>NC_141923.1:6649615-6957884 GCF_057802395.1 Ceratotherium simum simum
TGAGGACACTGTCCCGGCCAGCCTCATGCCACCTACTGCAGGCTCTGAGACAGACCCTAAACTTGGCGAGCCATGAGGGGGGCGTTCCAGGTCAGCGTAGCTCTCCAGTGCCCACAACTGGAAGCCAAGGCTGAGAAAGGCATCCAGAGATGCCCACAGGCCTCTGCAGCGCAGTCTCCCTGGCTACCAGCTGCTCGGCCCGGACCCGCCAGGCTCTGACCTCCACTCTTGTCTCCTTTGGTGACCCAGGCCCATGCCTGGTCCCTGCCTGGGTTTCATGCCCAGCACCGCACACCTCTGGGCACACGTGAGGGTCCACAGCCCAGCTCCCCACTAACTGCTTACTGGCTCTCTGAACCTCAGCTACCCCATCCCCACAGGGGATGCCTCCTAGGGCTCTTACAGGATTAAAAGAGCACAGAGTAAGTGCTCCATCGGTATTCGCTATTATTGCTGCTGTTACTGTCATCGTCATCCAGGATCCCCGTCCTGCAGAGTCCTTGAGGCCAGAGTCTCTCTCCACTGACCAGCAGGCAGAATACAAGCTCGGGGAGTCCCTGGTGTGAATCCAGCCCCTGCACCTAGCCCCGGGTGAGCGCCAGCAGCTCTGACAGCACCACTCCGAGCCTCAGTTTCCCTCCACCTCTCAGGGCTGTAGTGGAAATGCAGCGAGGAGAGTTGTGAGCACCTGGCGCCATGGACGCTCTCAGCGAATGTGAGTTCTCCCCTCTCCCCTCACCCCCATTCTGCCCCCAGCCCTTGCCCCTACCTGTGCCTGGGTTTCATTATTCCCATCTTACAGGTGAGAAAACAGAGGCTCAGAGAAGTCAAGTGTCTTATCCAAAGTCACACAGCTGGTGAGAGGTTAAGCAAGGCCTGGAACTCAGGAACATCTGCTGCCCCCAAGCCCACACCAACGTAGGACACATGGTGGCTGGGAGGCCCAGATACAGGCACATGTGACTCAATGTGATGGTTCAGCCATGCTAGTACCTTCTGTCCTTGTAGGACAGTGGAAAGGTCTCCCAAAGGGGAGGTGTGGTTTCCCCAAGGAGAGGCCAGACAGACAGCAAGGTGGAGCTTGGAGGAAGGCATGTCCCTGGTGCAGGCAGTGAGGGCGGCATGGGGGTGGGGTCTGAGAATCAAGGCCCAGGAAACCAGGGGAATTCCATGAAGGGGAAGACACTTGAGAGGTGACTTGTGTAAATGGGGTAGACCCAGCTGTGGCGGGGAGCTGGGGGCTGGGGAGGGCAGGATGCGAGTGGTCAATGGCCTCTGACCCCCTCCAGGAGCACCAGCTCTGCTGGGTGGGGGGTAGTAGGCCCACGCAGTGATGATGTAACCTGTGGGAGGGAGCCGGGTATCCTTTCCGGAGAGAGGCCCTTGGGAGCCCGTCTCCTCCCTGGATGTGCAGCCCTTGCACCTACCCTCCTGTCCCCTGGGGCAACTCGGGGCTCCCTGCACACACTGCTCCCTCAGCTGGAAGGCCTTTCTCCATTGTCTTCCCTTGGCTGACCAAGCTGGAGTTTGAGGCCCTGCTCTGGAGGCCTCCAGGGGCTAGGCTAGGTACAGTACCCACCCCCCGACCACCACCCCATGACTGGGCATGAGTAGTCAGCCTCGGTTTCCCCATCTGTAAAGTGACTGGGTTGGACTGGGCACACTCCAAGGCCCCTTCCAGCCTTAATATGCTGGGAGCCACGGCCCCAACCCCTGCACGGGCAGGGAGCCCCCACTGGCACTGTTAAGCCCCGCCGGGGGCCATGCTGCCCTCTTGATCTCTGCCATGTGGACTGTCCCAGGGGGACACTGGGCCAGCAGAGGTCCTTGTTGAGCAATTTGCAAGTGTCAGAAGAACAGCTAGAGAGACGGGAGCGGGAGCTGGGAGCTGGGAGAGGTTTGTTTGCATTGGACCCCAGGCCTTCCCGGAGCCGCCTGCCTGAGCTCACAGACAAGCTGTCCCTGGCTGTCTGTCTCAGAGGCGCCTGCTCCTGGCTGTCCATCACTTGGTGTCAGAGGGCTGAGGAAGGGCCCCTCGGGAACTGTACCTTCCAGGCCCTGCCTCTGTGGAGGAGGGTTGGGGGGAAGGTGCAGAGAGAGCAGTCTTCCTTCCAAAACACCTTAACCCCCTATTGACCAAAAGAAAGGGCTTTCAGGGGCCTGGTGAGCTTGGGGAGGGCAGTGGGGGCTGAGCCTGCCCTTTTGAAAATTTAGATTCTGACGGTTGTCGGTTCAACAAAGGTTTCCCAGACTCGGGCCTGGGGGCTCTGGGCACCAGGCCCTGCAGGGGACACCTTTGAAAGGCCCTCGGGTGGGCGTTGCCTAGCAACCCAGCCAAGCATCCACCAGGCCCCACTGGGGGCCCCTCGGCTTTTGTCCAAGGACAATCCCAGGGCCAAAGACAAAGGCAGGAGGCTGGAGCAGGATGGAGCCTCTGTGGCCCGTCTCCCTCTCCCCTCCCCCATTTCTCGCATTGAAAATGCAAGTGCCTGAATGGGGGACCCCCTAACAGGCAAGAGGCGGTGCCCACCCTCTTTCTGAAGACAATGTGGCTTCATTTTACAGGCCCAAATACATTTTGCCACCAGGAATGGAGGTCTGGGAAGGACTCTTCCCTCACCTGCTGCATTTCCACCATCACCGAGCCTTTCCTGGTCCGCTACCCGCCCCGGACTCCTACCCGTGTCATCCTCTAACCTTCACAGCAACCCTGCCCAAGGCGGGGAAGATGCTGCTCCCATCTTCCAGATGAGGACTGATGCCCAAGCAAGGTCTCAGGCCCACTGAACCCCTCCCTCCCCAGTCTGAAGGTGATTTCAGGCCTGAGATCCAATCCCTTGAATCCCAGGCCAGAAGGACCCACGGGGTGGGGGGACCAGCCCCAGCCATGATGATGGAGAGCCCTCAGGAGTTCTCACCAGCCTCGTCCTCCGCGAAGGAGATGATGTACGGATAGTAGTTGTTGATGAGGCCCGGGAACTCGCAGGTCTGGCCACGGCCCATGCAGATCTCGCTGTACCGCCACTGGCCTGTCTCTGGGTTCTCTCGGAGGGACATCAGACGCCTACGAAGGAGGAAGAGCTGTGGAGTCATGTGTGGCATGGTGCCCAGGGAAACCCCACCCACCATTCCATCCATCCATTCATCTATTATCCACGCAACCAGGACCAGACATAATCTGCAGGGTCTAAAGTAAAATGAGCACGTAGGGCCCCTTGTTTAAAAAGTATTAAGAATTTCAAGACATTGAGGGCAGAGCATTATACCAAGTGTGGGCCCTTCTGAGCATGGGGTCCTGTGCAGCTGCACAGGCTACACATCCATGAAGCTGGCCCTGCATGCAATCTATGTACCAGGGGGAGGAGACCAGCTCGGTCCCTGCCCCCTCAGCTCAGCCCCGCCCACTGACCAGCAGGAGGCAGGCAGGAGCTGACCTAGGTTTCAGAACCCTCCCAGGCTGGCACCCAGGAGTCTGTATATACTTTGGAGCTGCCTCCACTTCAGAGCATGAGATGGAGCTTGGGCATCTTTCGAATATGCTGATCTCGCCCCTTACTCCTGTCACCGCCTGTCAATCACCTGCTGATACTCCAGGCCCTGCTCAGATGGCCCCTCTTCTGGGAGGCCCTCCTGCCTGCCCCTGCACTTGGCTTCCCCAGCACTGTGCACAGACTCTCTGAGGCTGGACCGGAGTGGACCGAGTGTGGGTCTGTCTCTCTGACTTGGGTGTGAGGTGCTCTTCAACAGCGTCGCTCTGGCCCTGGCACAAAGCCTGACCCAGCAGAGGGGCTTGGGAAAAGTTGGCAAAATTAGTTGAATTTCTGTGGTCAGGTGACTTGGCAATTCTGGGGGAGGGCGGAAGGGGATAGGAGAATCGGGGTAAAAACAGGCTTCATCCAGACCCATTTTCCAGATGGGATAGCTGAGTCCCAGAGGTAGACCCCAAGGAAGGGGCGGAGCTGGAAGAAGGATCCAGCATCCAGGGACCCAGGTCAGGATTTTCTCTCAGCTCCAGGTGCAGACGTACTGGCCACAAACCCACCCAGGTCAGCAGCCTGCACAAGGTGAGAATTCTCCTGCCAGCCTCAGATTCCTTACTTCCTCTCCTGAGGAACCCTATTCAGCCACCCTCATGTGCAGAGGCTAGGGTGGGAATAATTAAGAGCCACCAGATATTGAGCACATACTAGATCCTAAATGCCATATATGTATTAATTGATTCAGTCCTCAGACAACCCTAGGAGGCAGGTACTATGATCATCTCCATTTTGCAGATGGGGAATGTGGGCACAGAGATGTGAATTAACTGGCTCAAGGTCACACAGCTAATAAGTGTGCCAGGACTCAAACCCAGGCAACCTCAGCTGCACTTTTAAACATCATGCCAGGTGTATATCTTCTCTGGGCCTCTATGGTCGTCAGTTTTCTCCTCTGTACAATGGGAGAACAAGGTGGTTATGAGTCTCCATAAGTTGCCCTGGGAAGAGTCGGCCCACAGCAGGCTGGGGAGGTATGTTCGGGGTGTGATTCATCCCCACCCCCCATGTCCCCACAGCCCCCACACACCATCTAGCGGCTGGCTGGGTGGAGGAGGTACTGCCATACATACAGGTGGGAATTGGGCAGCAAGGCTCTATGGGCCCCCACGGTCAGTCCTCAGCTGGAGCCCCAGCTCCCCTCTCCCAGCAGGCTGACCACTCCTGCACCGATGCTCCCTACGGCTCCAGTCAGTTGGTGCAAAGACAGGTCCTGGCTTCCTCAGGAAAGAGATGGCCCGGAGCCTGTCTAGGAAGTTGCTCCTGTTCCCCTACCTTCCACCTCTGCCCTCCCTGCCCCTCAGAACTGCTGTCAGGCCGCTTACCCGCTCATGAAATCGCCGAAAATGTAGAGGCCGTTCAGGTTGGGGTACTCGCAGCCCCGGTACACATAGCCCCCCGTGACGGACTTGCCCAGTTTGTGCGGGTAGGCGAAAATCGGCAGCACGTCGTCTGCAGAGCGGAGAGAAGCCGGGGTGAGTCTGTGGCCTGCGGGTCATCGGTGGGGCCAGCCCCTCGCCCACAACAAACCTTCGTGGTGGTCCCGAGTCTTGCGGGGCAAGGGGATGTGCGGTCACTAGGAAGGCCCACAATGGGGCCCCAGATAGTCACCCAGGGAGGAAGGTGCTTACAGCTTGCAAAGAGCATGGGTTTGCAGGGGTAGAGAGAGTGAGGTGGAGAGCGGAGAGGAGAAGAGCTAGGAGCAGCCCAGGACAGGTGGGGAGAGGGGACGAAGCGAGGGGAGGTCCCGGGGAAGGGCGCGGGGGTCCCCAACGGAGGCATTGCGCACATCCAGTGGGGTGGATCCAGGTCCAAGGGATCCCCAGGGGCGCGGGCGCACAGCTGTGGGGGAGGGGGGACCGATCCGGGCTGGGGGGTCCCCGGGGCGCGGAGAGGGCGGGGGGCGGTCACCGAGGGAGACGTTGGCGCACAGCTTGCGGTCGTAGCACTCGAAGCCCTCGCGGGCGCGCCAGCCGTAGTTGCGGCCGCGCTCCACCAGGTCCACCTCCTCGAACTTGTTCTGGCCCACGTCGCCGCAGAAGAGGCGCCCGCGGCCCGCGCCCGACGCCGGGTCGCCGCGGTCGAAGGAGCAGCGCCACATGTTGCGCACGCCCAGGGCGTAGACCTCGGGCCGCGCGGCGGGGTCGCCCACGAACGGGTTGTCGGGCGGGATGCGGTAGAGCGGGCCGCGCTCGTTGCGGTCCACGTCGATGCGCAGCACCTTGCCCAGCAGCGCCGACCTGCGGCCGGGGGAGAAGGCGCCGGCTCGGGGTCGCCCTGTGCCAGGGCGCTCGGCCACCGCGGGCGGCGGCAGGGGCCGGGGGCCAACGGCACAAGTCCACCTCTGCTGTGGGGCCAGAGACCCCAGGGCATCAAGTCCTCCGCAGCTCCTTACCAGCTGGGTAACCGCAATCATTCATTCCGCATGTATCGGGCACCTGACTGTGTGCCAGGCCCTGTCTCAAGCATTGAACACGCTTGCCATCTATTGCTCCTTTCATCAAACCTTCTAGGTAGGTGGGTACCACTGTGATCCCCACGTTACAGGTGGGGCCACTGAGCTCAGAAAGGTCACAGAATGTGCCCAAGTGCCACACAGCTAGTAGATGGTAGGGCTGGGGTCCAGCCCAGGCAGAAACGCCAGCTCTTTAGGACAACACTCTTTCTACCCTCCCTATGCCTCACCTGTAACATTAGGTGGTCCCTCTCTTTCCTGCCTTACAGGGTTGTGCCACAGAGCAAAAATGCTTCTAGAAAAATGACTCGTATTTACGGTTTTCATCCAGCACCGTGAATCATGAAGTGTTTGCTGAGTGAATGAATGAACGATTGCAATCAAAGTCAAGTGCACCACACGGAGAGTACAGGTCAGGACTGGGAGAGGGGAGAGGGCGCTGCAGATCTTAGCAGGAAACTGAGGCTGATGTTCCTGCTTTCTCTCCCACACACCCCCAGGGCCTTCCTGGGCGGAACCACAGCCTGTCAGAGAGCGGACAGGCCTCAGTGGAGGTTCAGTTCCTCCCACACCCACCACCCCTACCTCAGCCCAGGTTCTGAGAGGGGGACGACTTGCCAAGTCCCCCAGGGAGCTCTGGACAGAAGCCGGGCCACTCCACGGCGCCATGCAGCTTCTGGGGCTCCTGGAGGGAGAGGACGTTAGGTCATGCCTTCCAGAGCCACGTAGAACAGGGGTTCGGCCCTAACCTCCACGAAGCTCCTAGGGGTGAGTAGCTGCTTGTGGGTTTCATTCGTCACATGACAGAGTGACACATGATGGGGAAACTCTGCAATGTCCTTGAAGATGTACTGAGGAGAACACATCCTTTTTGTCTGTGATTTTTGAGGCACCTATGTAATGACCACATGGTTTTTTCCTTGCCGTTAGCATTTTGCTGTACCCCCTCCAGGCAGGACTGGCATGGTTTGCCCATTTGATGAACTTTGTACCCGTCATTCTCACGCAGCATCAGCACCCACGCATTTCCCCCACCATCAAAGACATCTCACAAGTGTCCTCTATTAATGGTGACAAACGCTCCCACCCAAATAGATGCCCCCCAGTTAATCCCCTATTACCGACATTCAGGTCTTGCCCCAGTGAGCTCCTCCCCTCCCATACCCTCCAGCCTGCTCGGCACCGAGCTGCAGATTACAGCCCGGAGCCCACACACCACGCACAGGCTTCCATATGTAAGTGGGCAAAACTCACAGCAGTGAAATTATGTTTTAAGTTCTGTCCAATTATCCACAAATCCTTAATTTCTATTTTCTCAACTTCATCTCTAAACACATCCCAAACAAGAGAAAGCTGCAATGATTCTTCCACTGTCACATATGAAAGCACAAGTCACACATTGGGAACACTTTAATTACCGTAATCAACATCACACTCGCTATTTTTACTTTCTGGGCTGAGGAAGGTTGTGTCATTTTGGCTACGAGAGTGGAGGAGGCTGCCCTGAGACTCCTGGATATCCTGGTCTACACTCACAAGACTCTGTGTGTGTGTGTGTGTGTGTGTGTGTGTGAGGAAAGGAATGGCGGCAGGCCATCTGCTCAGGCCAGGAAGTGGGTAATTGAGAGCAAGACTGTGCTTCAATTTCTGGGCCATCCTGGGTGACCCTCGGGGCAGAAAACCCACGGCCCACACGACCCTGCTCCAACTAGCTCACACTCCCCCTCTGGTCTGGGAAGTACGCTTTCCTTACCCTGGTTCCTGCAGGGCTGGGCTGACCAGAGCAAATCTCATCTTCCCAGAGGCTCTCTGATGCCACTTCTCAGGAAGCTGTGACAAGTGGGCTCTGCGCCCAGCCCTCGACAAACACGATCGCCTTTACTCCCCACGACAAGCCTCCCCGTGGAGACGATTATTTCCCTCTAACTAATGAGAGCAAGCGACTTGACTGGGGTCCCCAGCTGGCTAGCTGCAGGCTGAGCTAGGGCCCAAAGCCCTTTCTAAGCCCTACACTGCATGGCGCCAGAAGAGCACGTAAACCAACCCACCAGCCAGCCCAATCAGAACATACTTGTTTTGAGCATTTCCAAACTTTCCGAAGGGGTCTCCGGCCATCCCGCCATCTCCAGTGAAGATATAGAGGTACCCATCGTCCCCAAAGAGGAGCTGGCCCCCATTGTGGTTCGAGGCTGGTTCTTCAATCTCCAGGATTATCCTAAAAGAAGATTAACCCCCCACCAAAAAAAACCTCAGCCTTCTGCACAGGAGCCAAAAACACAAAACAAGATCACAGCAATTACCATTCCTCTCGCTCGGATGCCATTTCACAGTCGAAAGACTTCATTTCCTTTACAGCAGGTGATTTTTACAAGGATCTGGTAGGCTGGGCAGGGATAGTTCACTCCACTGCACCAATGAGGACCTGGAGGCTCAGAGAGGTTGAGCAACTTGCCCAAGATCACACAGCCCATAGGTAGCAGATCCGGGACTAGAATTCAGGTCTTCTAGTTCTGGTCTAGTGCTTTTTCTACTGCTCCCCACTGCTAGCACCTGCCCTGTTATGATCACGTGAAACTGTTGACCCCATCACCGGCACAGCTGGTCTCTTCATCATCATAACTACCCACACGCCAGCCACTTCAGCTGAGCATTTTCTACACAGTCCCTCGTTTGTCATTTACCATAACTTCTGAGGAGGTGGGCTGGATGGTGTGGGTGTGCTCAGCTCTACACTCACCCCTCAGCCACCTCCTTTACTGCCATGGTGGGAAACCTTCCACTCTACTGCCAGCCAGCTGGCATCTGGTTACAGCTTGCCCATGGAGAGTGGAAGGCAAGCGGAGGGGAGAAGCCATGTCTCCCGGGCTTCTGGCACTGCCTCCAGAAGTGCGGTTGAGGAGATGGCAACAGTGGCTGGTGAACGTGGACTCCTGGGTGTCTGCCCAGACAGCTGGGTACTGGGGCAGCAAACTCAGCAGCACAGACTGTTCCCTGTTCTTCCTCTAGCTTCTTGTGGTTACTAACCTTCAGGTAACTCAACCTTCCCTTTCCCCTCTGCAGCCCTCCCAACACCTGTGTAGACGACTCCTTGTATTAAATTCCCTCCGACCAAAACGCTTAGGCTGGTTTAGGTTTTCTAGTATTGGTCACGGATCTGTTAATCCCTTATTAATACAGATAAGAAAAGAGACCAAGTAACTTGAACCCAGGGTTTTGGCTCCTTCAGAGCCAAGACGAGAAGGCTTTCTGTTTCGAGGCCGACACCCGTGACTTGGTGAGCAGTACACAGCCCCGAACTCCAGATCCTCCTCCATAAGGAGGACAACTCAGACTGTTGGCCATCCACTTCCCATTGGAATCCCAGCCCTGGGAATAGAGACTGACAGCTGACTCAGCCAAGGGCGACCACTCATTCCTGGCCCTGCCCTGAGCCAGCCATACCTACCCCTCCCCCTGCATGAGTCAAGTTCCAGGCTTGTACTTGTGAGGTCCCCAGAGGACCCTCACTGAACTCTCACTCCAAAATATGTTCATCTGTATATGTTGTGTATATCCACCTTCAGTCTTTATCAAGAATCAGCTTTTAAAAGTCACTATTGAAGACACATCCGTTCTGTCCCTCTGTCTCCCCTCTGTGAGATCCATGTAATAAACTTGGTCTCTCTTGGAGAACTGGTTGTGCAATAAGATGAGAATTATGTTTTCTCCTTTTACTCTGGCTGCCAGGAAGCTCATAGTCAAAATTAACGCTTCATGACAAGATCAATATTTGCCCTCACAGCCAGCATATTTGATTCCTTCTCCTTTGTATACTTTCCCTGTCGAGATTTTACAGGTTTATCAAATTCGTGCTGTGCTGTTATTTGCCTATTTGCCCTCAGATCCAGTCCTGGCCCTCCTCCTAACTGCTCTCTACTTCAGAGGGCCAGCTCTGCAAACTACATTTCCCATGCTCCTTTGCTAGCTGGCCTCTAGCTAGGTTCAGCCAATGGAAGGCACTGGCAGGAGGTTGGAGGGTGCGAGGAAGGGAGAAGCCAGGGTGTTTCCCCCATCTCTTTCTCTGCTTCAGGCAGCATCTTGGCAGTAGCCGCACCTCCTCCCTGGCTCCAGTTCCCCCTGCCAGGCCCGCCCAGGTCCAGCTTCCAACAAGGGTCCCCAGCTCCGGGGCTGCAGTAACCCCACCCCTCACTCTGTCTTTCCAGCCCAAGAAATAGAGGCAGCATCCTTCAGTTGTTAAACTCAGAGTCGCCTCCCTTCCTCCCCAGGTTGCTCTTTCCTCCTTTCTAACACCCGAGTGACTAATTCCCAGTATCAGATTCTGCCTATTGAATTGCCCGGTCCATGGTTTATTTTTCTACTGGACTCAGCGATGCGTAAGCCCTTCATGCCGGCCAGGTCAAACCCATTTTAAAATCAGCTGGGACATAAATAATACACAGGGAGGAGGCTTGGTCTTGAGAGGAGCAGAAGCCGGGAGGCAAGGAACGGATACACCTGCTGAGGGCAGGGAGGGGCAGAGGGTCCAGGGGAGGAGAAGAGGGAGGTGGGGCTCACCCCCGGGGCCTTAGGCCATAGCAGACAGGGTGGGGCCTGGGATGGGCTTGGGAGACAGACCAGGGTCCCAGCTCTGACGCCTCCTAGCTGTGTGACCTAGTACAACAGGTCCTTTCATCTATCTAAGCCTCTGCGTCTTCATCTGGAAAATGGGGAAAATAATCTTGACCTCACTGGGCTTTTTTGAGAACCAAATGAAACGACCCATCTAAAGTGCCTGATCCAGGAGCTTGGACGTGACCCTGTAATGTCTGTTTGGCAACTGACCCTCCCCCGACCCCCAGAACATGGGGTTCAGCCCCCTCACTGGGCATGATAGTCAAAATATTTAACAACCCGTGTGGCCCACACCGTGAACCGGCACGGTCATACACCAGTGCTCCTGCGTGCGTGCCGGCAGATTTCAGCCCTGCCCCTCCCGGCCTGGGCTCCCGGGGAAACACCTCTCAGACTGGTGGTCCACGGTGTTCATGTCGCCCTCGGAGACCCTGAACTCGCTGATGCGGATCCACTCGTCGAAGTCGACCCCCACCGAGTAGTAGACGTAGAGCTTGCCATTGTGCCGGAAGCTGGGGTGGAAGGCGATGCCCAGGAAGCCCCGCTCGTCGCCCTCCCAGGGCGAGGTGAGCACGGCCCGGCTGATGTTCAGGAAGGGCTTCTCGAGCCGCGAGTGGTCGGGCAGGTAGGCCCACACCAGCCCCAGCTGCTCGGCCACGAAGAAGCGGTGGGTGCCGTCGCGGGCGTGGACCATGGCCACGGGGTTGCGCAGCCCGTTGGCCACCTCCTCCAGGCACAGCTGCAGGCAGCCCTTGGCGTCGGCCAGCACGCGGCCCAGGTTCGAGTTGAGGTTCTCGTTGACCAGCAAGCGCGGGAAGCAGTAGTCCACATCGTCCAGGGACAGGTAGCGGCAGAACTTGGCGCGGTTGCCCTCCAGCGCCCAGAGCTCGCGGTCGGGCGAGAGGTGGCGGAAGAGGCCCCGGCAGGTCTGCCACACGTCCAGGCAGTAGTCCTCGCAGAGCCCGGGCACCGTCCGCAGAGGTGTGGACGGGTCCTCGGCGTCGTAGAGGTGGGCGGCGTAGGGCGAGCACTCCTGCAGGGACAGGGATGGCTCAGGGTGCTTTGTGGTGGCACTTGCCAGCTATGTGAGCTGAGGCGGGTCACCCCACCTTCTAGAACTCAGGCTGCTGATCCATAAAATGGGGACAATGCCATGCGCGTATTATGATTGGTTTCAACTATAGCAGGGCTGTATCCCCTCCCCCTCTTTCCTTTTCTCTTGCCTAATGCTTCTGTTAGAACAAATAACCACAATATTCTTACTACTACTAATAACGAAAGCCTCAGCAGCTACTCTTGAGCACCTACCGTGTACCAGAAAGGATCTGAGGCACTTGTATATACTTCCTCTTTTTTGGTGAGGAAGATTGTCCCTGAGCTAACATCTGGGCCCCTCTTCCTCTATTTTGTATGTGGGTCGCTGCCACAGCATGGCTTGATGAGCGGTGCGTAGGTCCGTGCCTGGGATCCGAACCCACGAACCCCTGGCCGCCAAACAGAGACTATGAACTTAACCGCTATGCCACCGGCCTGCCCCTAGACTTCCTCTTCTAATATGATGCCTCTGCCCCATATCTGCATGATTTATTTACTCCTTCACTTTACTTAGGGCCCTAAATAAAGAGGGGCACCTCCTGAGAGGTCTTCCCTGACCACCCATCCACAACCCCGTTTCCCCCGGCCTCTCATTCGGCTTAAAAAAACAAAACATCAAAAAGCTTAACATTCCTTGATAGTATAATAAAAACTAATGTTTACATGTGTATTGTCTGTCTTCCTCAGAATATAAATTCCCTGAGGGCAGGAATTTTGCCTGTCTTGGTCACTCCCTATCCCAGAGCCTACAACAATGCCTAGCACATAGTAGGCCTGTAGTGGAGGCTGGGGGAAGGTGCCAAACAGTAACCTACCCCTGGCCAGCCCTTAACGGTGAATAAGGGCTCCTACCTCCAGAGCCCACGAGGGAGAGAGTGCTACAGATGGGGAGACTGAGGCAAGGCCCTGGTGCCATTCAGGGCCATTCAGTCAGTGGAGGAGTCTGGGTTTGGTCTCGGGCCGACCCCCTCTCCCCAGCACAGGTATGTGTGCGAGTGCGTGATAATGCCCAATGCCCACAGGGACCCCTGACCCAGGTCGCGTGCCAGAGTTGACAGCTGGGGTTGGAGGGCAGGAGGGAGAAGCGGGGTCTTTCACAGCTCCCCTGGCTGGCTCCTACCTACACACCCCCAAGCCTAGTTAAGTGCCCCCCACGCTGCGGCACCTTCCCTGCACCCCACCTGCCCAGAGGCCTCAGCTCTCCCACCTTTGTAAGGACCTCCCTCGGTCAGAGCCCCCGACCTGCGCAGGTGTAATTATTTGACTGTGTCCGACACACCCCCCTCCACCATAAGCTCCCCAGGCCAAGGCCTGGTATGACTCAGCTGTGGGCCCTCGGAGGCCTCGGGGGTGCTCCTCCCGAGGTAGGGGAGGCACTGACAGGAGCACACACTCCCCCTCCCAGGCAGGGCCAGGCCGGGTTCCAACAGGAAGCCTTCAGGGACAGTGGGTGGCAGGCTGCCCTCTTGGCTGTGTCCTTAGGCTCCAGGCCAGGGCCGCTCCCTCCCGTTACACGATTGTGGCTTTTGGTCATGCCACGGCCTGTCCTCCTGGCCCGTCTACTGCTACTGTGGGGCTGTGGCCACTTGGTGATATGTGCCTGCGGGTCGGGTCAGTCACTGTCCCAGGCGTGACAGGGACGCCATGTTTCACACGCACCACTCGGCCCACAAGTGGGCCAGATGGCCAGGTCCGGGCCTCTGTGCAGGGTCGTCCCTCCCACGGCTCCACTGGAGCCTCCTGTGAGTCCAGCCAGTGGCTGTGACTGGACCAGGGAGGGTCCGTGTGCACACACCTCATTGACTCTTTGCAAGGTAGGGACATCGTGACTCCTATGTGTAGATGAGGAGGTGAGGCTCAAAGAAGGCCATGTGCCGAGAAGCGACCAAGCCAGGGCTCAGACCCAGGCCTCGTGACGCCCAGACCGGGGCTCTTCCCTGATCAGTCAGCAACGTTTCATTCAACAAGTGTATACTGGACACCGACTATGTGCCAGGCACTGTGCTGGGCTCCAGAGACACAGCGGGGAGCAGAACAGACTTCTGGAAGCCAATCTGAGCACCCTCCACTCATCAAAGCCCAGCTCAGAACTAGAGAGAGCAAGGAGGGCCTCCAGGGAGCCAGGGGGGAATTTCAGCATCCATGCCTCAAAGCACTGGGTCTGGCAGGCCCTTACTTATGGCCCATGAACTCTTACTTACTCACAATGCAAACCTGGGGCCCAGCCCTGAGTAGTCCAGAAGCAGGAAATGACAAGAGGGTGCAGTGATTGCTGCTGGCAAGGGGGACAATCAGCAACTAGCCTCACAGTGGTCAGCGGGGAAAGGCAGCAGAAAACCCTTGGAAAACCAAGCCGGTATCACACCGCTCAGCTGCTGGGCCATTCAGCACAGAGACAAACAGCCTGCCTACTTCACTGCCCAAGGATGCCACTGTCCAGTCGCTGACACTCAGGACTCATGGTGCCGAGTCCCACAGGCTTCTAATGTCCACCACCTATTCTTTAGGGAGACCGAGTCTTGGTGCACAATGTTCTCTTGTAGGACATTCCCTCCTTGCCCACTTCTGCATCTGCTAAACTGCTATGCAAGTCTCAAGGCCCAACTCAAAAGTCTTCTTTTATTCCTCCATTGTCCCAGGAACCTGACTCCCCCTGGGCCCCTCTGGATATTCTCACAGCCCTCTGTGCATATCTCAGAGACAACATGCACCAAATTGTAATTCTGCAGCGTGTGGGGTGAGCTCTCCGTTTCTGCTGTCACCTCACCATTGCCAGACATGGCTCAGCTGGTCTGCTTAGCGAGGACTTAATTATCTCTTTGCATTCTGTCCACCCCACAGACAGTGGGACCCTCCAGGGCAGGGACCCCAGGGCCCAGCACACAGTGGGGCTTCAAGAAGGCAGGCAATATGGCAAAGTGCTTAAGAGAAGGGCTTTGGAGTCACAGCACACTGGAGACTGAGTCTACCATTCCCTGTGTGACCTTGGGCAAGTTTCTTAACCTCTCTGTGCCTATGTCTTCATCTGTAAAAGGGAAAAGGAATTCCAATGTCATAGAGCTGTTAGGAGGAATAAATTGAGATGACAATTGTATTTGTTCAGTGAATGCTCAAACAAAATGGGCTATCGAGATGTAACTCAATGTTCCCTCCTCCAGGAAGTCTTCCCTGACTTTTCCAGGGAAAGTGTGGTCTTTCTCCCTCTGCCCCCTTAGTATTCGGTCACCCTTGGGAAGGCTTTTGTGCATTCTGGTAATCTATGTGTCTGTCTCTTGAAGTGAACAAGGGGACTTTAGAGGCTGGGCCAGCAACTTGCCAACTGCCTCTAGGCCCAGCACGCAGCCCAGGGCCAACTTCTCACAGGCCCTGGGGAAATGTCTGCCCAGTACATGAGACTGCAGAGTACGTTCCACATAGATTTCCATCAGAAACCAGGCTTTGATGACTTCAGGTTCTCAGGGAGGCAATCTCAGTTATAGGGTAAGTTCATCATGTGCAATGACTCACTCCAACTACACTGGGGACCGGATGCCACATGTCACAAGCTGTCTTTTCTCCTGATGACACAGGCATCAGCTGGATGAGGGCAAAGCCCCAAGAAAGAGTGAGAAGGGGCCGGGAAGGACAATTGCCCTCCAGGCTAAGGAGCCATCCTGGGTATCTGTAGGAGTTGTGGGTGCCAGAGGGGGGCAGGCTCTGGAGGGGACCGTGGGTGTGATGGGGCAGGCTCTGGAGGGGACTTTGGGTGCGGGCATGTTTCATGGTTTTTCTCCTGTCTGGAGTCCATCTCCCTAAGGCAGATGTGAATGCCTGAATACCATTATTGACTGAAACTTGTAAATAAGGCGCTTCAGCCACCTCCCTCAGTGGAAATCAGGAGGCGCTGAATCCAGACGCAGCCTTGGCTGACAGAGAGTGCAGTCTTCTGGCCAGCGCTCTCTTGCCCTCCCACGAGGCCCTGCCAGGGAACTGTGATCCAGCCTCTGCTTCTCTCTCCAACCTCACTCCAGACATGAGGTCACTCCCAGAGACGTCTTGGTGAGGTGCTAGCGGCCATTCCACCGCTGGTTGCTCAAGGCCAGGCCGTCCTGGGAAGGTTCCCAAGGAGAGAGGGGAGCCTCTGGCCAGGAGAGAGGTAGTGGACTGACCCTTCTCTTCCCCCTCCTCAGACCTGCCCACCGTATTTGCCCTGCGGAACCCGGCACGCGGTAAGTGCTCCATAAACAAATGTGGAGTGGACGCATGAACCCTGCTATGTGACCGGGGCTGGGAAGACCACAAGACCCGGTCCCGAGGAGCCCCCAGGCTGGTGAGGGAGGTGGATGCTTGACCAGACCATTCTGACTCTCCTGAGATGCACAGCATGGGGGCTCAGTGAGTGGCCCCCCCTTTGCATTCTGGAGCTCCCCAGGCCCCCATCCGCTCCCGGCCCCTCTTATGTCCCACCCAGATGGCCTGCTCACATTGGCAATGAGTGTAGTCCAAGTGCCCACCAAGGCCACCACTGGGCTGTGTGACCACAGAGCAAGTCCCTGTCTCTCTGGGCCTTCCCTGAATGGGCCTCTGGGCCTAGCTCAGTCCACGCCCAGGGCCGGGCAGCCAGTGGGGAGCAAGGAGACAGTAGAGAAATCCAACCTGAATGGTCCACTGAGCCCCTTGTGTGTGTCACTTAGTCTGTCCATGTGACAACCCTGGGGGGTGGCTAAGATTGCCCCCATTTTAAAGATGATGCAACTGAAGTGCAGCGGCGACCTGCCCAGGGTCACGCAGCCAGGAAGGCGCAGAGCCAGGATCAAACTCCGGTATGTCTGACTCCAAGCCAGACCCCCCCCCCCCCCCCCCCCCCCGGCTCCCCACAGCGCCTGCCCCCTGCTGGCTGAAGGCTGGGACCCTGCCCTGTCCCCCTCCCGGGACCCCCTCCACCCTCAGTCCTCTCACTGCCTCTCACCGTGATCCAGCCCGGTGCTGCGCCAGGGCCAGCCTTAGTGCTTCCCAGTCTTGACCCCATTACCGGCCCGGGTTCCTGTCAGACACTGGGAATCACACCCACGCAGGAGGAAAACGAACAGCTAAAGCACATTCTGCCGCCGCACCTGCCCTCAGAGGGGAGGTGCGGTCAGAGAGGTTTCACCAAAGAGGTGCCACTCAGGTGGTCCTGAAGGATGAGAGCGCCTCTGCCGGGTGGGCGCCATTCCAGGGAGGGGCACAGCACGAACCAGGTGGGGGCCCGGAGCGCCTGGGGCATCGCGACTGGGGCATCAGAGGCTGCCCCCTCAGGGCGGGGGAGGGGCCCTCATTGGGAGCAGTGTCCCCCCAACCCCGTCGACAAACCCAAGCTAGATCGTTGACCGTGGCCTCTGCAGGGTCCCGCGGCTCCAACGTCCCCGGGGCAGCGCGGGGGAGCGCTGAGGGGACAAAGGCTTCCCACTCTGGTGCCCGGATAAGGACGGGCTCCCGGGGCAGTGGGGGGCCGACTCCAGGAGGTCCCAGGGCAGAGGGGCCCCCAAACTCAGGGAGTGATGACATCATCTGTCCATCCCTCCTGCTTCAGGAGGAGAAACTGAGGCCCAGAGAAGGCCCAAGTCACAAAGTGAATGGCAAAGCCCAGGGCCGTCCCAGGATGCCCGTCTCCTCGCCCCGCGCCGAATTACTCGCGCTGGGGGCCTCGGGTTCCAAAGCCTGCTGCCCAGTCTGGATGCTCTCCCCAGCGGGCTCGCCCCGCCGCCCTCCCCGCGGCGCCCGAGGCCGGCGCGCGCCCGCTCACCTGGCACAGCAGGTCGAGCGCGTAGCCGGCACACGCGGCCCACTCGGCGGCGTCCACGCGTGCCGCCAGGGCCCCGAAGCGGCGGGCCAGCGCCGCGTCGTGCTCGGGGGCGCAGCAGCCGAAGGCCGAGTACTGCGTGCAGAAGCGCAGCGGCTCCGGCGGCCGGAAGGGCGGCCTGAAGTCCAGGCACTGCGGGTGCGCCGCCGCCCCGAGCGCCCGCAGCGCCAGCAGCGCCAGCAGCGCCCCGGCCCCGGCCCGCCGGCCCGCCATGCCGCCGCCGCCCGCTCCGCCCCGGCCCGGCCCGGCCGGCGGAGGAAGAGGCGGAGGGAGGGCGCCCCGGGCCCGGCGCGGCCCCCGGGGAGCCGCCGGCCGCGCCCTGAGCGCCCGCCTCCCGCCTCGCCCGCACCCTCTCGGAGCGCTCCGGCGGCGGGGAAGGGGCGGGCCCACACTGCAGGGCCTCGAGTTTGGGGACCTCTCCTGCCAGGAGGCCACCTCTGGCCGGGGACACCCGGCGGGACTGAAGGAAGAGGGCGCGGCACAGAACTCGGAACACGGCACCACCTCTGTTCCTGCTGTTCGGGCAGCGCCTTCTCCCTGGACCGGGAGCCTTTCCAAATACAGTGGCAGTGGCTTGGCCTCCTGGGGTCTGGCTGCGGACTGTGTTTCCCGTTTCCGCCTGGGACGCAGCTTCCCTCCCCGGGGGCCATATAGCCCAGGAGGTGCAGGAACCCGGGGAGGGAGGCCTGGACTCCTGGGTTCCAGTCCTACCTCTCACTGGGCTAGGGGAGGGACACAATGGAGCCAGTGGCTGGGAATTCTCACGGAGTCACTTAAAAATGGGGATGCAGCAGGTTAAAGGGCAGGTGCTATTGCCCCGGGAAGCACAAGTAGTGAAACCTAGGCCTGGGCGTGGGGAGGGAGGATGCGGCAGCTTCCAGAGTCCACCTTGGGCCCCCACCCCAGGCTTCTTCCCTTTCTCCCCTCCTGGACCAACAGATTCCCCTACAGCCTGAACTGCTGGGCCTCCTCCCTCCCACTCCTGCCTACCTCCCGGGTGGGCATCCAGCTCTCCATCCTGCAGCCCCCGCCCAGCTTCTGCCCTGGATCACTCACTGGGTTATAGGTCTCATCACACAGATGAGGGAGCACAAGCCGCCAGAGAGTCAGGAGCTTGCCCAGCGTTTCACAGCGAGCTGGTACTGGACAGCCCAAGTGTGTGTCTCCGTTTCTGCTCGGACAATTAAAGAGCTTGAAAGTTCTCGCTCCTGCCCTGCCAATAAGCAAAAAGCTGTACAAACTGAAAATCAATGATTTTTCTTAGACCCACTAGAGAACGGAAGTCCCAGGGCCAACTGCCACTCCAAAATCTGGAGAGAAGCAGATCCAGAGTCACAGCTGAAGTCTGCTCACCTGGAGCAGACAGGATTGGAGCCATAAACTGGCAGGGCAGCTTAAATGGTCATTTTGACAAATTGCTAGGGGCTGAGTGCACACTAGTATGAGACTGAAAAAACTCCTGGGGGTCACAACCTAAGAGGGAGGGCATAGTTTTATGATTTACCTCCAGAAATCTCCCCAAACCCCCCATGGCTCATGCAAGGGGAGGGGGAAGTTGCCATTGTGAAACCCACCCACAGCGTTCTCGGTAACAAAGGCCTGCTCTCCAGGAATCAAGGCTTCACCAGGGCCTCATCCAGCCTGGGGGAAGGCGTTTCCCACTCCAGCCCCTCTAACCTTCCTGTCTTACCTAAGCGGGGAAAGCTAAGACACACTAGGGAATGTCACAGCCCAGGGACATAAGATTCTAGAACATTCTCCTCCCCAACTCCTTACGTCGACAGACCTCCAGTGTAATAACTGTCACAGCTGCAAGAGCTGCGAGACACACACGCTACCTCAGGAGGAGGTCTTAGGGATCTCAGGCAACGGAGGAGACAAGAACAAAGACCCCAGAGGAAGTTGAAGCCACCAGCTCCTATAGCTACAGCAAACGTGAAGCACAGTCCAACCGCTAGCCAGATTAATGTAAGTCCTCACGGTAAAGGCCCACGTAGCTCAGTGCCTGTTACCCAGCACATCACGTCCAGCTTTCAGAAAAAATTACAGGGCGTGATACATGACAAGAAAAGACAGTCTGCGGAGAAGCAGCAGCAGAACCAGACTCAGGTAGGACACAGAATGTGGAATTCTCAGACAAAGAATTTCAAATAACTACGATTAATATGTTAAGGGGTCTAATGGAAGAAGTTGACAACATGCAGGAAGGAATGGGCAATGTAAGCAGAGAGATGAAAACTGTAAGAAAAAAATTAAAAAGAAAGAAATGGTAGAAATCAAAACACTGTCATGGAAATGAGGAACGCCTTTGATGAGTTCGGCAGTAGAGTAGACACCGACAAGGGAAAAATCAGTGAGCTTGAAGACATGTTCATAGGAACGTCCCAAAGCAATAGACGAAGAGAAAAACGTTAAAAAACAAACAGAACAGGGGCCAGCCCTGTGGCGTAGCGGTTAAGTGCGTGTGCTCCACTGCTGGCGTCCTGGGTTCGGATCCCAGGCGCGCACCGACGCACCGCTTGTCAGGCCATGCTGTGGCGGTGTCCTGCATAAAGTGAAGGAAGATCGGCACGGATGTTAGCTCAGGGCCAGTCTCCCTCAGCAAAAAAGAGAAGGATTGGCATGGATGTTAGCTCAGGACTGATCTTCCTCACAAAAAAAAAAAAACAAAAAATGAACAGAACATCCAAGAGCTGTGGGACAATTTCAAAAGGTGTAACATATGTGTACTTGGACAACCAGAAAGAGAGAATGGAGCAGAAGAGATATTTGAAGTAATAATGGCAGAGAATTTTCTAAAATTAATGGCAAATACCAAACAGCAGATTCAAGAATGTAAGAGAACAAAAAACAGGATAAATACAAAAAAATCTACACCTAGGCATATAGTATTCAAACTGCAGAAAACCAAAGACAATAAGAACATTTGGAAAATAAGAAAATTTCCCCCAGAAGGGACAAAACACCCTATCAATAGAGGAACAAGGAGAAGGATGACAGCAAACTTCTCATTAGAAACCGTGCAGACAAGGAGAGAGTGAAGTGAAGGCCAGTCATGTGTCACTTGACGGGGGTACGTTCTGAGAAATGCATCATGAGGCGATTTGGCCGTTGTGCGAATATCACAGAGTGTTCTTTTTTTTTTTTTTTTAAGATTTTATTTATTTATTTTTTCCCCCCAAAGCCCCAGTAGATAGTTGTATGTCATAACTGCACATCCTTCTAGTTGGTGTATGTGGGACGCGGCCTCAGCATGGCCAGAGAAGCAGTGTGTCGGTGTGCGCCTAGGATCCCAAGCTGGGCCGCCAGCAGCGGAGCGCATGCACTTAGCCACTAAGCCACGGGGCCGGCCCATCATAGAGTGTTCTTACACAAACCTAGATGGTATAGCCCATTGCACACCTAGGCTAGATGGTACTAATCTTATGGGACCATGGTTGTATATCCGCTCCGTCGTTGATGAAATATCACTATGCAGCACATGACTGTATTTAAAGTGTTGAAAAAAAAAATCAACCTGAAATTCTATATCTGGCAAAATTATCCTTCAAGAGTGAAGGAGAAATAAATACTTCTCAGAAAAACAAAAACTGAGGGAATTCATCACCAGCAGACCTGCCCTCCAAAAAATGTTAAAAGAAGTTCCTCAGAGAAAAGGAAAATGATAGAGGTCAGACACTCTATGTATTGGATGATTATAGTGTGTGGATAAGTGAAATGAATGGCAGCAGAGCCATCAGGATGGGAGGGAGGAATTGGGGACACTCTGTTATAAGGTGTCCCCTTATAACAGTGCACTACATGGGGATGGATAGTGTTTTTGAAGGTGGGCTTCTATTAGTTAAAAATGTCTATTTCCTCTGTACTATCTCTTCAAATTTTTCTGTAAATCTAAAATTGTTCTGAAATAAAGTCTATTAATAAAAAATTACAGCATAAATAAAATGTATATTGCCCACTAAAATCATTTTAAAAAGTATAAATGATATGCTTAGAAAGGAGGTAAAATGAAATCATATTAATAAATGCTCAGTTAAAACCAGAGGAGGCAGAAAAAAATTACACACAGTAGATTATAATCCAGTTCTGTCGATAATCACTTTAAAGGCAAATGATCAAAATACACCAATTGAAATTCATAGATTGTCAGAGTGGATAAAAAGCAAGGCCCAACTATAGGTTGCCTACAAGAAACCCACTTTAATAGAAAGACTCAAGTTAAAAATAAAGGGATGGAGAAAAATATAACATGCTGCCATTAATCAAAAGAAATCTGGACTAGTAGCTATATTAAATTCAGACAAAGCAAATTTCAGTAATAGAAGCCAGAACGGGGTCTTCTAGTCTTTACCAGACGGTCTGCTCCCTGAGGACAGGCCCCTGGCTATTGAACCCCCAGGGTACAGCATCTGACATACGCTAGGCGCTAGGCATAGTATTTGTATAAATAAATAAGCACATGAATGCACAAAAGGATGAATGAATGACTGAATGAATGCTCTGCCGACTTGGCTGTTTCCATGAGGCCTGAGCTCCTGCCGTGGCCGGTAGCCACCAGCCGGATGGCCTGGACAATTTCTCCAAGTGCCTTCTAGAGCCAGCGATGTTTGTGGGGAAGTAGGGACAGGACACTGCCTGGGCCGCAGGGACAAAGCTGGTCCTTTGAGCTGACGTGCCCTCAAGCCCTGTGTGATGGAAACAGCCTCGGAAGCTAGCCCTGCGTCTGAGAAAACCCCTGGATTTTCTTCTCCAAACATTGGCTTTGTGCTGTCAGCAGATGACTCAGGGCCCACAAAGGCTGCCTTCCTGCCTCTCCAGGCCCCGCCTGGCACGAGGCGGACACCCAGCCTTGCTGCAGACTCCCTTGATGACCCCAGGCAGGACCTTTCCCACCCTCGGCTCCAGTGTCCCTACCTCTTGAGTGGGGTAGGGAGGAGGTGAGACCAGGTCACTGTTGGATGCCCTGGGTCCTAGCCCACTGGTCCTGAGGGTAGCATGAAGGTCCAGCAGCATTGCTCACATTTCCAGGAGCCCAGTGGGCACTGTCGGCTGCCAGAACCAGGACACAGAGGCCAGCAGAATATCCAAAGCCTCTTTTGGCCAGACTTGGGTCAGTGTGGGCGGCCAGCCATGCATGGGCTCCCGCATACCAGACGCCCACTGAGTACAGTCATTAGTTCCTTCTCCAGAATGATGGGGAAGGCCACGGGGCAGCTTTTTTGCCTACTGGGCCACTTGCCTTCCCCTGTCTGGAGGGAGCAGCCCAGGTGCTGGTTAATCCCTTCTCCCCAGGGCCCAGGCTTCCTCTGGCTACTCAGCCGCAGCAAGAGAATGTGCTGGGAGTCATCTCGTGAGCACTGGGGAGTGAGTTGGTCATCGCTGTGCCACTACCTGTGTGATGTGGATCACGGTGGGGCAAGAGGCCTGGGGCCAGCAGAGGACTCAGACTGGAGCCCAAGGGCTTGTGTAAACATTTCACACCTACAGAAAATTAGAAAGAACAGGAAAAAGAACACACCACCAGACTTTACCAATGTTAATATTTGACCACATTTGCTTCAGATGTCTTAATCTTTCTCAAAACATGAGGAACTATGAGCCACAGTGTGAGAGGGGACGTGAGTTAGTAATCAAGGGCACTGGGTTTGAGTCCTGGCTCTGCAGCTTACTAACTGTGCAACCTTGGACAGGCCACTTAAGCTCTCTGTGCCTTGGTCTACTCATCTGTTAAATGGGGGTGATTGGTGAGGCTGTCGGAAGAGTGCCTGGCACACAGTATGAACTCAGTAAACAGAAGTGAGTATAGACCCAGGTGGCGCCCAGCCCCTGAGCCTCACGTCAGCCTCCGGGCCTTTTCCTCTGCTCCTGAGGGAAGGTTCTCCTGGAGGTGCGCGCGTGCAGGCGCCACAGAGGACATAGAACATCATGCATCATGTTCTTAAACTTAGTGTCAAGGATCTCTTGCTGGATACTTTTCCTTTTGTGACGTGCTTCTTCCCCCTCCATCCAGTGTTCGAGATGCGTCTACGCTGATAAGAGCACTCGCTCCATCTAACTGCCGTCTAGAACGCCACTGTATGCACCACCTTCTGCAGATCTCGAAAATCGCAGGAAGGCAGTGCAGACCGTCTCTGAAGGACCTGCATGCTTGCCAATCTGCTGGTCTCTTTTCAAAACATCTATTTTTAATTTTTAACTTGGAAAAAGAAAAATAAAAACGGAAGACAGTGTTTATCGAAGACCTGTTGGGGTGATGGGTGCTTTGTCCAGCACAACTGCACATGGGAGCTGTCTGGACCAAGTCTCAGCCCTCAGGTCCTCGTTAGGACACACATACCACGAGCTCATCCTCCCCCATATGCTGTCCCCAGCCCCGCCTGTGTGCCTGCAGGACCCCTGAGTCTCCCCAGCTACTTCTCAGTCTCCAGGGACCTCACATGTGCTCAGGGGCAAATTTGCTGATGTTCTGCAGCCCCCGTGATCTCCCTACCCCCCTGCCTGCACCAGCCTTCTTGCCACTGTTTCCCCCCCCCATGCAGATGGAGAAACTGAGGCACAGGTTGCTGATGACAAGGAATCCTCATGGGGTCAGGAAGTGGAGGAGTCAGGATTTGAACCCAGGGCCCAGTCGGGCTACTTCCCTGAGGCCCTGAGAGTGAAGGCACAGGTGGAGTCAACAGCGGACTTGGTCACCTCGGCCTGCCTCCTCCTCCCTCCAACCCACCACCCGCTGAGTGGCCTCGTCACTCCCGCACTCTCTTATCCCGCTGATAATTCAGGCTGAGCAGCAGCAACTGCTGTTCATGATCCCTGTGGCTTTGATGGAGTGGCGTGTTTGATGGTGAGCACACAGCCGGCCGTGGCCCCAGCCACCCTCCAGCCTCTCCTAGGACTCTCCAGGGCCCGGGGTCCCTCAGGCAGCTCCTCCAGCCTGTGGCCTGGGTGTGGGGCCTGCGGAAAGGCCAGTGGCAGGGGTGGAATTTTAATGCCCGGCTGAGCTTGGAGCCTCAAGGCAGTGGTGGCACGGGAGCCGGGGCCAGAGGGGAGCGTGGAGTGGTCAGCCCTGTGGACAGGGTTGGACTCAGCCCCTGGACAGGGGGCTCGTTGGGTCAAGGAATAAATAACCCTGTCTTTATTCTT
This sequence comes from Ceratotherium simum simum, assembly GCF_057802395.1. Classification (NCBI taxonomy): domain Eukaryota; kingdom Metazoa; phylum Chordata; class Mammalia; order Perissodactyla; family Rhinocerotidae; genus Ceratotherium; species Ceratotherium simum. The sequence continues at coordinate 6,674,274 of NC_141923.1, forward strand.
TTTTTTTTTTAAACAGTTTTATTTATTTATTTATTTATTTATTTATTTATTTATTTATTTGTGAGGGAGATCAGCCCTGAGCTAACATCCGTGCTAATCCTCCTCTTTTTGCTGAGGAAGACCGGCTCTGAGCTAACATCTATTGCCAATCCTCCTCCTTTTTTTTCCCCCAAAGCCCCAGTAGATAGTTGTATGTCATAGTTGCACATCCTTCTAGTTGCTGTATGTGGGACGTGGCCTCAGCACGGCCGGGGAAGCGGTGTGTCAGTGCGCGCCCGGGATCCGAACCCGGGCCGCCAGCAGCGGAGCGCGCACACTTAACTGCTAAGCCACGGGGCCGGCCCCCTTTCTTTATTCTGAGGGGCCCAAGGCCCAGTGCGAAGGCTGAGGGGTGCCGTGCCGAGAGGAAGGTGGCCTGGACGCTGGACAGTCTTGGGCTCAAGTCTGCTTCTGTTTCTAACTTGACTTTGGAGAAGTCCCTCCCTAAGCCTCAGTTTCCTCATCTGCACCACAACCAGATGGCCCAGCTGTTCTGGGAGATTCAGATTTCAAATATCCTGTTCTGACATTTCCCACGCCCTGTTCTGTAGAGTATGGGTTCTGGGTGCTCTGATCAAGGGGCTGGTGCTGCAGAGGGTGCCACGGTCAGGTAAGTTTGAGAAACATCACATTCCAATCCCCTCCTGGAGATTCAAGACACACATCTGCATGCTAAAGGCTCTGAGAAGTCCTGCAGCCAAAGCCTGGTTCACTTATTTGCTGAGTAAGACTTCTCACGTGTCCCAGTGCACCTGTTAACACTATTCTGATCTCTTACCTTGATATACATCTAAGCCAGAACCCTCACATGTCTGTTTTCTTGTCTGTAAAAAACAACAGCACTCTCCCCCTGGCAGGGGTGGAGAAGAGTTAGATGGGAAATGCAATGGAAGGGGCCCCTGGGATGTGGGGGACAGATGCCGCCCGCACCCCCAGCATCTCTAGAGCCCCAGATAGAGGCCCACCCCCGCTCTTGCTGCTCAGAAGCCCTGGGGAAGACGTTTGCACACCGGAGCACACTTCCCCAGAGGGGCCCAGGGCTGGGAGATATTCTGAGGCCGAGTATGAGAGCTCCTGCCTCGTGGGGAGGCCAGCACAGCCTCCCTTTCCTCATCCCCGGGTCCCGTGAGGAATTAATGCCAGCTTTGCTCCTGGTGCCAGGCTCCCAGATGCAGGAGTTACAGCCTTGCTCCAGGACAGGCTGGAACTCCACGCCCAGTGCTAACCTCGCTCACTGTGAGCTGTCCAATCCTGTCCTGGGCTGGGGTGGGGGGCGGGGGGGCAATCAAAAGACATCAGAGCATTTCTTTCAAAATCAAAATTCCAGGGGAAAGTCCTAGCACGTGGACATCAGAGCTGGAAGACGGCTATCATCTTACAGATGGGAAAGCTGTGGCTGCCCACTCCCCTCCTCTGCCTTCCCTCTGTCTCCCACAAGGACGGCAGCCCCTAGAAGGAGGGCAGAGCCCTGAGTCCATGGACACCCCCTCCCCTGATGACCCCAAATTTGGTAAGTGAGATTGTTAAACCCATTTTGGAACATTTGCCAGTCTTGTCGAAATCTGTCACCCCTCTGCCCAGAGCCCTTCCACAGCGCCCCGTGTGTCCCTCCGAATGTGGTTTGCACCCTAATCCTGGCTTCAGGGAGCCCCTGTCTGGACCCAGATCTGGCTCATCCCTTCCAACTCTGCAAGTCTTAGCCACAGGGGCCCACACTCCAGCAGTCATGACATGGCTCTGGGGTCCCCTGGGTGATGTGTCTTGCAAACAGTTCTGCTCAGTTTCTTTGGGGGTCTGTCAGATCTCAGACATCCTCCCCTGGGTGTCCCCACAGTGCCTGCCAGCCGAGGGTCCCCTGAGGCTGCAGCTGAACCACAGAGTCCTGGATAGGTGAAGGTGATCAGGGTTTGGGGCTCCCACTTCCCTGCTCCAGGGTCCCCTGGGCGGCAGCATCTTGCAGGGCCTCCCTGGAGTGGCTCTGAGTAGCTCCCCGCCCCAAGCCTGAATGCAGCATGTCTCGGCAGGGGCAGGTTCAGAAGCCGGCCTGGCAGCTGCCTTCCCCAACATGCTGGGCTCCTTGCCCCTTGTGTAAGTCCCTCTCACCCCTGGAAGTCTCCTCGGTCCCTTGTGCAAATCCACCTCTGTCAGCCCCGCCCACCACTTAGCTGGACGTGGTGAGACTTGCCCAGTTAGGTCTGAATCCCAGCTGTGGATATTGCTGAGGCTCCAGATGGAAACTTCTCTCTACCCCTCCCCCCAAGTAGGTACATGCAAATAATCACACACATATATATGTTCATAACACGGATTTAGAACGATGCTAGGTTGGTGAGAGAGGAAATCATCATATGACTGACTCAGGATCCCAAAAGATTGCGGCAGGCTGGAGTGATGGGTCAATGTACCATAATTGTGATTTAAAGGGACACTTTTAAGTTTGAACATTTGCCTGTATAGGAATGGCCACAGGACCTGAGTCTCAGAACAACACCTGTGAGACAGTCCAAACAGAAGTCAAGTGATACGGTCACCCAAAATGCCTATGTGTTTCTGGCTGCATTAATAGAGGTCTAACACTCAGAACAAGGGATGTGATGGCTTGCTTAGAGCTTGGCTACTTAGAACCACTTGGTGATGAAGAAAGCCAAATGGGAGTGTATTCAGAGGTGGAGTCCAGGATGGTGACAGGATTTTAGGTTTCATGAGAAACTTGATGTATTTAGGCAGGGGAAGAAAAGAGGGGGAGATTAGGGCACGGGGTAATAATTAGAGGTCCACGAGGGAGAGAGGGAAGCAGCCCTGCTCTGTGAGGCTCAGAGGGAGGAGCCGGAGCCAACAGGAAAAGGGTTCAGTTCAGTCTAGTTAACAGGGATCAGGTTTCTCCCAGAGGTGGTGAGCTCTCTGTTCTCAGAGGAAAGCCAGCAGAGGCTGCACAGACACCTCTCAGGGTGAATTTAAGGAGATCCCTGCTAGGACCTGGATGACTCTTAAGATCGACCTCAATATTGTGTGTGTGCTAAGCTGCTCCTCCCCCTTCTCCCTCACCACCCCCTCCCAGGTCTGCAGTCCCACAAGGATGAGGCGGTGGGACAACCAGAGTATAGGTCAGACTGTGCCTGGTGGTGGACGGGATGCTGGCGGCCCTGCCTCATGTTCCCTCCCAGCCCCACCTCACACCCCTGCTCCATCCCAGGCCCTGGCCCTAGTGGGTCCCCTCGGGCTGGCCTTGCCCTCAACGCCCCAGCCCAATCCCAGGCTGTCCCGGAGGAGGAAACTAGAACCCCCTGGAGTGGCCAGAGGAGGGGTTCCAGGGCACTGGGGCCAGCCGGACAGTCATCAGAGACCACTGGAGACCCCTTTGGACCGCACGCAAATCAGAGCCAGGTGAGGGGCGGAGCGCTGGCCCGGAAGTCGCAGAGTCCCTACAAGTCGTGAGCAGGAAGGCCCCTCAGCACGGCTAGTCCATCCCCGTGTGTCCCCACATTCCAGAGGAGAAAACGAGGCCTCGAGAGGGAAAGCGACTCTCTCACGATCCCGTGTCCAGTTGAGACTGGAGCCAGGACCTAAGGGGGTCTGTGATGGATTAAAATGTGTCCCCCAAAATTCATATGCTGGAGTCCTAACCCCTAGGACCTCAGGATGTGACTGTCTTTGGACAGAGGGTCTTTACAGAGATGATCAAGTTAAAGTGAGACATTAGGGGGGCCCTAACCCAATGTGACTGGTGTCCTTATAAAAAGGGAAATACAGAGGCGAAGATGCACACAGGCAGAACGCCACGTGAAGACGCAGGCAGAGGTCAAGGGGACGCATCTACAAGCCCCCAACACCGACGATGGCCAGCAAACCACCAGGAGCTAGGGGAGGCTAGAGCAGATTCTCCCTCACAGCCTCAGAAGGACTAGACTCTGCTGACACCTTGGTTTTGGATTTGCAGCCTCCAGAACCTCGAGAGAATAAATTTCTGTTGTTTAAGCCCCCCAGTCTGTGGAGTTTTGTTACGGCAGCCCTAGCAGACTAAGACAGGGTCTATTTGACCCGGGAGCCCCCAGGTCCCTGTTCCCTGGACCCACATTCCCACGTGCTCCCGCCGTGGCTCCACCCTGCCCTCTTGCTGGCGGCCCTCTTAGGAGACCCTTCTCCTCTGTCACCTCCCCGGCTCCTCTCACACCCACAGTGCACATGCCCTCATCTCACTTGATCCTCATAGCAACCTTCTAGGGTCAGTACTATTCCTAGCCCCATTTTACAAATGAAGAAACTGAGGCTCAGGGATGTTGAGACTGGATGCATCCCATCAGAACATCCCAGTGTGAGGGCGTGAGGTCCTCATGGCTAAGGTGTTTCTGTAGAGACTGGACAGGAGGATGTGGGCGAAATGATGTGACACAATGAAATTGTGGGTACTGTGAGTGGACAGGGGCTTTGGGCAACAGGGCCTCCTCTTCGTTGTCAAAAAGAGCCACCTGCCCGGTGGGCGGTGGGCCAGTCTTGCTTTGGCTAAGGGCCTGTCCCAATGGCCTCTGAATCCCACCCGTTGCTGGGATCCCAGACACTGGACTCTGAGCTTGTTGGGGGCTGAAACCATAGCCCCTGGAACCCAGGAAGTGCTCAGCCAATGCCATACATCCTGCAGATACCTAAAAGGTCATCCCAGGAGGGGGAGTTTAAACCAGGGAGATAGGTGTCAGCCCAGAGAAAGATGGTCTTTCCAGATCGGGAGTTGGCCTGTTAAGGGGTAAGCACCCCACCACTGGAGGCATGCACGTAGTTGCTGAGTGGATCCTGTCAGAGCTGCTGTAACTGTGGGAACGTTTGGTCACTTCCAAGTTCCTTTCTGTTACTGTACGCCCAGGAAGGTTTAAATCTTTCATGTATTTTTAAGTATAGGTAATACTTCTATATAGTTCAAAAATCAAAAAGCATAAAACTAAATCCAGCGAAAACAGCCCCTTCTCTCTCCCCGCCCCAGCCTCCGGTCCTCCCCCCGGGAAGCCGCGAGTGATGCCGGGTTCGTGCGGGATCCTCCGGCGTCTGTGCGTGCACCAGCACACTCGCTCTTTATTTTTACAATAATTACACGTTCATGTTATTTTTATTCATGTTCTGCCGCTTGCTTGTTTCCCTGACAGTGGATTTTCGGCAGCAGCCTGATGATACGGGACAGTCCCCTCCAGGTACCCACACCTATAAAGTGGGGGTAACGTCCACCTCACAGGGCTGTTGGGAGACGACGTTTCCCGGTGCCTCTGAGTGAAGCGCCTGGTGCACGGTCTGGGTCCCTGAGACAGGTCCTAGGTCCGTGGATGTGCGGAGGGAGCACACCCCGCCACCGTGTGGCCGCAGCAACTCCTCAGGCCACCAGGGGGCCCCTTGGAGCTGCCCGGTCCAGCTGGTGGCCACACCACGTCCGGAGGTGACCAGGACAACACCAGAGGCTCCTTGGAGAGAGGGAGGCCCCTGGGCTGGGACTTGGCATTGTGGATTTCCAGAGGCACTGCCTCGTCCTCCATCCTTTCATCATCCTCCTTGTCCAGGAGTACAGGAACAGGAAGCTAGTCACCTGTGACCCCACTTACCTCTCCTGAAAAAAACAAAAGTTTTTTTGTGTGTGAGGAAGATCAGCCCTGAGTTTACATCTATTGCCAATCCTCCTCCTTTTTTTTTTCCATTTTTCTCCCCAAAGCCCCAATAGATAGTTGCGTCATAGCTGCACATCCTTCTAGCTGCTGTACGTGTGGGACGCGGCCTCAGCATGGCCGGACAAGCAGTGCGTCGGTGTGCGCCCGGGGTCTGAACCTGGGCCGCCAGCAGCGGAGCGCACGCACTTAACTGCTAAGCTGCAGGGCCGGCCCTGAACAAAATTTTTAAGCAATCCTTTTTGTTGTTTTCATTCAGAGAAGACAGAGAGGAAGAGTTGTCCTACCCAAGCACCCACAGCCCACCTGCCCTGCCCCATTCCCTTAGCACCTGGGCCTTGGCAGCTCCACCTCCACACCTGGGCCCCAGCCTGCCATAGCAACACTCCCTGGGGGAGCTCGGTCCCTGTGGACCTCATCGCCTCTGCTCTGTCCATTTGCCTGTCTCTGCAGGCACCTTGCAAGTTCACTTCTCCTGCCTTTGCTCACGCTGGTGCCTCTGTCTGGGTGTCTCCGCCCTTCTCACCCCCGGGCCTGCAGAGCCATCCCCTTGGGCAGCCTGCAGGCCACGTACTCATCCTGCTGGGATCCCACAAGGCCAGCTCTGGGCTGACACAGGTGCTGGATTCCCCCCATCTTGAGGCTGCGGACTTGGCTTCCAAGCCCAGAGCTGTGGCAGCTGGGCGAGCCCCGTCCCAGAGGCTGGGAATGGGTCTTGCACACTTTCCACTTCTTTCCCTTGGTCCCAGCCGGCAGGACAGACCAGAACCAGATTGAGCTGGAATCCTGACCAAAGCAGGGAAGCAGGGAACCTGCTCAGCAGGCTCCACTGCAGCCTCTCACCTCCAGGGGAAACAGGAGGCCCACGGATCACAAACACATGGGCCTGGACCCCACGGGCAGCAAGCCTGGGCCTGGACCCCATGGGTGGCAAGCCGTCTGTCTTCACCAGCCCAGAGCCACTGCCTGCTGGGGCCACAGGACTGTCCCAGCCACATCAGCCACACGTTGAACACACTCGAGGCCAGCCATTTCATAGAGTCAAAATCACCACAAAGTCACTCTACCATCACGTTCTGGGGAGCCACTCTTCCTCCAGCATCAGGACAGCCAGCTCCTTCTTCAGTGGTACCTGCCTGGACGGACAATGATGCAGACGTTTACTGAGCTCTGACCAGGCACAGTTCTAGCTCACTCGAGCCTCACACTGACCTTGAGTTTTGCACTGTTGTGCGGTGAGGAAACAGAGCAGCAGGTGAAGTCACTTGTCCAGGGTCACACAGGGAGGGAACAGACACTCCAGAGAGACTGGGCCCAGGTCTATGCTCTTAACCAGCACTGCATTTTGGAGTAGGGACACTTAGACTGCATGGGGAGCGGGGGCTGTGCTTTATAAAAACACTGAGTGCCTCTGGATGAATTTCCAGTGTTCCGAAACACAAGTCTCCACTGGGTCTGTTACCAAAGGCATCCAGGTGCAGATGGGCTGCAGTGGCTGCCTGAGCCCAGGATCTGACGGAGGGTGGGGTGAGGCCCCGTGCTGTTGACCCAGGCCACACCACGGGGCCTCACAGCTTCAGCATAGTCCTGGGCCTGGCTGGGACAGGACCCTGCCTAATTCTGGACACTGGCCAGGCACCTGGCCTCAATGATGCTGTCACCCAGACCTGCCTGCCTAGAGCTCTGCCCTCAATAATAATAATAATTACAGCTATTATTAGTATTCTATTGTGACGACGGTAATAGCCGTGGAGGCAGTCTGGTGGCGTGGTCAGGAGACCAGCCTCTGTGTCTGGTCGGATCTGGCACCCCTTGGCCGTGGGAACTTAGGCCAGTGACTTGCCCTCCCTGCGCCTCAGTTTCCTCCTCTACAAAGCAGGCTGAGGTTGCTGAGAGGCATCAGTTCCTGCTGGCCGTCCGGGGGCGGAGCCTGAGCTGCAGCCACCAGAAGGGAGGCCCTGCGACACTGCGTGCTTTCAGGCGGAGCCCACCAGCATCCCAGAGAACCTACAAGTCAGTTCCCGCGGCTGCACCACCCGCCGGTCATCAGCAGATGAGGGGTTTCAGGTCCTGTGATGACAGCCTTCAGCTGGTGGCCCACGCATTTCATCCTCAAGACACCGGGCAATTTCCACTAGGTTGAGGACTGGTTATTTCCCCAGACTCTTCTCCGTCAAGGAGACATGAACTTCATGGGCTGCCCATTTTAGAGACAGGGTGATTGAGACATACGGGAGGCCAGCGGCTTACTTCAGGCCTTAGAGAGGGGCAAAAGGCCAGTGGTTCAAGCAGGGATTCTCAATTTGACCTCCACTGTGTAGTTCCTGAACTCGGCTCCCGGGGAAAAGAGAATGGGGCACGACCGTGGTTGCCTGCATGATCAAGTGGGGGCAAGGGAGTCGCGAGACTTACAGAGGCCACTGGTCCCATGAACAAACTCACAGGCCAGCTGCTCCACCCCCTGCCTTCTCTCCTCAGATCCCATGATGGGCGCACAGGGGACAGGGAGCCAGGTCCCTCTCTTGCTGCTGCCAGAGTCAGAGAAGGGGCAGGGGGTCCCTGGGTCGGGAGCTGGGGCTCTAAATGCCTAATAAGGCTGTGTGAGTTGAGAAGAATACACATCTGTCCTTTATGGAGCTCCAGCCCAAACACTGTGCCACCAACTTTGCAGACCTCCTGTGCCCACAACAGCCCGAGGGGTGCGGGTTAAGTGCTATTGCTATACCACCCACAGATGAGGAGAAATCCCAGCGGTGACGTGATTCAGGCCACACAGCTGGTTGGAGGCAGGGCTGCGCTGGAACCCAGAACCCTGACACTGTCTCCTCTCACCCTCCAGGGAGCCACATGCCAAGAAGGAGGAGGCGCAGTGGGGTGTTGTGAGCAAAGCGAGGTGGAGTCGGCTCTGGGCTCACATTCTGGCTCTGCCAAACACTTGGCAACCCCCTGGCCCTTCTGCGTTTCCATTCTCTCCCCTGTATGGCCGGGTAACGCTCCCACCTCACCAGGCTGCCTTGTGGATTCCAAGACACTGTGAGGGGTGCCCATCTCCTGCAGACGGCACTCAATAAAAGCAAGTTTCCATCTCCCTTTCCCTAGATGATAAAGCCAAGTGTTCCCTCTCCCAGACAAAATATTTACATTTTAATAGAAGCCCTTGTCCTAAGAAGGGGCATGAGTGATGGTGGAATTCGAGGCAGCATGTCAGGCCAGGCGGCAGCTAGGAAAATCTCTCCGTGCTCTTCAAATCATGTGAGCAGCAGCCCCAGGGAGGGTGGTGCTCCCTGTGGCATGCCAGGGTTCTCTGTCCTCCTCCCCTGCCCAGGATGGCTCGCGTCATCTTGAATACACCACTTCCAAAAGTCACCCAAATTCTCCTGGGCTGAGCTCATTTCACAACCTCGAGCTAGTGGAGAAGGATTTCCCTGGAGTCACACCTTAAGGATTGTGGTTCTCAGAGCCGGCCTTAAAGGGAAACAGGCACTCAGAGAAATGCAGAATAAGGCTGCTCCAACACCATTACGCTCCTGTTAAATTAGACACACACACGCATGCACACACGCACACACATGCAAGCACATCACTAAAATGATAAAAGCCAGTGCTGGCGGGGCTGTAGGAAACAGCTCACTCACGAAGGCTAGGAGATTCTTCCCCAACTCTGCTGCCTGTGGAAACGGGGACCCCCTTTCCAGGCTCAGCACAAGCACGTCCTCTGCAGTGAAGCCTGCCCAGCTCCCGGTCAGGATCGCCGCTCCCTCCTGGCAGTTCCCATGGCACAGGGGTCTCCTTTAGGGCACTTCTGTCTGTCCCCTCCTCCACTCCCAGCCAGACTGAGAATTTGAGGACAGGGACCGAGGCTCATTCATTCAGCTGCTCGTGATCCTCTCCATAACCCTTGTCATGGTGAGGATCCTTATTCAACAAATGAGGAAACTGAGGCTCAGAGAGGGTCACCCATTTGCCCAGGTGCTGGCTTTTCAATAGCACAGCGCTGCCTCTGCAGGGGACCAGCCTTGGTTGAGCTCTGGGGACCCCAGGATCCCAGGATATAAAGGGGGCTGGGCAGATGGGGCCGGGACAGTGCAGCAGTGACATGATCAGGGAACCCAGGGGCCAGTGGGCGCCTGACAGGTTGAGGAGGCATGGAGAAGGACTTTACAAACTCATGTGCTGGCATGGGAGTCAGCCAGGTAAGGAAGACAGACAGGGCGTTCAAGACAAAGGGAACACTGTGGGCAAAGGCATGGAGGTGTGACAGATAATAGTGGGTCTGAGGAATGAACTCTTTACGTTATCCTTGTGGCGGAGTGGAAAATGTGGGCTGGAGAGCAGGGTGGTTAGCAGGAGAGGTCACGACTCCTAGACACAGTGACCCAGAGACTATGCTTTGAAAATCAGCACGGCCTGGAGTAGAAGAGTCTCTAAGGGTGGGCCAGAGGTCTCTGCCTTCAGCCCTGCCCATTTCAATCAAGCATCTGGACGAAGCCAAGGGAGGCTTGCGTATCAGATGTACCAGTGGCAACGCCCCATGAGACCATGGCATTTCCAGGAACCTCAGCAGGTGGAACAAGGGACTGAAACCAACAATGGAATTGAACAGGGAGAGCCAGACTAACCTGCATTCAGGCGCAAAAGGTCAATTGCACACACTGACAAGTTATTGGCAAGGTTTTTTTCCTCCCAAATTGTCTTTAAAAAGTGCATCTCCTGAGGCTGAGAGGGGGAGACCTGTTTCCTGGGTCTGCCCACAGAAGATTCTCTATAAACATTCTGTGATCAGCGGAGGGATGCCCTGCACCATTGGGGGTCCTGGCCGGGGAGAGTCCTTCAGAGGAGGGGGTCAGTGTCCTGGCAGTACAGCTGGCCAACCCCAGCAATGCTGCCCACTCACAACAGCTGGGGTTGGCCTAACCCACATAAAAGCCCCAGTCCCACCCAGGAACAGTCACTCCAGCTGCCCCGAGACCAAAGAGGGCCATGGCCGGGTCAGCGGCAGCTGTGGGGTGGGGCTGTGGGGGGAATTCCCCTCCTGTGGGAGCGGACAGAGGGTGGCCACCTGTGCCTGTCATAAACTATGGACAATGGCTGGGAGAACTGGTTAAGCGGAGACTCAGGAAGCAAGGAGGCCAGGCATGCAGCAGGTGCTCAATAAATAGTGCTGATTCATGAACAAGTCGGCTATCTTCAGATCCCCAGGCAAGCCATTTTAGCTGCTGCACTACAGTTTCTTCAGCTGTCAAGTGGCTGCAGGGTAAATTTTGGTTGAGAAGTGGCATGGGGGGCATTCAGCCCAGGGAAGCCCCCTCACAGAAAGTACTCCCTCTGTACCCCTGAGAGATAGTCATGCTGCCTTAGCTTGTTTACCTCCAGGGACAGAGAACTCACTACCTTGAGTCTGAAACAGAGCAGACACCAGCCCTGCCTTCAAAGAATTCATGGTCTCGTGGGGGAAGTGCACTGGTGTTGAGCTCTGTGGACCCACTGACCTCGCAGGGCTGACTCCCCCTACTCCTATTAAGGGTATTCCCAGTGGGAGAAGGGCCAGAGTGTCCCGTGGATGGGCCCTGCAGAGGCCCTGCCCAGAGGCCTGGCCCACCCCTATCTTATGCAGGGAAAGGAGAGTGGCCCTTTGTGCTCAGGCAGCTGCCAGGTGCCCGTAGGTGCTGGGACCCCAGCCTTCCTTTGGGAAGCCAGGAGGCCAGTGCCCCCCAAGGTGACTGCTCCACAGCTCCCCCTACCCCATCTTCCCTTGCTGCTCCCTCAGGAGAGAGGGGCCTCTGGGGACCGCCCCCAGCTGTGACCACCTAAAGATGTGTCTCAGGGAAGCCGTGAGGGGACGACTCCTGCCCTCAGCCCACCTGAGTGGGGGAAGGGGCTGCCTTGGGGAGGAGCCTGGCACCCTCCCCCTATGGCTGACTGTTGGGGTGACGCGAGGTGGGTGGAGGGGTCCAGTCCAGAGGCCCAGGTCAGTGCAGAGGCCTCCTTGACTCTCAGCCTCGGGGGCTTCCTTTCTGTCTGGCAGGTCAGAGGGGCCAGGGGCCAGAGGCCCTTTGTTGTCTGGAAGGAGGGAGGGATTACCTGCCCCATGGGTTTCCAGGCCTCCTTTCTGGACTTTCCCAAAGCTGCTGACAGCCCTGCATCCCCAGAGAGCTGAGGGATGGTTTTCTCACTTCCTGTGACCTCTGCAGTGAAAATCCATCACCCACTGGCAGAGCAATCCGGGCAGGCCCCAGAAAGATGGCATTGAGTCACCTGGGCCCTCATTGCTCTGACAGCTGTGAATGCGTGAGCCGGTAATTAGCCCTTACGGGAAAGGGCCAGATCTGTCATTTTCCTCCGGAAGCGCCAGGCAGAATTTGCCGGTTGCCCCTCCTTGAAGCCAGAGAAAGGCCGGATCCCCATCCCGGGGCCAGACTAGGTCAGGTTTGGGGATTAGGAGCGGGAACACAACCATCCTTCCACTCAGGAATCCCACTTCTGGGAACTTCTCCCAAGGAAACAATCCAACAGGAAAAGCCAAGCTGTGCACAAACATGTCCCCACAGGAGTTATTTATGATAGTGCAGCCCCGGAAATAACCCTCGTGTCCAGCAGTGGGGGAGCAGCTGAGCACCTGGGCTGGTTAAGTATCACATGGTTGTGACATAGGGCAGATGAGGAGGTAGGGGCTTGGAGGTCCTGGATCCCTCAGCTTGTGATTCCTGAAGCCCCCACCCTGGCACTGGTTAAACAGACCGATTCTGGGATTCACGCAGAGGTGGTGGATCAGAATCTCCAGAAAGGGATCTGGCTAACAAGTGTCCCACACGATTCTTATCACCAGGCAGGTGTCAGAAACCTTTCTCATGGCTAAAATTGCAACTCCAGTGGCGCATTTATTTACACCTAGTTAAGTCTTAGTTGTTGAATCTGTGAAATGGGCCTAGCACCAGAGCCTGTCCCTGGGGTGCTGAGTGGGTTAGTGAGACCATGGACACAATGGCCCCATATGGTCTTGGGTTCTGTGAGCCACTGTCACCACTTAAACAGCCTGTGTCTCCCTCTCCCCTCCCCCGTCCCTTTCATGCAGTCTTCATCTCTCCCTGTCCCAGAACCATCAGGGGAATTTACATCTGCGTATTTCACCAGGGCCACACAGGCTGGTTTGAGTTCATCCAGGAGCTGTGGGAAGGCTGGGCGTGATGTTTCTGCAGGGGCCTTCTCCTCTTGACCAGGAAGGATGACTCCAGCTCTGAATTCCCAGCATGGTTGCCTCTCTCTGGCTCTTGGGCAGGTCCTCCTCCAGCCTTCACAGCAGGGTGCACCTGCTGTGGGAGGGACCTGCTACGGACTGCTAAGTACCCACCCGAACCTCAGCTTCTGTCAATCAAATGGGCAGAATAATTCCTGGCCGCCTCACAGGCTTGCTGTGAGGACAGGAGGAGGAAACGTCCAGAGAGCGCTTTGCAAACTGGAAATGACCGCAAAAAATGTGGGGGTGACGGGGCAGGCTCTCCAGCAGGTGAGGCCCTGGGGCCTGGGGTGCTGCTGAGGAGGGTCAGGTCTGCAGGTTTCCATCAGGGAGCATTCCTGCTCTTTCTCGCTTGTTTCACATGTCACAGCCCAGAAGTAGGTTTTAGGACTATTTGGATAAATTATAAAAACAAAATAACGCATGCATTTAGGTTAAAAAAAAATCAGGGGCCAGCCTGGTGGCGTAGTGGTTAGGTTTGTGCGCTCTGCTTTGGTGGCCCACGGTTCGCTGGTTCAGATCCTGGGCGCGGACCTGCTCACCGCTCGTGGGACCATGCTGAGGCAGCATCCCATATGGAAGAGCTACAACTCTGCAACTATGACACACAACTATCTACTACGGCTTTCGGGAGAAAAAAGAGGAAGGTTGGCAACAGATGTTAGCGCAGGGCCAATCTTCCAAAAATAAAAAATAAAAAAAAGAATAAATAAAAAAAAAAATCAAACAACACTAAAATGTTCAGAAGGAAATGAAATGGCTCCCTGTCCCTTCCTTTCCTCTCTCACTCCCCAGAACAACCAGTCTCCATGTCTAGTTGTTCCTTCTGGTTTTAGCCTCCACATTTCTTAAGATGTTTCCATTGCTATTTCTTTTTTTTTTTTTTTTAATAATTTTATTTATTTATTTTTTCCCCCAAAGCCCCAGTAGATAGTTGTATGTCATAGCTGCACATCTTTCTAGTTGCTGTATGTGGGACACGGCCTCAGCATGGCCAGAGAAGCGGTGTGTTGGTGCGCGCCCGGGATCCGAACCCGGGTCGCCAGCAGCGGAGTGCGAGCACCTAACCGCTAAGCCACGGGGCCGGCCCTCCATTGCTATTTCTTGATTTTTCAATTCTAGACATTTGTCTTGCCTGTCGGTCATGACAAATGAGGCTTCCATTCCCTAAACCCTCCCGCTCCCACCTCCTCTCCCTCCGCATCCCCTAGAGGGCTCTATCCAGTTCTTAGTTAACCATTGGTCAAGGGTTTTAATATGATTATGTAGATGTTACTCCTGAAAGTCACCAAGTGGTCTTGCAGAGTTTTGTTTGTTTATGCCCTGGAGTTAATACATTTTTTGAAAAAAACTTGCAAGGTAGTTTTGTGTGTCTTCTTAATCTTTCCAGCTGATCCACTCTAACCTAGTGACAGTGGTGTCTAATACTCAAGCATTTGGATATCTTATCTACTCCATTTTGCCCTGAGTCCTTCCAGGCTGAGCCCTCCACCCTCTGCTCTGGGGCCTCTGAAAGCTTGGGTTCTGAGCCCAGCCCCCTGGGGCTTGCCCCTGGCCGCTCCCCCATGAAGGACACTCCCTCCTGGGGAAGTCGGCCTGTTCCCAGGTCTGCTCTCAGCTCCAAGGAGACCATGTGCTCCAAAAACTTCATGGAAGGTGCACAGCAGTTAATTTTTTTGTGACCTTGCATCTCTGAAAATGTTTATATTCCAGTCTCATACTTGGCTGATTCTCTTCATGGGCATAGAGTCCAGGCAGGAAATCCTTTTCCTGCAGACTTTTAAGGCAACCGATTGCTCTGTGGTCTTTCTAGCATCCAGGGTTTCTAATGAGAAGTCCAATGCCAGCTTTTTAAAAAAAATTATTAATTTTAAAACACACGCACAGAATTTCAAAAAAATCAAATAAAATTATAAAGCTTATTAAAAAAAAAAAAAGCAGTCCCATGCCTCATGTCTCCACCCCTAATTCCTGCTTCCCAGAGGCAACTACTTTCGATTCTTCTGCGACTTATTTCCATATTTGAAAGCGACACACTTATACTGCTGTTTATTGACTCTTCAATGTAGGCATTATCACTACCTTTCTCTTAGGGACCAGGAAGGTTTGGTCCACTTATGTCCCTCCCCAACACGTGACACCCCCCCTCCCCCATCCTCCCAGTATGGCTGTATCACAGTTTTTGGTTAAATCAATCTTGTTTACTTATTATATTATTTCAACATTGCAGCCAATAGAGCCACGATATGTCCTATGACTGTATTTCCTTCCTTGTAGGACTTCTGGGTTTCCCTGGGGATTATTAATTGCCTCGTTGTTTTGACTTGCTTGGTTTTCTTTGCGCTTATCACTAATTCACCGTCAAATTCTCCGACAGAGCTCTAATATTCCTCTCAAGGCAGCAAGCCTGCAGGGAATCCACGAGTTACATTCTCTTTCTTGGCCAGTCTCCCGCTTCATTCCAATCTGCACTGATGGCTTCTGGCTCCAAGGCCCTCACCCTCCGACTTCCCTACCCCATCACTTTGGGATTTCCTGTTTCCTGAATTACACGTCTTCTTGTTTCTTGGTTTAATTCCTAATGTTAGAGGAAGGCTGTCTGGGAGATAATTTTTTTTTTTTTAATCTGAAAATGTCTTATACTACCCTCACACTTGATTGCTTAGGTCCTGAAATAATTTTCCTGCAGAATGTTGAAGGCATTGCTCCATGGTCTTCTCTTCTTCTGGAGTTGCTGTTGAGAATGTCAATGTTATTCTAATTCCTGATCCTCTGGATGTGGTCTTCTCTCTCTCTGTCTTTCATTCTCTGTCTCTTTCTGGATGCTTTTAGGATCTTCTCAACCCTAGAGTTCTGAAATTTTACAATGATGCTCCCAGTAGGGTCTTTTCTTCACTTCTAGGCTGGCTCTTTATGTCCATCAGTCTCAGATAATTTTTTGGTATTGTATCTTGAATACTTCCCTCCCCTTCATTTTATCACATTAGAGAAAAGGCAAAACATAGGGGTGTTATGTGAACACTGCAGTGAACTCCAGGATCCCTAGCCCCTTCCCTATCCTGGGCAGCACATCTGAGGATTATTGGGGGAGAAAGATCTATAAATCTGGACACTTGGGGAGTGGGGTGCCACCCAGAAATGGGAGTGTCTCCTTCCAGTGCAGCCTGATGCCATAACAAGAGCCTCATCTAACCCTGCGTTTCTCAGCCCTGCCTGCTAGACTCACCTTCTCCAGATATTCTGATTGAAGTGGTCTGGGGCGGGGCCTAAGCCTCTGCATTTTATCCGCTTTGAGGTGATTCTAACGAACGCCCGGGGCTGAGAACAACTGGGCTGACCCACTGGCCTTGTTTGGAGAGCCTGACCAGATGCCTCCTTGGGACTCTGACTTGCTTACAGGGCTCTGAGTGCTCAGGATGCTAAGATAATGATTCTTCATCGCAAAGTGTCCTGGAGTTGGGTCTTAGCCTGGCTGAGCCTGTTTCTGAGAGAAGGCACAGCCCTGCAGTTAGGTGTTCAGAGTCTCAAGAGACTCATTCCAGTGTGGGCTCTGGGGTGTTCTCAGGCCTCTCAACCCTTTCCCTGGCAGAGCAGCACCCCACTGCCTCGCTGTGTGATTTAGGGTTCGAGCCTGCCTTTTCTTGTGCATTCGAGTCTCTCTCCACCCCATGAGGATGAAATGATTCCATTTCCGGGTAAGAGCCAGAGGCTTAGAGATGGGCATTAGTTGCCCAGGGTCACCCTGCTGGTAAATATCAGACCGGGGAGACACACTCCAAGTCCAGAGCTTTTCTACTTGACCTACCTTCCTCCTTTATCATGCATTCATTCAACAAACACTTACTGAGTTCCCAGGCTCTATGCTGAGAGGGCATTGGGAAGCATTCATGAACAAAATGATGCACCTAATGGTGTGGGTGTTAAAGTTACTAATGTCCAACTTTTCTCTGCCCAGCTGTGGGCTCAGCTGGGGACTGGGTGCACAAACAACTTCATTTCAGCCCAGCCTCACCCAGAGCAGGTCACAAGAGGAATTACTGTTATTGCTGTTGTTACATCAAACAGGAGGGGCAAGCTGGAGGGGGCTTGGAGGGCTGGGCCTGCAGCCGGCAGAAGCCGCATTAACAATTAAGGTCTTTGGTGACTTTAATTCCACCCTCAGTGCATGAAATATTCAGGCACCAGAGAAGATTGGTCTCTGATCTCTGCAGAGGGCGGGGCAGGAGGGGCAGTATTGCTGGTTGCAGACGTTGGGCTGCAGCACCCAAGACCTCGCATGCAGGAGATCCAGAGGCTGTGGGGGCTGGTGGGTGTGGCCCAGAGGTGTCTGATGCAGATGGTACAGCTGTAGACACCCGTCGAACACCACTGGGGCCAGGCCCTGAGGGTCTCAGAGAAGAGCAAGGCTTTGTCTTCAAGGAGCAACAGTTGTGGGGAGGTGGACACAAACCTCACATCACATGTGGGGCCGCCTACCCTCCCAGCCCAGTGATGCCAACAGTCTCAGAGATACACACTCGGGCTCAAAGACCTTGTGTGTGGAGCCTGGGACTTAACACCTGGAGTAAGCCCTGTTATTATCCTATGAGTAGCATAAATCACATTGCATTGTATTTGTGTATGTGTGAAAGCATCATTTTGATAAATATAAACCGGGCACCTTGAGTATGAAATTTGGTCTGGGCATCTCTCGTACTCTGAGAGCCCCAAGGGAGACAAAGTGGGTTGTGGAAAGTACACGAAGTTTCACCCACCAGAGTGACACCCCCTGCCGACTTGAGGCTGGGCAGGGCACGCTCCACACCCTGCTGGCGGGAGTGTGAATAAGCTCCACCTCTCTGAACAGCAGTTTGGCATCATCTGGTCAAGCTGAAGCTGTGTAGACCATGTGACGCAGCCATTCTGTGTCTGGGTATAGACCCGAGCAAAGGTTACGCTCATGTGCATCAGGACACATGTACAAGAATGTCCACGGCAGCACTGCTGGTTATAGCAAAAGACGAGGAACAAATGTCCTCCAATAGGAGGAGAGAAAAGAAAGGTAATACGTTCATGCGATGGACGTTATACAGCAGAGGTTCTCAACTGGAGGTGATTTTACCCCCAGGGGCCATTTGTCAAGATCTGGATACATTGTTGGTTATCACAACTCGGGTAGGGTGCTACTTCCATCTAATGGGCAGGGCCAGGGACACTGGTAAACAACCTACAGTGCACAGGACAGTCCCCTCCTCCCCCACAACAAAGACTTTCCCAGTCCAAAATGGCAACCGTGCTGAGGTTGAGAAACACTGATGCACAGCCGTGCAATGAATGAGCTACAGCTGCATATATCGAGGTAATGATGAGGAAAAAGCATGTTGCAAAGACACATGAAGCACAATACCATTTAGATAAAGTTCACAAGTGTGCAAAATTAAGCAGGATAGCATAAGGGGGGAAATAGAGTACAGAGAAGGTGCAGGAATAATCAACACAACATTCAGAATCGTAGCTACCCTGGGGCTGGGGCAGGCTGGGGCATGTGACCGGAGGGGTGGTGATTCCTTAAGCTGGGCAGTGGGCTCCCAGGTGCCTGCCGTATCGCAGTTTGTTGTAACATGAAATAGTTCCTAATAAAAATAATGTTTTTAAGTGCGTTGAGGTGTGAACTAGTCCTGCAAAGAGCTGCCTGACTCAGTTTCCCACGTGGTTGAGCCTCCTTCCCTGCCTTGCTCCTCGGGATGATGGTGTGAGGGGTGTCAGCAGCTCCAGCTGGGAAGGGAGGGGCAGGGAGGGGTGCAGATGCCGACACCCCTCGCATTGGTCCCTAAAGGGACCTCTCTCCCACCTCTGCCCTGGCCTCTGGCCAGCCTGGCTTTGCAGCTGACCCTCTCTGATCCATTCCTCCCCTCACACCTCCTGTACGTGCTCTCTATTAAACAAGTCTGGCCAGGTCTCTCTTCTGCTCTGCAGTCTTCTGTGGCTCCCAGTGCCCTCAGGCTGACTTTGAGGATATTGCCTGTGACATCAGAGGTGCTAGGCAGCCATCCTGTGCGTGGCTGACTTCCTGATCCCCAGAAGGGCACATCTGTTAGTGGTGTGAGTGAATGAGCCCACTCTGCCCTTGACCTCCCGCTGTTGCCCTCCAGGGGGCCAACACCGGGCCAAATCCCCTCCTGGTGGCCCCAGCTTCAGTGCTGTTTCCCCGCCTATAAATGTGGGGCTTGACACACTTCATCACTAAACTCTGTGTTCTTGGGATTCCCCATGTTCCATGCTGCTCCAGTCCCAAAATGAAGTTGGTGGCAGCCCCAGGCCATACCTGGCTTCCTTTGTAGCCCAGTTTGCCAAGGGCAAGCACTAGGTTTCCTGTACAGCCCATGTTTCACTGTACCTCAGTGTTTGCCTCTGGAAAATGGGTGCAAATGTCCTTATGGGAACACTGTCATGGTCCAGAGGATGGGGAGAATGTGCAGGGAGAGGGGGCGTGGCTCGATCCTCCAGAGCTTTGCAAGAGCTCTGCTAGGTACTTGACACTGGCCCTGTGGGTGAGGGCTTAGATGAGAAAATTGTGGCTCAGAGAGGGTAGGGACTGGCCTGAGGTCAGCCAGCAAGTCAGCGACAGAGGAGCTGGGAGATAGAGCCAACAACCTGCAGTGATCTGCCCGCAGGAATAGCTGGGAAGCTGCAGCCACGGCTGGCTGTCCAGAGGCTTGGGGAGTCTCTGGCTCGGGTACAACGTGAGAGCCCTGTAGCAGGAGGAAGTGGGGTGATGCACGTGGTCCTGGCACAGTGCAGATCCCCAGCATCATAGAACTAGACGCACAGCGGGAGGGACATTGCAGAGCAGCCGGTCCACTCCTCCTCTTTGAGAAGGAGTAGTTTATAGGGTAAAGTGCACTCTTGGGCTCAGATGGTCCTGGGTTCAAATCCCAGTTCATTCGCTTGTGACCTCCGACAAGTGACTCGACCTGCGTGAGCCTCAGTTTCCCCCTCTATAAAACGGGCTAGAGTGTTCCCCCCTCACAGGGCTGCGGTAAGGATTGCACGAGACAATCCACGTAAAGCCCTAGCACGTGCCGGGTACACAGAAAGTGCTCCCTTGACACTACCCTTTGTTAACAATAATCATGGTCGCTTTTGCATGGGCCCTGATTTCTTGCCGCATCATAGCCTTTCAGCCATGCATGGTGACTTCCCCTCCCCGGGGGGGTCGTCAAGGAAGAAACCGCAGAGCTTGGCCCCAGACCTGGTCAGCTGCCATCGCCTCACTGACTCGCAGAAACATTCAGCCACCACACAACCCTCCACTGGCCACACCAGAGTCCTTGGGTGTCCACCAACCTCCGAACACTGCCCATAAGTTCACACTCGGTGATCTGAGCTTCGTGGAGACAAACAGCCAAGCCAACGGGCATCCATGTTAAATCCTAGAAGGGCTCACGACACCGTCTCAGAAGGGCTCACGACACCGTCTCATAGGGTCGTTATGATCATCACAAGAGGGCTGGGTTAGAGTCCTGGTGCATACTGTGTGCTGGGTAAGTTGTAGGAGGTGATGGTTATTATTATTGTTGTTGTTCCTGCTGATAACTATCAGCCCCATGGAGGGGCGACCCTTCCTCCCGTGGCTCACAAAGCCCTCCTCAGCCCAGCTCCATTACCTGACTGCTCTGTGACTTTTCGCTGCTGTTCAGTGCCTCTCCAGTATGTTCCAGCAATAAGGCATGGCTGTATCTACACACACACCTCACTGTGGTTCACCTTTGGGCCTTGGCTTGTGTTGTTCGCTCCACCTGGTGTATCCCAGCCCTCTCCTCTCTTCTCCTCAATCTGATAAACTCCTACTTGCTCTTCAAGATTCACCTCGGGAGTTACCTCTTCCAGGAAGCTGCTCCCAGTGCCTCAGGATGCTCCCATAATGATGCATCCTGCTCATCTCTGTTGTGGTACTTACACAAAGCATTTACAGTGCATATATGGTTGCACATATAGATGCATTTATGTATAAATATTTATCTAATTATGCTTGTGTGTTCAGTAAACCAATGAATGAAAGTGACCTGAGGCAAGTCATTTCCCTTCCGGAGCTCAGTTTCCTCATCTTCAAAACGAGGGGCTGACTCCATTGGTCACTTGCCGAAGGGTCGCTCATTCACTCAGCAAACATCAAATGATGCCTGCTCTGCGGTCTGTGCTCAGGGTCCAGGCACAGAGGAGAATAAGACAGCTCTCCCCTCCCAGTGGGAAGACAGTCTGCCTACCACCAGTATGCTGTTATCATTTCCCAGTCTCACAGACCCGGCGTTCTGGAATATTTTGTCTACTATGGGTTAGTATACTGGCTCTCTCCCAGCTGGCTCTCAAAAACATTTGTGCAGCTTTAAATGGAGATACACAGCCCAGGAGATCCTAAAGAAAAATATTGAGGAGTGGTGGTGCATCTTCATTTTTTAAAAGACCCACAGCTACTTTCACTGGGCAGCTAGAGAACTACTGTTAGAGATCCACGATTTGGTTTTACTGTCTTCACGACAAAGCAAAGCTTATCATGACCACGGAGCTGAAAAAGCAGACTCTTGACGTATCGGGTCCTGGCTCAGCTACAGCGTCTGTGGGATGGTGAGAGTTCTAGGGGGCTTAGCACCTCTTGCTGGACCTGGGGGACGAGGGCCCTTAGGGAGGGGGTCTGGCTTGGACGGTCCCTCTTGCTTCAGGCCCCTGTCTCAGCTCTGGGCCCACCCACCCTCCCGCTGTCCTATTCTGATCTGCCCAAGCCTGTCCAGCCAGGGTGCAGAGAGCAGAGTCTCCCTCAAGCCACAGGGTAGCCTCGTCCCAGCACCTTGTCTGCTGCACCAGGGGGGTGTCAGAGGTGCTCTCGTGGGTCCTGGCCGGGGCACTCTCGGTCCCACTGCCTGTAGACGATGCAAAACAAACCCTGCCTGGATGGAGGCTTTGTTTTTCTCTTGGAAAGTTCAGCTGAAGCTGCTAGCCCTGGAGGATCAGGAGACGGAGATGCAGGCCACAGGAACCACTTGGGGCCACAACAAATGGGGAGGGGCCACAAGCACAGTGTTAACCGTCTCAGTGACTTTCCTAGCGAGCCACAGTATCCTATGCTCATCCCTCCCTCTCCCAGGAGCAGCTCTCTGCAGAGGCTTTGCTCTGTGGGGAGCCTCCAGGGAGCTATTTAATCTGGCTTCCTGGGTTAGGAAAGACCTGCAGCCTCCCCAAGTGTGAGCTGAAACCCCTTCCCTCTCCAAACCCAAACTCAGGCTGTGCTGGGCTTGGCCTGCGGAGCACAGGGCCCCGGTGGGGAGGATGCCCCTCCACCCAGGAGCCAGGAGCTGGCTCACCTGGGCCATGTCTGGGGGACCCTCAGTGCCCCTGGGCTTGACCCTCAAAGCCATGCCCCTCTGGCTCATGGTCTCCCCATCCCCCTCTCCTGACCATCCACCTGGAGAGAGGGGCGGACAGGTGGGGAATGAGGTACCAAATCTGCCCCTCTCTGCACCCCCCCACCCCTTCTCCACATACAGGCCACAGTGAGCCTCTTAAAAGGCACATCAGGTCATGTTGCTTCCTGCTAACCCCCCACTGCTCTCCCAGCTGCCTTCCAATCATGCATAACCTGTCCCTCTGAGCTCATCTCTCATCTCTCTTCCTTGGCCCACTCCCAGCCCCACTGGCCTCCCTGGAAGAGGCCACTAGGGCCTCTGCACTAGCTGTTCCATCCGCCGGACTGCCCTTCCCCTTTATCTTTGTCCTTCCTGTCACTCAGATCTCAGCTTAGATGCCCCTCCTCAGAGGACCTCCCTGACCACGGGATCTAAAGTAACTGATCATCACTTTCTGTGACAGCAGCTTGTCTTAATCCCCTGTCCGGCACTTACGACAGTCTCAGCTATCTAATTTGTTTATTATCTTCTCTCCCCTCCTTCCCCCAGAGTGCAAAGTCCCCCCAGAGGGCAGTGGCCTTTGTTGTCGTCCCCTGCAGAGCCCCCCAGGGGTCTAGCACAGGCCTGGCTTAGAGCAAGCACTGGGTACACAGTTGTCGAGAGAATGGTTGAGCTGCTGTAAATCAGGACACCAGTCGCGGCGCGGGCGCGCGCTCCAGGCTGTGGCCGCTCACGGTCGAGCGCGCGGGTTTTATCTCATTGGGGATCCCGGGGGAGGGACGCCCCCCACCGCCCGGCTCGCGGCAGACGCGTCGTAAACGCGCTTCGGGGACACGCGGATAACGAGACAGACTCAGGCTGTGGGAAGACTCGCGTGCCGGGCGAGGCTGCCGGTGGTGAAGGGGTTCTGTGCGGCTCGGCGCCCCCCGACCCTGGCGTTAAGACCCCAGTGGGAGACCTTGCTCCACCCTCCCCAGTGGTCGGTCTCCACCTCGCGAATCACAGATTCTCCCCCGAATTCCCGGGACGAGTGGTCCAGTTGGCGGGGGAGCGGTGCTCTGAACGCCGCTCCGGGCTAGGGCAAGCTCCCGGCGCCCTGGCCCCCTCCGGGCTGGGAAGAGGGTACGGACCGCGCTCGGGACACGGTTGGCGAGGCCCTGGCTCTCCCCGTGCGCAGACGCCGGAGCCACAGCCCCCGTCTGGAGTAGAACCGCAGCCTCTCTGCGCGCTCCGGCAGGGGACGAGGGTGGAGATGGGGGCGGAGGAGCCGGGGGCAGAGAAGGGGACAAAGAGCTGCCCTGCCGCCGGGGAGAGCGACCCCTGTGTCAGAGTCCTATTGTTCCTCGTATCTCAGACTATGCTGGACTCTGGTGCCCCCGGGAGGGAGAAGGGGAGCTGTCCTCCGGACCGTGGGTACAGTATTTGTCTATCTGGGGCGGGGCAGGGCGGGCGGGGTGCGCGGGCCGGGGAAGGGGCTCGGCGCCCATTTCCGCGCGTCTCCTTTAAGGGAAGCCCTGCCCCACCTTTCCCACCTTCCCCCTCCCCGAAGCCGTACCTGCATTTTAAAAGCTCCCTGTAGCCCTGGGATTGGCCAAGGCCGCGTCCTCCGGGCGCAGAAACTTGAACCGCCGGGAGGGGGGTTGGAAGCCCAGGGGTGGACTGTACCATCTCGGCGGCGTCCCCTGCGCGCGCCCCGCCCCTCCCACACACCCCCGGAGAGGCCCAATCGGACGGGCAGGAGGGCGGGACCGCGGCTCGAACGCGCCTCTGGCAGGGCGCCGAGCGGGCGGGCGCACGGAGCCGGGGGACGTCGGGGGCTTGTGGCGCCTCTACACCCGCTCGCTCCCCCGGAGGCGGGCCCGGGCCGCGGCGCCCCGCCCCTCCCCGCCCGGAGTGGGCGGGGCGGCCGGGGCTCCGGGAGCTGGGCGGGGGGCGGGCCTCCGCCTGCTTCGCTTCAGCCGGGAGAGCACCCGGCACGGCGGCCGCCGACGCAGCTGCGGTCCCCGCTCGCCGAGCCCCAAGACGCGCGGGTTCCCGGGCCGCCCGGGCGGGCGCTGCGTGTGGGCGCGCGAGGCAGTGCAGGGCGGGCTGCACGCGCCCCCGGCCGCCCCCCGCCCGCGCGCGGACCGGCCCAGCGCAGCACCGGCGCGGGGAGCGCCGGCCGGGCGAGGGCGCGGGCGATGCCGCGGTGACGGCCCCGCCATGGCTAAACCCCCGGCGGCGACGGCGGCGTCGGAGGAGCTGAGCCAGGTGCCGGACGAGGAGCTGCTGCGCTGGAGCAAGGAGGAGCTGGCGCGGCGGCTGCGGCGCGCCGAGGGCGAGAAGGTGGGCCTCATGCTGGAGCACGGCGGCCTGATGCGCGACGTGAACCGGCGGCTGCAGCAGCACCTGCTGGAGATCCGCGGCCTCAAGGACGTGAACCAGCGCCTGCAGGACGACAACCAGGAGCTGCGGGAGCTCTGCTGCTTCCTCGACGACGACCGGCAGAAGGGGCGCAAGCTCGCGCGCGAGTGGCAGCGCTTCGGGCGCCACGCGGCCGGCGCCGTGTGGCACGAGGTGGCCCGCTCGCAGCAGAAGCTGCGCGAACTCGAGGCGCGCCAGGAGGCCCTGCTGCGCGAGAACCTAGAGCTCAAGGAGCTGGTGCTGCTGCTGGACGAGGAGCGCGCGGCGCTGGCGGGGGGCGCGGGCGGCGCGGGGGGCGGCGGCGGCGCGGGCTCCCGCAGCTCCATCGACAGCCAGGCCAGCCTGAGCGGGCCGCTGGCGGGCGGCGCGGCGGGCGCGGGGACCCGCGACGTGGGCGACGGCAGCAGCACGTCGAGCGCGGGCAGCGGCGGCAGCCCGGACCACCACCACCACGTCCCGCCCCCGCTGCTGCCCCCCGGGCCGCACAAGGCCCCCGACGGCAAGGCTGTAGCCACGCGCAGGTCCCTGGACGACCTGTCGGCACCGCCGCACCACCGAAGCATCCCCAACGGCCTGCACGGTAAGGACAGCACGGGCCGGGCCGCGCGGGGCTCGGGGCCACAGCCTCTTCCTCCGGGGGCGGCCGCCACTCCAGACCCCTTCTCCAGCTGGCATCGGAACCCTGGGCAGGGAGATGCCGCGGCCACCCACAGTGGGGCTTTGGGTGGTGTTTTTCTGGTCAAGTGGTGGAGGTGTCCCTGCCCAGCTCCTAATCTGCAGCCCGCCTGGGACCTGCCAGACCCCAGAAAAGTTTCTCTTCTGCGGAGTTGTCATTATCAGTGTCCAGCACCGCAGGGCTGGCTGGGGGCACTTCATTCCAGCCTTGGAGATCCTTGTCTGGGAGCGGGAAGTTCTTCATGGAAAAACTTGAAAGGTCCTCTGAGCGCAAGAATTTCCCTGTAATTTGGAGCAACAGGCGGCCCCCAAATCTGAGCAGCGGCCAGTGTGTGCCGTGGCTGGAATGCCACCTGGGCTTCCCCGGCCCTGTCTGCAGTGATGGGAAGGAGCACAGGCAGCCGGGTTGAGAAGGGGAGGCAGCTGGGTCAGAGGACCAGGGCTAAGAGGCTTCCTGGTTTGCTATGAGTCCTGCACTGCTCAGGGTGGAGGGAACTTTCTCAACCGAGGCTTGGGGACTTTCCAGGGGGATATGTGCTTGGAATGGATCTTGGCTTTTCTTCTCTGCCTGCCTCAGTTTGCTTATCTGTAGAATGGAAATGATGGTTCCTGCCTTGGGGATTTGAGGTGGAGATAAAGCCCCTGAAGGGATTTGTAAACTGTTGGTCACCTTATAGGAAGTGCCACGGTGGTCACTGGGAGGACCTTTGACCTTAGGAAAGCCCAGGTACTGTCTTCCATGCCTGAAACTGTTGGGCCCAGTGCAGAGGGCCCCCAGCTTGGTCTGTGGAGCAGAGCAGCCGGCTATCTTGCCCAGCCCTCAGTCAGTCCCTCTCCTCCCCACTGCCCCGCTCCTCTCCTGCCTCCCTGTTCTTCCACATTTTTGGTGGCTTGGCTCCCAGTTCTGGTGGCAATTGCTGCTGGAGGTGGAGATTAAACAGCCCTTTCTGGCTCTTTTAAAGCCTTTCCTCGTTCAGAGAAAATGTATCTAGGCCTTAAATGACTGTGCTTCCCCAGGTGACAGCCTGAGCAGGGGAGAGACGCTGGGTCTTTGGTTTGGTGGCCAAGTGGCCTCTGCAGGTGCCCTGGAGTGGGGGCTGCGGTGGGCACTGGGCCGGTGGAGGTGGGATGCTAGGCCAGCACAGTTTTTCCTAATACCCTCCCAGCTTGTGAGTTCAGGCCAGGACTGGGCTGAGAGGGGTATTTTGTTACTGATTAGCAATCTACCGCTGCAACTCTGGTTTCTCTTTGTTACTCTGTATCCACCCCACCTCCCACCACAGGCTCCTTAAGGCCAGTCTGGGTAGCTCAAAAGTTAGGTGGTTTAATTTGTTGGGGTTTCAGGGTCTGGGGAGTGAGGTCCCAGTCCCAGCCTCTCCAGCCTTGCCTCCTTGGGGGCTTTGGGAGGGCCAGATTTCTGGGCCCCAGTTTCCCCAAGTACAACACAGAGGAGGGGATTGCTGCAGTCCTGGGCCTGGGAAAGGAAAGGGTTCTGGTTTTCAGCTGTGTCATAGTGACACTTGGCCAGAGTGATTCTCTGCAGGGCACTGAAGTGCTTGAGTGTCATAGCGTAATCTGCAGGAAGTTCTGTCGTGTTTTGGACCGGGAGACGTGGCCCCTGTCTGGCCCAGTGTTTCATCTGCAGCAGTGAGTGGTGCAGGACTGGGGGACTGGGCTCCACCTGAGGGTTTCCACCCCACTGCGGGGCGGGAGGGTTGAGGTGTAGGGTTTCTTACAGAATCCATGCCCCTCCAAGTCCCACGCACACTTGGAACAGGACTGCTGTAGATTTTGTGGTGGCAAAGCTTTGCTTTGGGGCGAAATAAAAATTCAGCGTCATCATCACAAATTTCAGTTACAGATGGGGTTGTTATTGTTTAGGTTTGTCCCTTAAAGTCGTGCGTGGCCTTGAGATGTTCTTCCAACAATATGAATACGATACCTAGAAACAAGGAGAGGCCCTTCTCTTAGAAACTACTTTTCTGTACTCAGACCTGTAGTTTAAGTTGAGTGAAGAGTGAGCTGGAGATGAGAAAGATAATGAGCTTCAGTCGGATGGTGGAGAAAGTGGAGTGGGATAGCGGCTGGTGCCTTACGGATTTCATCTCAACTCATCCTCACAGGAACCCTGGGAGATAGTATTATCCCCATTTTACAGACAAGCAGGTGGAGGCTCAGAGAAGTTCTGAGTGTTGCCTGGGAAGACAACTGAGATTGGAAGTGTCTCAGTTCCAGTGGCCTGGGTGGGGCTGCCTGGGTCACCTACTGCTCATACCCTGGGCTGGCTTGCATCTCTGGCCTGTTGTCATTTTGGCTGATACTGTTAATCAGCAGAAACTGGTAACTCCCTATTCTTGGTTCCTGACCCAGGTTTGCCCTCGTTCTCCCATCCTGGGAAGTGTCACTTCCTTATCGGTGACCACTAAGCAGATGGCTGATAACCCCATTAGCCGGTGAGGTCAGTCTGTCTTGCCTTCAAATCTCCACTCTTCTTGTCTTGGCAAGTTACTTAACTTTGCTGAGCCTCTCTGCTCTTCTTCTGTAAAGTGGGGCAAAACCATAGTGCCCCCTTTGTCCATGTGAGGTCCTGGGATGCCAGGAGCTGCACGCAGTAGGTCTCAACAGTTGTCAGAATCGTTGTCATTCGTATTTCTTCCAAGACTCCTCTTGAAAAATGATAGAGACCCCTTTGGGGGCTTGCCAAACAGACTTCTGTGTTCTCTGCACAACTCTGTCTGCTGTTTAGACAGACAGCTCGCCTGAATGTTTGTGACCAAGCCTGTGTCTGGCTGCACCTGCCGAGGAGTGGGGGAATAGTGGCCCTGTGGTCCTCTTGGGAGCCACGAAGTACCTGTAGCCCTGCTGGGTGCCCTGGAAGGCCCCAAATGGCTGTGGTGGGAGGTGGCCCATCTGTATTCAAGACAGTCCCGGGCTGGGGCTGGGCCTGGCGGGCCTGTGAATGCATATGCAAATAGGCCTTTCTCCCCGCTGTTTTTGATGGAGGTCTGGGCTGGGCTGACTGAAGTCTGGACTAGGGTGCTCTTTGCTCTAATCCAGCGAGGCAAACTGAGGCAAGTGAACCCCAAACACCAGAAAATCAGGTTTGCCTCCGTGAACTGATGCAGTTTTCAAACAAAAGCATTTTCAACAATTTCTCCCCATCTGTCCCCCATCCTGGGTGCCTCACCTTCATCCAGCTCTCTCCCTGCATGTCCCCTCCCACCAGCACCTTGGTTCACTCCCCTTCAGCTAACCTAGGGACACCGGGGCCTCCAGCAAGCCTGTGTAGGGGCATTGTTTACTTTTAGAAGTTTGGATTAAGAATTTGAGCTTCTCAAAATAAGATGAGTTTGTTCTCTTGCTTGTATTTTTGTTGGTTTACAGGGAGGATAGAGCGAGGGTGGTCTGGGCCTTTAAAAAAAGACAGAGCGTTCCCTGAATAGGTCTTTTATGAGGGGCCTCCCAGCTCAGCGCCTCCTGGGCAGGACCGGCTAAGGCGGCTTTTCCTAAACCCAGCCAGGCCCAGGGAGCAAAGGTCGGGGAAGACAATGGGGTGGGTTAGATAAGCCTTCCCCGCTCCCTCCCCAGCCTGGCCTGGACCATCCATCATGGGCACTGAGGTGCTGGGCCCCAGGGTCACGCACAAAACGAGGGCTGGCTCTGAGGAGCTCACAGGCAGGTGACCCAGGGGAGGGCCAGGGTGTGCCCAGCACTTCACAGTTTACCACAAAGAACTTCCCAGTCCCAACTCCATTCTGTTCAGAGCTCCCACATTGGTCTCATATTGTAGATGGGGAAACTGAGGCTTGGAGAGGTGTGCTGACTTGCTGCGGGTCCTGTGGCACTCAGTGGGGGGCCTGGGATCAGTCTTGGGTCTCCTGTGTCAGAGTCTGGGCCTGCTGCCCTGTGCCTGCTGCCCCTCTGGGCTGGGACAGTCTGGCTGTGTTGGACTGGGAGGGACTCCTACAGGAGGCTCCACCAACAGTGGGCGGCCTCCCCAGAGCTTGGTCCTTGGCGGGGCCCTGGTGACCTGTAGGTGGACACAGGGAGGGTGGGGAGGCCTCCAGGGGCGGGACCTATGTGGCAAAGGTGTGGCACCTCTTTTCGGGAAGCCAGACCTGAGCCTTGGTTCTGCTCTCCTGTTTCCTTGCATGAAGCAACACGGCACACAGAGATCCAGAGACCCATCAAATGGGGATGGGGGGGGGGGAGCGTCAAAGGTCTCCATGCACCGGGAGTCGTTCCTCACTTCCTCTTGTGTTTTCATTCCCTCTGTTCTCTGTGCCAGGCTGGCGTCCCTCTGCTGTGGTGGCCCCAGCAGACCCCTCACCCTTGGCCTGGCCTTGGAGCTCCTAGGACACAAACTTGGTTTAATATCGTCCTTGGCGCAGCACGATTAGCAAGGAAATCCTCTGTTGCTCATAATCTGTGTTTTCCACCCATGGGGACTTTCTGCACCGTGCCTGTCAATGTCATCAGCACAGGAAATTGGAATCCTGGGACCTTAGGCGAGTTCTGGAACCTCTGTGGGCCTCTGTTTCTTCCTCTGCAAAGTGGGAAGCCGTTACCAGCCTTTGGGTTGTGAACTGCACAGCGTAGCTATCTCCCAACATGCTAATCCCCCTCCTCTGGGCTGGAACTCTCAGCGCTGGGTGTGCCTGGGGCAGTGTCTCCTGCTAGCTCCAGGTCAGAGGGACCTGGGTGAATCCTGGCCTCCCCACCTGCTTGTGAGCGTGGCAGCTCAGAACCTCTGCACCTCAGTTTCCTCTTCTGTGTCCTGAGGATAATCACACCCTGGTTCTAGAGCTGGGCCCTATAGGATGGATTCAGTGACCCTCCACTGTCACTTGGACCCCTGCAGATTTGCCTCTTTGGGGTGGGGATGGGGTTTCCCCGACACATGCTTATGAGGGGAGCCCCTTGCGCCTCCGTGGGTCAGAGCCACATGAATCCTCGTCTAGTTGAAGGGAAGGGAAATGGCATTGCAGCGGGAACAAGCAGAGTAAGGTCTATAAGTGGGACTGGACCATGGGTGCTGAGAGCCCGGAGCCTATGAGGTGTTCTCACAACGTGTGTGGGGAGCTGGGGAGGCACAGAGACTGGAAGCCTCCTCACGTGAACAGAAAGACCTGGAATGTTGAGCCAGGAGAAGAAAAGCCATGGGGCCGGGGAGCTGCTGCCAGGTGGGGAGGGCTGTCGGCCTCAAGTGTTAGCGCTGTGTGCAGCCCCCGGAGGCAGAGCCCCAAAGTTCCAGTAGTTCAGACCTCAGCGCCCACAGACAAGACAAGAGTGGTCTAGTTGGACTAGGTTGCATCTTGAGGTGGGGAGCTCCCCGTTAGGGAAGGTATGCAAGCACTGGCCTGGGCACCTGGTAAAGGGCATTCCTGAGCCCACTGCGATGGGTTACCTGGACAGCTCTGGGAATCTGGTTGTGCAAGTAGAGAATAGTTGGGAGGCGGGAGGGCAGGGCTGGGTTGTTGGGGGAATTTGCCCTTCAAGCAGGGAGGGCTACATCAGCTGGTGTTTATTGAGCAGTTACTCTATCCAAGTCCCGAGTGCTATGCACACAGTGATTCATGTCACCTGGCTCGGGGAGTGGCGGTTCAGGAGCATTAATCTGGGGTCCATCGTGGTGTCGGCTGGGCTGGGGGCAGCAGGGAAGGAAGCTTGGGGCCTCTGAGGTGGCCGTGGTAGTGACAGTGGCCAGGGGAGAGAACCTCTGCAGGTTCTCAGACCAGGCAGGTCTGCTCCAAAGCCCTGCCCCCAACCTGTCTGCCTCCTTGTGACCTTTGACCTTGGGGGTCAGTCAGTCCTGAGCTGCTGGGGGGCTCAGGTAGAGCAGCACCTGTGGACGTTGTGCTCTCTTTGTCTGCAGCCTCACTGTGTACCCGCTCACAGAACAGTCACGGCCCATGGCTGCTCTGCCCACACCTGCAACCTGGGTTCTGGGTATCTGTGCCCAGGATCCATGCAGGGACCGTGATGGGATTTCAGAGCTGGGAAGGAGGCACTTCCATCACCCTGGAGCAGAATGACAAGGGAACCCCAGTGGCCTCCCCAAAGGTTTGGCGACAGAGAAACAAACGTGTCTGCTAAAGGAACATGATGCTCCTTTTGTCATGGAAAGTCAGGAATGGTCCCCCTCCTAGCAAAGGTCACTGTCACATTCCCCTGTCCCCGCAGGCCAGCAGGGGCAGGTGGGTAGAGGGTTCTGGGGCAGGTCTGGAGCTAGGTCCCCCAGTGATGCATGCCTGCTCTTGAACAAGTCACTGCCGATCTCCAGCTCTCTGGGGAGCAGGGCAGAAAGATCAGGAGTTTTATTGATTCACCTGTAAATGTTCTTGGGCTCACCCTGCATATGATGTTTAAATGGAGGTGTGGGGCGTTAACTAAAGCTGAGGCTGGTGGCCCTGGGAAATAGATGTGGGTCTGCTTCCCTTTCCCCGTTCCTGCTTCCCCATCAGCCAGAGGCTTTCACCGGTTGGCGTGTGTTATTTCCTGAATTTGAAGATGGGCGTCTTCCCTTCTCTGTTGCAGTGTAGGGTGTGTCTTAGAATCAGTGTGTGCGCTTGCTGTAGGGTCTTCCCCTCTGTCACTCTGGAAAAGCTGTTGTTAAGTATGTGGGCATCTGTGGCTGATGGTATCTTAGAATGGAGGAAATGCCGTGCCTGGGAAAGCCGGAAATCCCAGAGCAAACTGCATGGAGCCCTAAGGGCACTCACGGGAGACTAGGCAGGGAAGGGGACCTGCCCCAGGCTTGGCCACGTGGGTGCTGGAGCCCTCCCTGACCGCCCGCCTGGGCCCTCTCTGAGCTTGCAAGGCCAGGTCCCTTGTCCACTTGATTCCCAGCCTTGGCACAGAGGGGTGGGTTCCACCAATGTCTTCTGGGTGGAATGAAACATGCCTGCTCCCTGCTGAGAGTTACCATGTTTATATCATCGGCTTCCCACCACGGTCGCTGGGCCCTGGCCGCCATTGGGATCCCGGCTTCTGCTGAGGAAGAGGCTCAGGGCCGTGAGGCAAGTCCTCCAGGTCATGTGGGGGCAGGGCCAGGAGCTCTCGTCCATGTGACCCTGGAGCCTGCGCCCACCTGTTCATGCCCGGGTGGCTGTCTCATCCTGGTGTGACTGTTCATCATGACCTTTTCACTCTCAGGAGTGCCCTGGTTTTGCCGTCAACTTCTTCATTGTGCTGGGAGCTCAGTGGGTGGGTGGCTGCAGTTGGGAGCTGAGATGGACCTCGAAGGTGGAGCAGGTTACTACCAGCAGAAGAGAGCAGTGTGGGGAAGGCCAGGCGTGGCAGAAGGAACAGCTGGAGCACAGGCACATCTGGCTCAGTGGGGTGATGGGGGCTGGGGGATGCAGGATGAGGGGTTGGATAGTGGGTGGGGCTGGGGCAGGTAGGGTCTGTGTACTCCCACTGCACCTGCGTCTCCCCCGAAGTCCCTGGGTTGGGCTTTTCCTCAGGCTGGGGGCAGTTCCAGCTGTGGCCTTTTCTGATGGGCTTTTCCAAGGGGATCCAGAGTTATTTGTTAGGGGTCCACTCAGAAACTCGATCCTTTGCATAGCAACATCCCCTCTCTTTCTCCCTATTTCCTACTTGATAAATACACGGGTGGATTATCTGCTGGGCTTGAGAGTGGCCCTGTCAGCTGACGTGTTCCCCACATCTGGGGGTTTTGGGGGTACGGTATGTCACCCAGTGCTGTTCTGTGGATTGGACAGCACAGAACCAGTGGCTTCAGCCCACTGGTGACCTGTGTGCAAGTCCCTTCCTTTAACTGGGACCTCACCTTCCCATCTGTAAAATGGGTGGCTTGGATGGGCTGTGCCGAGGGTCCCAGCGACCCTAGTAGCATCCTCTGGCCCCTTGACCCACAGTTCCTATGAGAGACAGAGCCACAATGAAAGGGCCACCTGCCCTGCCCATCCTACCTTTCATCGGTCACATTTGTGGTCCCGCCAGCCAACTCTGTTTTGTATTCCTGGGGATTCTCCCCCCACACCCTCCATCCCAGGTTTAGTTTCTTTCTTGGTGGTTGGTCCTCAGCTTGGGGCAGGTCTCAGGATTGAGTACCTGGGGTGGCGGAGGTGGGGTGGCTGCCTGTGGCGCACAGGTACTGCTCTGCCCAGCGCTGGCTGAGGCTGAGTCCCCTGTGTGGCCAGCCTGTCCTTGTGAAGGGCCACACCGAGAGCCCCGATGGAATTACCTGCCTCTGTTACCTGATCGCCTCTCACAGGACTGGGTAACAGGTTTGGTGCTAGGGAGAGCGCTGAGCTCCGGTTCCCAGGGCGGAGTTTGCCCAGGACAGGGCTGCCTGTTCTGGACTTGAGGTTCCTCCGCCTGCCGTCCTGTCTCTCCCCCAGCCCATAGCCTTCTTCAGGGCAGGGTCCTGTCCTCCCGGCCCGTAGCAGGTGCTCGGTAAATGCTGGCGAGGAATGGGTAGCTGGGAGGCGCTGGATGAGGGACTGTCCCTCTTGTTTTAAACCCGACAGCGGTCAAGCCACTTTGGCCACCTGCCTTTCTTTTTTCATTTGCTCCATTTGGCACCAAATGGCCTTCAGCTAGTTCTAAAAAAATCAGACCTCCCCCCGAGTGGTAACTTGCACACCCCACTTCCCTGTTTCCATTTAACAATTACTAAAAAATACACACTTGGTTTTACCCGAGGTTCCTAACCGTGGCCGCATGTTAGATATTACTCGGGGAACTTTAAAAACGCCATGACTGGACCCACCCCCAGGGTGGCGTTGGTGGTTGTAGAAGCTCCCTGGGGTCCTGCTGGGTGGCCAGAGCCACAGTGGGAAACTCCGCAGGGGCCGCCCAGGCTTCAGATGGCTTGTCAGCAGGTTAGCCCGAGGCGAGGACGCTGCCCCAGGCTGGGGCATCACAGAGCCTGGCCGGCCCAGGCGGGGAGGCTGGTGTCAGCTCACGTTAGCAGTGAGGGAGAAACAGGCCCGTGTGTGGTGTCCCCTCGCCGACCTTTGCCGCGTGGATGCCCAGAGAGAAGGCGTCACTGTGCCCAGCGGGGGCTGCCAGGCAGCAGCGGAAAGCTGGGTTTGAACTCCGCGGCCGTGCATTTCCCAAGCACCTACCCCAGCCCTGGACACACCCCGGCATGCTCCCCCACCTCCTGCCTGGGGAGCTAGAACAGATTGCCAGGCATCGCCAAGGAGACACCGGCCTTCACCACCCCCATTGGGGGGTGCTGGGACGCCCCAGACGGGGTGGGGGCCTTTTCAGGATGCATTCAAGGGGACAGATGGAGGCAGGGCCGGTGGCACCGAGATGGCAGCTATGGAGAAGAGTCGACCCATTTCCAAAAATAGCCCATCCACTGTCAGGGGAAGCATCTCTTTGTCTCCCCAAATCTGCCTTTCCGTCGTCTCCCAGGTTGTAAGGCAAGAAGGAGGGGCGCTCTTGTCTTGCAATCAGAGGCTCTGGGAGCACCCCGCCCCCCGTCCCCCACAAGGGTCCGATTGTATGCAGGCCCTGAATGCGCTGGCCTGTCACCGGCTCTTCTCCCTAATGAGCCCGCTCTGGGAGTGGCCCTTTGTGGTGGGTTCCGGCCATGCTGCCTGTGCAGGGATCTCAGAAGGCTCGATTTCCTGGTGGCCTCACATCTCTAGCTGGTGGGACAATGGGAAGCTCCTGCCCTGCCATTTCTCCTTTTTCCATGTTTTACTATTTTCTGGAATGTGCACCCACCACTTTTATCCAGGACAGAAAATTAAACAGCAGGTTCCTCCCTCTTTCAGTGCCTTCTGTCCTGGCTGGCCAGGGCCTCTCTGACCCCTCCCCGTCCCCAGCCCCTTCTGTGGGACCTCCCCCCACCATTGTCTTCTTCCTCTTGTTCCTTTGGGCTCTCCTGGCTCCTTCCCCTGCAAACAGGCTCATGTTTCCTAGTCCAAAGAGGATAAACAAAATCCTCTCCCTGTGGTCATCTTGCCCATGCCCCCAGTCTTCCTCCCTTTACCACTGAATTTCTCTGAGGAGCACGGGGGGCCGAGCCCACCTGCTTCCCACCCATTGCTTCTTGGCCCTGCGGGCAGTCCCGAGCCCAGGAAAGGCGGCTCCAGCTTGGTTCCCCGGCCTCTTCTTGTCCTGACCTCTCGGAGTGTTTGATGCCCACTCTGGGCTTGTCTTCTAGAACAGGGCCTCTCTCATAGCTGCTCTGGCGCCCTCTCCAGCCCCCTCCTGCCCTGTGCCAAGCCCCCGTCTTTCTCTACCTCTCGCTCCTGACCTTGAGGCCCATGTTCCCAGTGTCCTACTGGCCACTGTCCTGTTGACTCTGTGCCCTCCGCCTTGCTGGCGGCCACCCCCACTTCAAGTTTCCTGGCTCTAGCCCTGAGCTGTCCACTAGCCACAAGTGGCTGCTTCAGTTCCGTTTAATTAAGATGAAGTAACATGAAAATTTCAGTTTCTGAGTCACACCAGCACCCTTGCAAGTGCTTCGCACCTTGTTGACAATGCAGCGAAGGAACACTTCCATCATTCCAGAGAGTTCTGTTGGGCAGCACCAATCTAGACAATTCCTCGCTGGGCTGTGCAACTCTCACTTGTCTGCACAGGAAGCTTTGACACCGGAGCATGGTGTCAGGGGTCCCTCCCTCCCTGCCAGCCTCCCTGGACCTCAGCACTGGCTGCAGGACCTGCTTGCCCCAGGCACACAGCAGGCCCTTAGGGCTTCTGCATGCAGGACTGCCCTTTCCTACCTCCCACACCCGCTGAAATCCCAGCCTTCCATTGAGGCTTAGGCCAGCCCTTGGAGATGGACAGTCACAGGATGTGTGACCAGTAGCCCTCGTCCACTCGGCGTCTGGAGGAGCCTTGAGCCAGGCTCTTGGTGGTTGCTCTGCAGCCGTGGATGTCACTTCTGCTGGTGGCCGTGTGTGTGGGCTCACATGGATGTGCAGGAACCCAAGCTGGGAGAGGCCACGTGGCTCCAGGGGGCTCCAGAGGTCTTCCCTGCTGCGCCCAGCCCCCTGCTCCCGGCTGCCAGCTCCTTATCCTCAAAATGAGGCCAAGAGACCTGCAGGATCAGAAAACAAAGAAAATGGCTCTTAAAACCATGGGGTGGGGCGGGGCGGGGTGGGGCAGGGCTGCAGGGGAATGGACGCAGGCCAGCCAGCACTCCCTCCCTTCCCTCCCCTCCAAGGGAGGGGGGCATCCTAGAGAGGCTACAGACCTGTCCTGGCTGGGCTGTTACCAGCTTTGAGCATGGCTCCCCTCCTGCCCTCTGCGCTTGGGTTCTCCAAGGTGGTGGGGGCTGTGGCAGGCTGCCTTGCCTCTCAGGGTTAAATGAGCTGCCTGGGTCCAGCTGCGGGTCATTACTCCAGCTGGTTCCTGGCTGATGAAGCCATTACGCACCACACCTGGGGCTCTGGCCCTGGGCTTGGCCTCACTGTCCTGCACCTCCTTGTGTCCTGGCCGTTGAGCCTGCTGCTGCTACTGCTGTGTGTGTGTGTCTGTGTCTTGGGCAGGTCATGGCGACCTTGGGGAGGTCACAGAGGGATGGTGTGGAGAGACTCCCATCCCTGCCTCCTGCAAGGGCCTGGGTGAGGCGCTGGCTCCCTGGGAAGAGGGGCTGGTGTTCAGGCTTCCCTGCCCCTGGGGCTGGAGGGTCAGAGGAAGGCCCCTTCTAAACCACCGTGCTCTGGAAATGCAGTGACAGTGCTGATGGTGGTGGGAGTGTGGTGGGTGGGGTTATCCCTGAGTCAGTGCCCTGGAGGTCCCCCCTGCTCCTTCTGCCGCTCCCCACCTCCTGGGGGCATTTCCTGGCCGAGGCCGGGGTTTCCTGTGGCCGTCTCTGCGGCCTGTGCCCATCTCAGAATCCCTCCTGCTGATGGGGTGGGACGGAGCACTCGGGTGTAGTCGGGAGGCTCCACGGGTGCTCCCTGCCCTCCTGCCCCAAGGTCCCCACCTCCCCAGGCTGGTGCTGCTTTCATCTTGCGTCTCCCCCTGCAGAGTCCTTAATCGCTTTCCACGAGTTAAGACCTCGTTCTCCTGAGTGCCGGGCAGGTTGTGGGCAACGTGATCCTGATCCGCTCTCAAGTGTGTGGGGCTGAAATGCTGTGGGAAATGCGGGATGAAAAGACCCCTTGTTTTTGGTGCAACCCAAACTCTCTGAGCAGGGGGGAGGCAGAGGGGGAGCAGCTGCCCCACCGGGTCTGCCCTCCTCCCGTGTGAAAAAACGGGGCACAGGCAGGGTCACAGGGACCTCCTGGCCTGGGGCTTTATTTTGGGGGTCGTGACAGGAGGGAGACCCCTGGGCCAGCTCAGGGCCTCCTCCGGCCCCTGGGTGGTCCCTGCTGCCTTCAAAGCCAGCTGTGCCCTCCTCTCTGCTCTGACCCATCAGTGGGCATATGCTCAGTGGACACCTTAACCGGGGCCGTGATAGGAGTCAGGAAACCCCTGGGCCCTGCAATGACTGTGCACTCATGATCTTTCTGTGGACACGACCCACAGCTTTTCTCAGAGGTTGAGAGTGGTCTGTGGCCCAGGGAAGCCCAAGAACCACAGTAAGAGGGTTAGTGAGCTTCCTCCCTGAAGCCTTTAAAAAATAAAGATAAATGGCCTTAATGCCTGCTCCCGGCCAGGAAGCCCCATGCGGGGCGCGGAGGCGCCCAGCAGACTCCACAGGTCTTCCTCCCTCGGCTGACCGGGCCTCTTGGACACTTGACAGTCGCAGCTTGTGCCTGTTGTCCGGGTTTGGGTGGCATGCTCTGGCTCCCCCCCCCCGCCCCGCCTGCGTCCTCAGAGGCCACACCTCTTGTGTGTCCTTCCTGAAGTTGTTCGCGTTTATGTGAGGGTTTTAGGGTTGGGTGGATGTTTTCATGCAAACCTTTGCTTCCTAGACTGCTCACTCCACATCCTTTCCCTTCTGCCTTGATCTCTCCCTGTTTTCTCTGGGCCTCAGTTTACCCATCTGTGAGATGAGGCATTTGGACCAGATCCACAGGGGCTCAGAGACTCCGGAGGAAGATGGGAAAGTTCTAGATGCCTGGGTCCTCCCTGGGTATCAGCCTCGCCCAGGCGGCAGTTCCCAGCCTGGCCCCTTCTCCCATCCAGCCAAACCAGTGCCTTTTGGGGTTTTTAGACATTCCTGCTGCCCTGGGGCTTTCAGGACCCACAGTGGCCCAGTTTCTACCCTCGGGCCCTCACCTTCCAGGTGCTCGCCCAAGTGGGGGAATGATCTGACCCAGAATCACAAAGCAGCAGCCAGGAGGGATCATTTGCCACTCCCCCCACCCCAGGCTTCGCTTCCCCAGCTTGCCCCCCATAGGCCTCACGTGCCAGCTCCCCGCGCTGCCAGCACAGCAGCCGTTGCCAGCGGGAGCAGAATAAAAATGAGAAAGCCTTCTAATTTTCTTCTTTTGAATTGCAACCTTGATCCTTCCTCCCTACTCCTACAGACCAGGCCTCTGGTGACTTTTGAATAGGTCTGTGGGCTCCCTTTTCTCTGGCTAAATATACATGCATTGGCGCCTTAATGAAAATGACAGGCTTGGGAGCATCCGAGGGAGGCCCGGGGGCAAGGAGAGGGTGGTTCATGGGCTGGACTGATGGGCCAGTGCCCGGCCAACGACGTTTGACTCTGAAAGGTGCTAATTTACTTGCATGCCAGCTGCTGTTTTTGGGGCAGGCTGGCTTTGGGTGCAGGGGTGAGTCCTGTGTCTAGCTGAGATGCCCGTCTTCCCAGCGTCATCCCCGCTCGGCCCTCAGTGGTTTGCTGATTGGTAGCTGGAAGAGGCCGGAAGGATGGTCCCAATCAGAGAATGAGGCCGAGGAGGCCTGTGCAGGCCCCAGGTGTGCAGAGGGGGCCTCGGGTGAGGGGTGGGCAGAGTGAGCCGGGAGGCTGAGGGGGGATGGAAGGGATGCTGGTCTGGGCTCGCAGCGCTCTCTGCACGGATGGGGAAGCAGAGGCTCACAGACGCGGTTTTGTTTATTGTAGCAGATATCTCTGAGACCTCCTGTGGTGTGGGACGCCAGATGAGAGTGACCGGCTGCTGCCCTGTCCTACTTCTGCACCTGGGAGTGAGCCTACGGGGGAGGTGGGGTTAGCCTACCACCACCGTAGGGAAATGGGGACGGGCCCGGAGATCCTCTGGCTGCGTGGAGTGGAGGGCAGTTCTGCTGCAGGTGCGCCTGCTCTGCCATGACCTCCTCCTGCCGAGCGCGGGGCGCTCCGGGCACCCAGACCTCTGGGCCTGTGGCTCTCCACCCCGCCAGGCCCACGGCCAGTCCAGTGTGGCCTGGGAGACCCTCAGGCAGGGGAGCCGTGAGTGGCAGTCTGATCTTGTTGAGGCGCTCAGAGGGGATGGGCCCTCCCCTATGCCTCCCCCTCCTCCCCTCTCCTCCCTGCTCCTGTTCCCCAGCTCTGCTTTGTGGCCTGTAAGGTGGACCCTTGGATTAGGGGTCTCTAAGGGCCGCCTGATAGGAGGTTGGAATAAATCCATGTTTGTCGTTCTTGGTTTTTCCTAATAAATAGAAACGAACAAACACAACCTCCCTCAGAGGCCTTGATGAGACTTAGTTCTAACCATTAACATCAGGCTCTGGGGGCCGGCCCCGTGGCTTGGCGGTTAAGTGCACGCGCTCTGCTACTGGCAGCCCGGGTTCGGATCCCCGGCGCGCATCGACGCACCGCTTGTCAGGCGATGCTGAGGCCGCGTCCCACACACAGCAACTAGAAGGATGTGCAACTATGACATACAACTATCTACTGGGGCTTTGGGGAGAAAAAGGGGAAAAAAAAAAAGAGGAGGATTGGCCATAGATGTTAGCTCAGGTCTGATCTTCCTCACAAAAAACAAAAAAAACCCATCAGGCTCTGAAGCTGTTTTTATCAAGATCCGTAGAGGACGAGCGGGGAGAAGGTCTTGGAAGGGAGAGTGACCGATGGCAGTGGGGTGTCGGGGCTGAGGGGGTCCTGCTCTGAACTGGGCACTGGGCGCCGTGATGGCCTCTCCCGAAGCAGGTGGCTGCGTGGGGTAACATGCCCGGCGCCCTCCTCCTGTGGTTAGATTTTACCTTGTGAAACCCTGGTGGCCGGAGCCTCCATTGGGCGCAGGAGGGGCGTCTGTGGGAAGGGCAAGGCCCCAGGGGAGAGGCTGCCCGGGCGGGGGGATGGCCGGTGGACTGTGAGGGGCTGGTGGGCCTGGCTAGGCTCTTGGCCACTGCTCTGCGTACTCCTGTCC
The DNA here is from genome assembly GCF_057802395.1 of Ceratotherium simum simum. NCBI lineage: Eukaryota > Metazoa > Chordata > Mammalia > Perissodactyla > Rhinocerotidae > Ceratotherium > Ceratotherium simum. Next base: position 6,714,844 of record NC_141923.1, read on the forward strand.
TCTTGGGACCGTCCCTCCCACCCCTGCCCACAGGAGCGAGCAGGACCCTGGGTCAGAAAGGCAGGGGACCCTCGCAAGCTCTGGAGGTTTGCCTGTGGCTGTGGGGCTTGGCTGTGGTGTGTCAGTCCTGAGGCTGCCTAGTACGATTTGGTCAGGGGACCTGGACAGGCAGCAGCAGGGATGGTGGAAGGGGCAGCCAGTGGGGGCCGGGGCTGGGGGTGCCTCACTGCCGCGTCACCATTCCCCTCGGTGTCTCAGACAAGGAGATGCTTGTGAGCGAGAGAGTGACGAGTTGGCATCTGGAAATGATGCGTCATTAAGGAGCTTGCTTCCTAAAAACGTGTGTGTTTGTCACTAAGGGGCTTCAGGAGGAGGGGTCTTGGGGCTGCTGGGGTCTGAGGGGAGGGGGTTGGTATCGGCCCCATGGCACAGACAAGGAAAGGAGCCCCCACGCCCATGGGCTTTCACAATTGCCCTTCATCCCGGTGCCTCAGTTTCCCGCCTATGTCCTGGGTGGAGAGTGGAGGTTTCGGTGGTCCAGCACCCCAGGCCTTCTCAGCTCCGTGCTGTGCCGTCTCCAGCGGAGGGCCCCCAGCTCTGAGAGGTGTTAGCGGCAGCCGGGACCTGTCCCTGTGGTGCCTGCTGACCACTGCGTCCCTGCTCCCCCAGGCTGCACCCTGCTTGCCCTGCTTGGGGGACAGACGGGGTTTGGTGTCTCTCTGAGTTGGCTTGTGTGTGTGTGTGAGGGGTGCTGTTGTCAGTGGGAGCGCTGGAGGAGGGTCAGGGGCCTGGTCTGGCCTCACTGTGAGACTTTGGCCAGGCCCACCCTCCTCGGGTCTCATCTGTAAGGGACCCCTGAGGTCCCCCAGCCCTGCCCGCCTCTGGGCCTGGGTGTCATGTTAGGTCGTCATTACCACTTGGTCTGGGTGCCACCCAAGGCAGGCAGGGGCAACTTGGAAAGAAAGTCCATCCAGAGTGGAATGGCAGCTCTGTACAGAGAGGTGGAAGGAGGCCACTGGGTGGGCAGTAGGCCTGGCCCCTGTGCCCTGCACAGGGCACTTCCCAGCCTCGGGCCTGAGGTCCAAGGGAGAAGGGGCTCTGGCCCTGGCGTCTTGCCCACCCCTCTGCCGTGCTGGGCAAAGGCCACTCACCGGGCGGGTCCCAGGTGAGGTGGTGATGCAGTTATCTGACCAGCACCCTGAGGGTCTGTGCCGTCTGACAGGGTCCAGAACCAGGGTCTCGCACCTGAAGTCTGGTCATGGGTCTACGTCCGGGTTGTGCGATCCCAGACAAGTCATGCAGACCCACGTGCCTTACCTTCCGTCTCTGTTAGCTGGAGTGACTTCATCCGTTTCAAGTTATGGGCTGTTGAGGATGGAACAAGACAGGTGCGTAGTAACAACAACAACAGCAGTAACAGTAATAGCTAAGAGATACTCAGCACTTTCTGTATATTCTTTCATTTAACCCTCACAAAGCAAAGGCATTTATGTTTTCCCCATTTGATGGGAAGAGGAAACCGAGGCACAAAGAGGTTGAACAGCGCAGGGTCCAGTGTAGGAAGCGCAGAGCTGGGATGGATCCGCAGCACTCGTGCCCTGGGCCCGCGTCCCTAACCACGACGCTGTCCTGCCTCTCTTTGCAAAAGCGGCATTTTCCCCATCAGTAACTTTTTCTTCTTCTAAAATGACTACCTGCTTTTTATAGAAAATTTAGAAAAGTAATCACCTTGCACCCCAGTACCCAGATGGCCTCTGGGTACCATTGGGCTGTCTCTGGGTACCACTGGGATGTGGCCAGTTGTGACATTGTTATCAGTAATTGGTGGGTTTTCTCACTTCCCATGGGAAGACTGGCTGTTGAAATGGGCGGGTTAAGGAGACAGTTAGGAACATTCTAGTTTCGAGTGTGATTTTTCTCTTCTTCGTGGGCAGTGGGGTAGTTATGTGAAAGTGGAGCACCAGCAGAATGCTCGTTCTGGAGTTTCTTGGCTCCAAACGCATCAGGATTTACTTTTGCAGCGTGCCCACGTTAGATTTCTCCTGGTGCCTTGTATGCCCCAGATGTCGTCTCTGCCTTTGGTTTGTTCTGAGACTTGCAGCCCCCCTTGCCAGCCTGAGCTCAGCCTTCCTAATTTATCCCGGGATCCCCTGACAGCAGCTCTGGAGGCTGGAATGGCTGCTGATGTGTGAACTCCACTGGGGGTTGGGGAGCAAGGTGGCCCCCTCCTTTGTGCTCTGTGGGAGGAAGTGTGTACAGGGAGGCAGGGGAGGATGCTCACCCGGGGGTGGGGGACACCCCTCCAGCTGCCATCTCACCTGGTCTTTTCAGGCCACAGGCTCTAACCCATCCCCCAGGATTTATCACTGCTGGAGATGCAGAGTATTGCTTGCCCCTAAATAATCCATTACTCATGGAAAGCTTAGAAGACACTGAGAAGTTCAAAATTGAAATTTAAAAATCATCTAGAATCCTACCCTCCGGAGAGAACTGATGTTAACATTTTGTTCTGTTCTTAGAAGAGGAAATGCGGATTCCAAAGCGGGATCTATACACAGCTTCTGTTAACTTGCTGTTTTGAAATAATTCTAGAATCACAAGAAGTTGTAAGAGTAGTACAGAGGGCTGCCTTGTCCCCTTCCCCACCTTCCCCCAGTTGTGACATCTTACGTAGGTATAGTGCCTTGTCAAAACCAGGAGGGTGACATTCGCACAACACGATGACCAGACTACAGCCTTAACTCACATGCGCCTGTCTTTCCATGCACTCATTTCTCTGTGTGTGCATAGAGTTTTATGAAATCTTATCCCATGTATAGAGTTGCTGTACACACTTTTGAAAATAAATTTTGCTGTTTAGAACCGTTTTTAGACTTATGGAATCATTGGGAAGATAGTATAGAGAGTTCCCATAAACCCTGCACCCGGCTTCCCCTGTTACTAACTTCCTGCGGTGGTGGTATGGTACATTTGTTACCATTAATGAGCCAACACTGATACATTGGTATTAACTGGATCCACCCTTTAGTCAGATTTCCTTAGCTGTTACCTAATGCCCTACTTCTGTTCAGGATCCTATCTAAGACACACTTTTTACAAAACAAATTTGGCCACAGTGTGTTCCTCCGGTTTGTGATCCCACCTTCTTTCACGTGGGCTCGTTGAGATTATCTTTCATCTCACCCACTGTTCTTTGGACACACAGGGGTGTCTTGCTTGTTCTGTCAAGGGATGTCCCTGCTGGGCACCTTCAGGAGGGATGCTGTGTTTGGTCTTGGCTTCCTCTGTCCTGTCAGCCCCTTCTGGAGGGCAGTCCGAGGGGCAAGTCTGACACCCCCTCCATGTAAGGAGGGGACACAAGCCTCTCCCATTTGCTCCCCTGGCCGCCACTGGTCCTGCCCTCCCCGCTCCCCAGGGGCATCACCTGGGACAGCTGAACCCAAGAGAACGCGTGTCTATGACAGACCGGATGAGGTCACGCAGAGGGGCAGAGCCTGGCAGTGGGATGGGGGAAGAGGTTAGGGCTGGCTCTGCCCGCACTGGCCTCGCGAACTGGGGCAAGTCCCGCCACCAGCGTACGATGACGCAGCCCCAAGATTCTCGGGTTAGCATAGTGACTCGCATCTGGGGCCATTTCCAAAGAGTCATTGTCCCCCACCCCCTCTGTGGCCTTCCGGGGCCAGGCCCTGAGCAGCGGGTCTCGCCAACAGGATGTTTCTCCAAAGCCCATTGAGAAATCCCTCTGGAAATCCTCCTACGGCCCTGGCGCAGACAGGCGAGAGAACTGAAGACAATGGGGACGAGAAACAAAAGGCGCGATTGTGGGGCTGACTGGCAGGGTCAGTGGACGCCTGGGCCAGGGCAGGCAGACCTGTTGGCAGGTCATTGGGTTTCTGCCCACCAGGAGGGTGGCCGTGAGGGAGGGGAGTCGAGGCCACACCCCAGGCCTGAGGTGCTCTGTCCTGCCCACAGCTCCCTCCAGACGTAGAACTTGCAGTTGAATTTCAGTGGCCGAATCCTTTGCAGGCGGGGTCTAGACACCCAGCGGGTCTGAGCAGCTTGGCATGGGCTAGTTGGTGGCCTGCTTATGGGGCCCCGTCCACCCTGCCTTGCCCAGGTCTTTGCCCTGCTGAGGGTGGTGGTTTCTGGTGACCCCGTGCCAGTGTGAGCGTGGTCCTGTGATCGTGTGGCATTGGGTGTACCTGCTGTGTCCATCCCTCCCGGTGTGGGAATTTCATCCTCACACGGCCCCCTCTGCTCCAGTGTTCCTGGAGCTGGCCTTCCAGCTGGCCTCTCTGTCTCCGGGGTCTCCACTGTCACTCTGGTCTTCCAGAATATTCTTCTTGAAACATAGTCCCCGACTCTGCAGGGACCCTCAGGCTCAGCACGGAGTTCAGGCTCCTGAGAACAAAGTTGGAGGCACTCTGTGATCTGACCCTGACTCCTTTTCCATACCTTCTTCCATCTCTTCCGGAAGCTTCTGTGACCCCAGGCCAATAGCAGTTCCTGAATACCATCCCGGCATTTCCATACCCCGCTTTGCCCTGGCTGTCTTCTTGGCCTCTAATTCCCTTCCCCTTCCCTCCCCTCCCTTGGAAAATACTGCTTGTTTTCAAGCTGCCGTTGAAGTCCTACCCTCTCTTTTCACATTGCTAACCACGCCCTCCCCCAGTGTCCCCCAAATCCCCTCTTTCCTTCATCCTCAGTGCTTCATGTGGCTCTCTTTGAGATGTGTCTCATTCTGTCTGGGCTGTAACTGTTTCCACGTCACCCTCTGCTGTGAATTCCTGGGACAGCGCCATATCTTAACTGTGGTTGACCTGGCACCCACTGTCTGCCTGGAGAGTGCCCATGGGTGACCAGTGGGTGCTGGGGACGCCCTTGGCAGGACAGGCAAGGCTAATGCCGAGGACCACGCCCAAGCTGCCTGGCCTCTCCTTCCTCTGGGCCCGGGGGGCCAGGCCTGCTGCTTCCTTTCCCAGTGGCTCTGGCCGTCTCAGTGACCGAGTTCCTGGAAGGTGTCTGCTCTCCAGCAGTGGCCCCAGGAATGTGAGGCTGAGAAGGAGGGGCCGGCCCTGCCCCAGTGACTCACTCTGAGGTGGATGTGGTTCACTATGGTGGCCACTGCTGGGGTCACTCGGTGCCCTGCCCCCCAGGCTGGGACACCCAGAGCTGTGGGACCAAGTGAGATAGGGTGGGCAGGGAGGTCTGGCCTCAGGCCACCTCTGGGCAGACAGCTTGGCCACCTGCTGTGTCTCAGGGTCCTCATTAGTAAGATGAAGAGAGCCATCAGCCCCCCTACTCCTGCGTGGGGTGGGGGGGGTCAGGAGAGGTGACACAGGCAGGAGTTGGTGTGTGAGCCCCTCAGTGGGGTGGGGTGGGCAGGGCCCTGAGAGTCACCAGTGGCGCTCGTGGGTTCTGGGGGCACCCTGGTCAGCCTTCAGCAATCCCAAAGCTGTGTCCTTGCCTTTCCGGCCCACCCTGTCCTGTGTTTCTTCCTTGAGCTGTTTGGGGCTGGGTTCCTGGGAAATGGGGGTGAGTCAGTCAGTGGGTCCTGTGGGTCCTGCGGGGTGAGCTGGCAGGAGCCTGGGATTTGGGGCCCCCTCGCCTGCCCCTGACCCCCGGTTCTCCTTGACTGTGGAGTCAGCCACCAGCTTCTTGGATTAACTGAGCCGCAGACGAAGATGCAAGAAGCCGAGGTGGGGGCGGCGCATGGCCTCTTTCAGCATTCACGTAGACCAGGCTCCCCGAGAACAGGGCCCAGGTTCCCTCGGACCTGCCCTGGGCCCTGCATGGGGCCAGAGTGAGGAACGGGGCCCTTGGTTTGTAGGGGAGCCGAGGAGATTGACTTGGGGAAGACGCAGGGTGGGGCAGGAAGGAAGGGGCGAGGTGTGTGTGTGTATGTGTGAGTGTGTGTCTACATGAGTGTGAGTGTGTGAGAGAATGTGTCTGTGCGAGTGTGTGAGAGAATGTCTATGTGTGTGAGAATATGTCTACATGAGTGTGTTTACAAAAGTGTGTCTACGTGAGTGTGAGTGTGTGACAGAATGTGTGTGTGTGAGAATGTGTGTCTGTGTGAGAGAGTGTGTGTGTGAGTGTGAGTCTCCACAGCCTGCCCGTACAGCCGGTACCTGCTCCTTTAGTCACATTCAACGGCTTAAAAGCATCCGTCCCCACGGCTGCTAATTTTGCTCTCGACCTTTAGTTAAATGCTCACAACTGCTGGGCCCTTGGCACGGTAGTGAGTGTATCACGTGTAATTGGGGAAGAGGACCATTTTGTTTCTTTTAATATCATTGCTGCCTCCCCACCCCTCCCAAGAACAGAGCTGACTTCTCTAAGCTCTTTCCCAGGGTGAGTGTTTAATAATCCACTGGGTAGTAGGACTGCGCCCACGGGAGGTTCTAGGTGCCAAGCGGATGCAGTCTGTGTCCGTGTTGGCGTGTACATGCTCACAGTGCCCTCCTTCCGTCCATACCCCCTGCTGAGTGTGGAGGAGGGCGATTGCGGACCGTCACCCCCTCGGTGCCCTGGGCAGGGGTCGGGAGCAGCACCGAGAGCCCACAGCCCCTTCTGCTCCATTGTGTATGAGCCCTCATTGCAGGTGAGGACACTGAGGCTCGGGGCATGGCGGGAGCTGCCCAGGTCATACAACAGAGGCCTGTCAGACCCGGGCAGCCCTGAGCCCTCAGGTGCCTGTGGGCTGCCTGGTAGGCCGCGTCCTCGCTGCGGAGTCCCCGTGGCACCCCCGTGGCACACCCCTGGAACCTGCTCGACCAGTGGAGGAGGAGCGCGGGGGACGTGCCAGGGCCGCCTCGTGTGCCTGGCTGCCCACTTGCTGGGCAAACTGCCCCCTGTCTCTGAGCCTCAGGCTCCCCAGCTGTTGAGTGGGCTCAGGGACCCTCGGGTGGTGCTGCATAGGTCGGGACATACGCCCTGCACACAGCGGGTTCTCAGATGGTAGCGACACCGTCTTTTATCCAATTGTGTTTATTAAGTGCCCTGAGCAGGAGGGACCAGCAAGATGCAGACTTGAAACCGGGAGGAGACAGGCCAGGGTATAATTTCTGTGGGTGTTGGAACCCGCCCCGCTCGGTACAGGGGCAGCCGCTTCCTCTGCTGATGTCTGCTGTGACACATGAGGCCTCTGGGCGGCCGCAGAGCTGAGGGGGAGTGGTGGAGCTGGGGTTCCCGGGGCATATGCTCATTGGTGCCCTCTGTGCGCCCAGCATGGGTGGGGTGGGAGAGCTCATCGGTGGGTGTGGGAGGAGCTCTGATGAAGGCATCCAGGGCGATGGGGTGTGGAGGGTGACGTGGAAAGAGTTGCTGACTTGCTGTGTTACCACGGGCATATGGCTTACCCTCTCTGAGCCCCAATTTCCTGCAGAATGACTGATAGTCTGTCCCTCCCCACCCAGTCCCCACCGTGTTGTGGGGTGAGAAGATTGTAAATCCCAAAGAGGCCTCTCCAGATAGCCCTCATCAGGAGCCTGTTCTCACCAGGTTGGGTGGGAAAGGGCTTGGGGTGAATGTGGGACTCTAGGGGTGCTGCAGGTGAGCTCTGTGACCCTTTGCACCCCTCATGCCTCTGGCATCCCTGTATGGACGTGGGCCTTGGTTCCTTGTTGAATACTCCCTGATCTCACCCAAAGAAGACATACAGATGGCCAACAGGTACATGAAAACGTGCTCAACGTCTTTAATCATCAGAGAAATGAGGTTCTGGAGGTGAGGCTGCCAGGCCAGAGAGGCAGGTCCCACAGGTGAGGTTCATGTCATGTGTGTGGACGATGCCATCTTGTCCCGGGGTCAGTGCAGTACCAGGCAGAGTTGGGGGTGAGCCTTCCGGGAGCTCCTTCTCCTGGGCCAGCTTGGTCCTGTGCGTCAGAGTAGGACACCGTGTGCCATCTGGCTGGCTCGTCCATTTGCAGTGACCCTTGGGACCACGCTTGCTGTCTTGGGGCCTCTGGCCCCGGGTTTTAGATGTGGTCAGTGGGAGAGGCTAGCAGCCACGCTCTGAGTTTTACTACGGCATCTAGAAATCCCCACCAAATATCGCAGCTTGACTTTGTGATCTGTCAGCCCCCGGGACGTGCCCTGGGACCCCTTTGTGGGGTTGTGGTTTCCCTTTGGGGATGGAGGGAGGTGAGACCATCAGTCTAGCCGTCCCTAGGAGAGGTGCATGGACAGGAAGGTTTGTGGGGTGGGCAGCCAGTGAAGCTGGTTTTCCTGAGGGTTTTCCTTTACAGCTTGAGTTCTGGATGGAATGGAGGGGATCATCTTGGTTCACAGGTATCTGATTTGGCCTGGGAGGTGACTCCCAGCCCCCTGCCCCCAGCCAGCAGCTGTGAAACACAGATGGTCTGTGAGGGTCGGCCTGTAGGGCAGCATGCCAACCTTGGGTCCTGGGTGTCCTGGGCCCCCTTGTTCCAGAAGCCGCCTTCCCATGGGTTTTGTTTGATCTCTTATGGCCTGTGAATGTCCTGGCCACTCAGGGCAGGGCCAGGAAGCCTGGAGTGGGCTGGGAGCCTGCTGCAGGGCCGGGAGTGCGAGTGATTGCTGTGCACGGAGCACGGCTCAGAGGGCCCGAAGCAAGTGGGGGTGTGCGGTCTGCCACTTTGTTGTCCATTTAAGAGGAAGAAAGGCTGCTGTACAAACGTTTGTGAATGGATTCCTCTAGTGCTGGCAGCATGCACTTTTGTAGTGCTTTGAGCTCTACTGAGTGATTACTGGGTGCTGCTGCCTGCCCAGCCCTGCGCGGGTGGCACTTCCATGACAGACGGGAGCGCTGAGTCCCTGCAGGGTGAGCGGCGTGCCGGCAGGGCCCTGATGGCAGAGGGGGGCCCAGGATCTGTGCTCCTGAGTCACGGGGCCTGAGGTCTTTGCCACTCCCCTGCACAGTCAGGGCCGACTACTGCCTGCTGAGCATCCTAATCCCTGCCTGCTGGCGGAGAGTCAGGAAGCGGGCCCCACCCCATGGCTCCTGTGTCAGGGAACTCGGGCAGAACAGGCTGAGCCTGGGGGTGGTGCCAGTTAAACAGGAAGGAGGAGGCACCCATCATGCCCGGGAGGCTGGGTCTGAGCCCCATTCCGGATGAGATCCAACAGGCCACCCTCTGGCTGCAGGCCTGACCCTCCAGGAAGCCTTTCCTCCCTGTCGCTAGTTGAAGCCATTTGCTCAGTGACCTTGGCAGTCACTCGCTTCTTGGGGGCTCTGGGTGTAAAGATGGGATGACCCACGGGGTGGCCAGTGTCCCACTAAGCAGCTTCCATGGCCCGTCCCTGGGTGAGGACCTGACTCGTGACCCCATTAACCTCCAGAATCCCCCACGACAGGCCCTCTCTTGTTCCTGCTTTGCAGATGTGGAAACAGGTTTAGGAATGTGCACAGGACACGGAGCTATGAGTGGTGGAACCAGCAGGCAGACTCCTGCCCGCCCGGCTGGTGCACCCCTCGGGGCAGGCATGAGGACCAACCAAATCATTTCATGCTGACAAGCCCCTGGCTGGTGCTTAGAACCCAGAGGATGTGCCAGCAGCACCAGTTGCCTCCCTTCTCTGCCCTTATCTCCCTACATTCCCTAAATTCCAGGCCCAGCCTCCCTGATGCCCCATCACGTGCCGGGTGAGCTTCCGGGCTCCTTCGTCTTTATCCCCGCACTGCCTGGGTCTGGATTGAAGTTTGTAGGATTCTCTGTGGTTCAGCCTGGGAGGAGCAGGGGGAGTGCCTGGGGCTTGTGTCAGGCCCTGGTGGGGGGAGAGAAAGCCGTGGTCAGGATACTGCACAGCCAGCATCTCTGCCGCCCCTGATCCAGGAAAGATCTGACTACTTCTACTGTGGAGCACAGAGAGAAATCCCCAGGATCTTCACTTCTTCATTGAGCTGCCCGGGGGGCAGGGCTCCCTAGTGCTTGGCTGTGGCTTCGAGGTGGTGGGAGGTGAGAGGGCACAGCCAGGGAGGGAGGAAAGATCAGATGCTCATGTGTCTCAGAATTGGACTCCTGTACAAAGCTGGCAGCCGAGCGTGCCCTCTGTCAGCGAGGATGTCCAGTCACAGTCTCGGGTTCCAAGTGGCAGCTCCTGAATCCAGCCATCCCATCTGTCCTTCATATCCCAGGATGATGAGGAGAATTCCAACAAGGCGGGATCTGGGAATCCCCCTTGGACAGCCTTTATTTGCATATCGGCTGTAGGGCGCTTGTAGAGACAAGAGGTGTCTGCAGCTGGGAGGCAAGCATTAGTGTTTCCAGAAATCTGAGGCTCAGAGACTGCAGGGACTTGCTCAGGGTCACCCAGCAGGTGCAGTGGGCACTACAGAGGCTCGTCTGTCTCTGTCCCTCTCCCTTTTACGGGGGAGGCGTAGAGGGTACTGAGGGTCTTGTATGGGGTCGTGGTGAGGGGTGCATTTGGGGACAGTGGCTGTAAAAACTAAGTCCTGCTGGAAGGCTGCCATTCCCCACCTCGCAGCAGCACATGCCTGCCAGGTGGTTGTGGAGGGCAGAGGACCCTGTGTAATGGGGGCATGGTGCTGCGCAGGGCTGATCAGAGTGGTGGGATTGGCATCAGTCGGGGCTGAATGCTGCTGCTGAGGGTCCAGGAGGGAGGTGCAGGCTCCTGGCTGCACATGTTCCTTGGAGCCGGAACAGCCGAGCTGTGGGGGCCTCATCACTGACTGTCTGATGCCAACAGGGCCCTGTTTAGCCTGCTCCTCTGTGGGGAAACTGAGGCCCAGAGCAGGAGGAGGGGCCTTGAAGGCTATGGCCTGAGCTGGTGCCTGCACGCTGGTGACAGCTGAGGGTCCCGTGCTTATATGTGAGACCAAAGCACCTTCATTGTGCTCAGCACAACTCCCCTACGGGGTTGGAAAATGAGGGCCTGGGAGCAGCATCCCTTTCTCAGTCTGTTCTAGCTGCTGTAACTCTCAGTCTGTTCTAGCTGCTGTAACAGGATGCCACTGACTGGGTGGCTTATGAGCAACAGAAATTTATTGCTCACAGTTCTGGATGCTGGACGTCCCAGATCAAGGCGCCAGCATGGTCGGATTGTGGAGGGCCCGCTTCCTGGTTCACAGCTGGTGCCCTCTTGCTGTGTCCTCACCTAGTGGAAGGGGCGAGGGAGCTCTCTGGAGCCTCTTCTGTAAGAGCACGAATCCCATTCCTGGGGCTCCACCAGAAGGCTTAAGCACCTCCCCAACGCCCCCCTCCTAACACCATCACCTGTGAGGGTTAGGAGTTCAATATAGGAAATTTGGGAAAATGCAAACGTTCAGACCATAGCAACCCCCAACCCACAAACCAGGCAGAGCCAGCTCCCTGGGGGCTCCCATTAGGGTGTCGGCCACCCATGGCTCCTTCCTCTGCAGGGAGCACCCAGGGGGTCTCTGCACTGCTGGTGTTCACTCTGGGTGGTCGCCGAGCTGTGGGCGTGTTGGACAGTGGAGTAGCAGGGCCCAGCTGAGGATGCTACAGGAGACATTAAGTGGTGTGTGGGCTGTGGCCGTCTCTGCCTGGCCTCTGGGCTCCCCCAGAAACAGTGGCAGCTTTACTTATCCCCTTTGGCACCAGGCTCCATCCTTGGTCTTTACACGTGATGTCTCCCGTGGTCACCATGACGTCTCCAGCTCTGAGGTTGCTGTCATCCCATCTTGTACCCGGGGAAGGTGGGCTTAGAGGTCCAGTAGCTTGGTCAGGGCAGTCCCGAGGCCATGAGAGAAGAGGGATTGGAACCCAGGCCTCCTGCCCTTCACCCTCTGCAGGACTCAGGGCGTGCGCTCATTGCCAGCTGTTGATTGATTTCATGTCAGGTCTGCTCCTGGGATGCTTCCAGGAGCAAGACATACAGAGGTCTCATTGGGGAGACAGACAGACTAGCAAACAGATCAGCGGACAGGATGGTTTCGTATACTGGTGCGTGCTGGGAAGAGCGTACAACAGATGGTGGCAGGGGTGGTGTCTGGGAGGAGGGCCACCTGGACTGGGGCTTGGATGATCAGGAGCAGTCCCTGGAGGTTTCCCAGCTGGGGGAGCATGTGGAGGCTGGGGTGGGATGAGCCTGTGCTTTCCGGGAGCAGGACAAAGGGCACTGTGGCTGGAGTCTGGTGACCCAGCAGGCAGAGGGGGCGGAGCTGTTGGCCTTAGGATTTTGTCTAAAGCTCGGCAGAGCTGACATCATCTCATTTACACTTCTCGCTGCTCTCGGGTTTCCTGGTGGAGGACGGGCTTGGGGTGGGGTATGGGTGCCCAGATTGGAGGCCCCTGCAATGTCCCAGTAAGGCCACACGTACAGCTTTCAGCATCCTTGTGAAAAGCGGGGGGAGGAGATGTTAGTGATGGCCTGAACAACCCCAACAATCTGACCTTCGGACTTATGTGTTATTTCTTGGAAAAAACAGTTCATTTCTGAAGGAGGTGTGGCAATCCCCCGGTGTTGGAGGAATTCCCAGGGAGGGCTGTAGCTTGGCCATCCGCAAACGTTGCTGGGGCCCCCCAGGCTGCCTGTGGTGGGGCCAGGGTCCCAGAAGCCCACCTGCTTGGTTCCTCCAGGGTCCACTCCCCTGTGAACGTGAGCCCATGGGCTTGGGAGAGTATGTAGGGAAAGTGACTCCTGCTATTGACTTCCAGAGACTTCCAGGGGCTGGGTTAGGGTTGGGTTATAGACAGCATGTGGGGAGCCTCTGGACCTCATGCTCCTGGAGACACCCTTGTGGGGCTGGGATGCCCACACTGAGCAGTTTCTAGCTCCATTGCCTGTGCCGCTCACCCTTGTCCCTGTGGCTCTGGGCCAAGATAAAGGGGCAGGAGGCTGGGCAGGTGTGAGGTTTCCAGTCACCCACATGTCAGAAGACAGGAGGGAAGGGGTGAGTGGGATTTGTTCTAATCAGCGGGGCGGAGCTGGGCTCATGCAAACAGTCGCAGGGGCCTGGAACCTGGCCTCTGCTGGCCCAAAATACTTACCCCTGCCAGGCCCCAGACAGGCCACAAATTACCCTGTGCCTGTGATTCAGTTTCCCGTCCACCTTTCTCTCCGAGGAGTTCCTGGCATCATAAATCTTGCTGCAAACGGTGGGGAGGAAAGGAATCCGAGGTGCTGCAGAGCATGCTAACATCCCCGGTTTGATCTTCCCTGCGGCGGAGGCTCCGGTTTGCTCCCCTCCTGAGCGTCCCTCCCAGGGACGCTCTGTACCACTGCCTTGGGGCCATTCCTTCACTCTTCAGAGCTCCTGCTCATCCATCAGATAGGCTGGCGGTGCAGCTCAGGTGTGCGAATTCAGCACCGTGCGTACAGGAGGCACGTGGTCATCACAACACGCCCTGGGAGGGGTGGGTTCCCACGTGGTAGTTCTGGACAGCCTGGTCTTTGGTGGCCCCCATATCCTCCCCCATGGCCGCATCGCTGGTTGACCCTGCATTTGTGAGGAGAAGGCCTGGTGGCCCCTGTGGCTGGGCTTCCTCTGTCTTTGTCTTTGTCCCTCCTTCCTGTGTTTTGGGGTGAGGTCTCCGTGGCATGGTTTGCTGGACGGAGCGTGTCCCCGGCAGTGGGGCCACCTGGGCAGAGGCCGGGACGGCAGGGCGAGGGGCTGAGGAGGGGGTGGTGGTGCGAACCTGTGGCGCCAGCCTTGCTGCTTGAAGTCCGGGAGGCAGGAGGGAAGGAGGCCCCTTTCCATCTCCTGGGACCACCCAGACTGCTTGCCAGCCCAGGCCAGGGCATGTGCCCACTCCGCTGGGCCTCTGCCACCTCTCTCCTTTTTTGCGTTTTCCCTTCCATTTGTTTTCAGGCCTGGTCTTTCTGCTTTTCCTCCAAAGCCGCATATGCCGATAAGGTCTGTGTTTTCTGTCGTCAGTGGCTGAGAAGATTAATGTCTAGATGAGGTGCCTCTGGCTCCAGGGGGATCCCTCATTCCCAGGGGCCTGCGGGGCATATCTCGAGGTCCTGGAACGCATGCTTGTTTCTCCTGCCTTGCCTGGTGGGTTATGGCCCCACGCCCTCCTCTGACCCTCCCTGCTGGCCCGTCACCACCTAAGAAGTCTCAGCTTGGTATAACTGTCACAACCTCCCCCTCAAAATAAAAGAGCATATAAGACCCAGTCCCCAGCCCCTGCCGCCCTGGACTCTACCTGGGCCACTTGTGGTCCCTGCTGCTTCCTCATCTGTGAAGTGGGGTTGATAAGGGAGCCGTATCGTATGGTCAGTGAACAGTAAGGGGCCAGGCATGCAGGCCACTCTGAGCCTGGTAGGAGGAAGTTTTGTTCAGGGCTCTCACCAGGGTTCTCAGTGGTCCCTAGTGTTGGCTGCTGTGTGGCCTTGGGCTGGCCCCTTAGCCTCTCTGTGCCTCTTTCTTCATGGGTCAAGTAGGGGAATGCTAGGGCCTTCTTTATTGCAGGGTTGTGGTGAGGCTGATTGGGATGAAGTGTGTAAGGTGCTCAGGTGTGTAAGGAGCGAGGCCACGAAGGCCGCACATGGATGCCACTCCCTGTGGGGGTGATTTGGTCTTAGGAAGGCACATTTCCGGTCCCATGTCAAAAGTCCCCTATTGGGAGCAGTCCCTGCCCTGCAGATCCCATCCTACTCACGTTGTGAGCCGCCCGATTAGGGCCGGCCCTCGGCTCCACAGTGGGTGTCCTAAATGAGTCTGTGTCTCTGTTCGGAGCCCTGCCCTGGGACAGTAACCGTAATAACGATGGTCACCACATCTCAGCACCCTCTATGTGGTACCTCGGAGGTGTGGAGGACTGACCGAATGCCTCAGGCTGGACTGAGGCCACCTGGGGTGGTGTGGGATCCTGATGTGGCCTGGGGCAGCTGACCTGTCTCTTGTCTTCTTGGAGCCTCTCTGGATGGCTGGCCTTGGTTTTTGTGGCTGGGGTTGTCCCAGCACCGGGAGCCAGCCTGTAATTGCTGAAATCCCCAGCAGTGATGTGCCGCCCTGGACTCGCGCAGCATTTTGGAATACCGTCCTGTACCGCTGAGCAAATGCCTCCTGGCCCAGCGGCCTGTTTACTCGGGGACATCAGCGCTTCAGAAACCAGAGCCCTGTGTCTGTGGTTCCCGGTTCCTGCTTCCTGGTTTTAGGCTCCTTGCTGTAGGGAGCCCCCTGGGAGTTAGAATTTGGATCTTCCTTTGTGGATAAGGAGATAGGTCGCATGGTCTTTGTTAAAGACAGAGGTTGTATGGCTGGGTTTCAGGGCAGGGGCTGGACAGTCAGGCCTAGAGCTGGGATCTGACCTTCCCGCTCTGCCCCTGCCCCCCAGCAGCAGCCTCTCCCTCCCGGATCCCCCGGGACCCTCAGTCAGCCCAGCCGTGTTTCTGAGGCCCATGTTCCTGCTGCTGTGCCAGGCACCAGCCTCCCCAGGAAAGAGAGAGCCCTGCCTGCCTTCCAGGACCACGTCCAAGGTGGAGCGAGGGCGGGGACCCCCCAGAAGTCTGTGGGAACCCCTCCCCCACCCCCAGATCATTTCTAGTTCTGTCTGTGATGTGGTAATCCTCCCTTTGTTGACAGCCTGACTGAAGTCACGTTTTATCTGCCCTTTTCTCAGAGCCTGTGTCTGGCTTTTGGCCAAACCACTAATAATAATGCAACTCCCAGTAATCCTTACATTTGTGGGGTGTGTGGCCCGGCCTGCCCTGTCCCTCGGCCCCAGGAAGGCCCACTCTCGTCATCCCTGAGGGACCTGCCCCTGCACCCCTGTCAGCTGATCCGCGTCCCCCTTGGTGTTGGCACAGGGTCCAGTGGCCACCTCGCTCTTGAGCAGCGTCCTCACGTCCTTGTCCAACTCGCCTGCCAGCCCTTTAGGGTGCTGTCCTCTGAGTGTTTGCATATGTCTAGGGGAGGACCTCACCCCACAGAGAAGCCAGGGAGGCAGGATGTGCCTCAAGACACCTGGGGCAGAGGTTCCAGTGTGAGGAGGGGCAGAGGAGTTAGAGAAGCATCCAGGGGACCCCAGCCCAGCCACCCCAGCCCCTCAGGCGTGCACATACCTGGCTCGCAGGCCTCCACCTTGGCGCCGGGGACCTGGATGCTCAGGGTGCAGCAGCACAGCAAAGAGGCAGCAGGCCTTTCCTGCTGCAGCTCTGTTGAACAGCTGTGGATGCCCCCAAATACACAAGACTGGCCCTCCACTCCCAGCAGAAAACAGGCTAAAAGCATCCAGGTGGCAGAGGCAGGACTAGATGCTGGGACTCTGGGACCCTAGTCCTGGGCCGGCCCTCCCCAGGCAGAGGCAGGAGGGGACAGAGGCTGGCGCAGTGCCCCAGTTTGGACGGGTCTGGTCCAGTGGCCCTGTGCAGGCTAGCCCCAGGCCAGTGAGGCCAGGAGTTGGGGAGCGAATTTGTGGGCAGCAGGGAAAGGTCACAGATGCAGGCCCTTGAGGCCACCTGCCCCCGTCCTAAACGAGCTTGCATCTGTGGTGTCCTGGGCCAGGGGAAGAAGGGCTCTTGTGGAGCTCTTCATGAAAGCCCAGGTGCCCCGACGGGGCCTTAGCACAGGTGGCTCCTCTCCTGGTCGCCGTCCCCCCGCCCCGTCCACCTGGAGAGCTTCTGTCACTGCTGCCGCTCCCTGGGGTGAGCTGAGGCCCCCCTCTGCTGCATTCCCGTGGGTCCCGTGTGCGGCCGTCTCATCAGTCACCGTGCCGTGTCCCAGTGCCTGGGCCGGAGCGGGCCTGCAACGTGACTGCACGT
The DNA here is from genome assembly GCF_057802395.1 of Ceratotherium simum simum. Classification (NCBI taxonomy): domain Eukaryota; kingdom Metazoa; phylum Chordata; class Mammalia; order Perissodactyla; family Rhinocerotidae; genus Ceratotherium; species Ceratotherium simum. Next base: position 6,731,518 of record NC_141923.1, read on the forward strand.
GCGGGAACAAAAGCTCTTTTCCAGGGATCCCGTGACTGCTCCTGTCATCTCATCCTCACATCAACCTGACCGGGAGTTGGGGCGGGGCTGCCTTCCCCATTTCTGACGAGGGAGCTGAGTGGAGGGGGAGCCAGGCTTGGGCAGCTTGGGCACTTGGGGCAGCTCTTAGTGTGGCTTTGGGAGGGCAGAGGGGTGTGGGGTCTCCAGGCCTGCCCTGCCATGTGGCATCCTGGGTGTGTTAGATGTTACAGCAGCTCCCTGACCTCCGGAGGCCGTGGCCTGGAGAAGTTCCAGCTCATCTTCTGCCTCTGCCACCTCGGGGATTGGAGCCACCTGGGCCCCTTCCCTTAGCAGAGGGTGAGGGACGGCGAAGTGACCGAGGAGCCCCATGAGAGCCTACCGCCGCCTGCGGGATGCAGGCACCCTAGCTGGGAGGGACAACATGGTGTGGTGTGCCGTACTGGACTCCTGTCCCGGTGCCAAGGTGGCTGCTGGGCGTGGGGTGGGGTTTGCTCAGAGGCCTTTTTGGGGCAGTAGGTGGGCAGTGATACCACAAGGCTCCCCTACTATAAATGGGTACAGAGTTCATAGGGCCGGGCAGGGGGAAGGGCATTTTCGTCTCGGGGAGCTGAGGGACGGACCTTGGCACCTTGCTCATTCTCCAGGAAGGTGTAAACAGGACGCCACACCTACCTGGAGTGGGGGGGGTGGGGTGGGGGATGGGGAAGGGAGGCAGGAAGCCTTAGGTTAGTGATGAAGAGCCCGGCTCTGAGTGAGTCAGCCCTGGATTCAGTCTTAGACTCACCAGGTACCATTCTGAATGATGTGGAAAGTTTACACTGCCACCTGGAGCCTCAGTTTCCCCATCTGTAAAATGGGGCAATGATAGTGTGCACCTTGTGTGTCTGAGATAATTCGTGTGATGTGCTGGCAGAGTGCCTGGTACGTAGTAAGTGCCAAGTAGACTCTGGCAGTGGTGGTGATGGGCGTGAGCGAGCTTCCACGCAATCGGTGCTCAGGAAAGACCAGTTTCGTTTTAAAATAGCATTCAGTATGAACGCACAGCCAGGAGAATGTGGATCCCTGCAGCCTCCTTCCCCTATCCCCCTGACCCTCTGTAAAGTTGCCCCTCACTGTCGGAGTGGTCTCCATCAGTCTGCCTCGGCTGGACGCAGCAGCCACATGGCCATCAGCTGCCTTCCTTAGCCTTGGGGTGGGCGGGCCACCAGTGTGCCCTTCATGTGTCATTATGCCTCTTCTTTGGGGTCCCCCCCAGCCTGGCCTACTGGACGCCTGTTTATGTTTGTGGCTGTTCCAGTATCTCTTCTGCTTGGGTTGGGACGCCCAGTTTAGGCTCCTCCGTTAATGGAACAGCCAGACAATGGTTATTAAACAGCGGGGGCTGGCGGGGCGGGCGCTGGCATCCTGCTGGGCTCTCACGTCCAACCCATGGGGGGAGGAGGGGACAGCCCTTCCCAGCTGCCCAGCCTGGGCACACTCGCCCCCCTTCTCTCTGGGGCTACATAAATCGTGGGGACACACACTGCCCTGGGTCAGTGCACGATCAGTCTAAGTGTTAGGTCCCAGTTATTCTAGAACTTAGCTTGTCCCAGGCTAGTGCTACTCAGGTTTTGCATTATCTCTCTTAGAGGGTCCTAGGTTGTCTGACTTGTACGGGGAGATTGAAGCCCCTTCTCCACGTTCCTCCCTCTCAGCAGAGTGTGGGACATTGCATGTCAGAGAGGTGCCAGGCCTGGTGTCAAATCTCGTCCCGGCACTTGAATGCTCCATGATCTGGGAGGTCGTCTTAGAGCCTGAGTCCTGGGTGGCAGTGGAGGAGGGGGCCACTGTGAAGAAGGGGAACAGCATGTCAAAGCACACGGGGCGGGTGTAGAGGCCACTGTGCTGGCTGGTTGTGTGGGGGTGGTTGATTGTTGCTTATGCCTCTTCCCGGGGCTCCTGGAGGCCCCTGGTGCCTGGCACGGCCCTTCCAGCTGACATTTCAAAAACTATCTGCCACCCGCTCACCGGAAGGTCTGCGGAATTTAGAGGGAGCCCCCGGCTCAGCCCCTCAGCGGGACTCAGCCACCCTTCCTACTTTAATTTCCTTCTCCCTCTGGGCCCCTCTGTCCCCTGTGTCAGGGACTCTGGCCCAGCAGGTGGCCTTTGGGGCTGGGGTTTTCTTGTGACCACCCCTGGTTCGTTTTTTTTTTTTATGTGAGGAAGATCAGCCCTGAGCTAAGATCCATGCCAATCCTCCTCTTTTTGCTGAGGAAGACCGGCCCTGTGCTAACATCCGTACCCATCTTCCTCTACTTTATATGGGACGCCGCCACAGCGTGGCCTGACAAGTGGTGCGTTGATGCGCGCCCAGGATCCGAACCCGGGCCGCCAGTAGCAGAGCGCACGCGCTTAACTGCTACACCACGGGGCCAGCCCCCCACCCCTGGTTTTTAACTGCTGGACCTTCCGTGGAGACAGAGGGGTGTGCTGAAGCCATGCTCTGTGTGCAGGCTTGTCGTGTTCACGTGGCCCTGCCCCTCCTTTTGCAGTTGTGTTTGCCTCGATTGGCAGGCAGATGTCTGTCCCAGGCCACGCGATGCTCTTGGTGGAGCATGGAGCTCTGTCTGGGACTGCAGGCAGACGACCTGGGCACACATCCTGGCGCCCTCATTTGCAGAGTGAACTTGGTCACGTGGACTCTCTCTGGACCTCAGTTTCTTTATCTGTAAGGTGGGAGGACTTGATGTAAGCTGGTCAAGGGGGTTGTTGCAAGGCTCTGAGGAAGTGATAAATGAGCTTTGTAGCTATAAATCTTCAAGATCTAAAGAGCCACAGAACATCCCAGCTGGGGTGTACATTTGATAAATGGACACATACCCCGCCCTGAGATGGTGAGCTGCTGAGGGCAGGAGCCATGGGTGCTTCATCCTCGAGTGAGGCCTGGGGAAGGTGGGTGGTACACCTTCGTCTCTAGACCCCCGGTCCCCCCCCCCACAGCACCCCTTCTCACTGCCCACCCAGGCCTACCCTGCACCTTGGCTTTTTTTTTTTTATAATTTTATTTATTTTTTCCCCCAAAGCCCCAGCAGATAGTTGTATGTCATAGCTGCACATCCTTCTAGCTACTGTATGTGGGACACGGCCTCAGCATGGCCAGAGAAGCAGTGCGTCAGTGTGCGCCCGGGATCCGAACCTGGGCCGCCAGCAGCGGAGCGCGTGCACTTAACTGCTAAGCCACGGGGCCGGCCCTGCACCTTGGCTTTTGAGTTGAGGCCCCCAGGATGCAGGGAGGCCCCTTAGCCCAGTGTCATGGGGTTAGCTCTCCCTTGGTGACTTTGTACCCACACACTCCCTCCGTGACATTGTACCCGCACGCTCTGAGTCTTGGGGACCTGGTCTGGTCCTGCGACTGCCACTATCGTGCAGTGTGACCCTGGGAGCCACTTCCTCGCCCCGTGACTCACTGTCCTCCCCACCAGATGGGCAGGCAGCCTCTCAGCCTGGGGGGCTGTGAGAGGACTGTGGGCGGGCTGGGCCGTGGGAGGAGGGCAGGGGTGGTGGCAGTCAATGCAGCACATGGGGACCAGGGACCCCAGGAACAGGGTCCCCAAGTGGCTGTGCTTTAGTTTGAGCCAGCTCTCGTTGGCGAAACCAGCTTGGGGACAGTGCGCTCAGTGGCCCGTGACTAACCCCGAGTGCAGCCGCTTGGCTGTGTGCTCACAGGCCCCGGGCTGCCTGGGGAGGGTCTGCTTCCCCTTCTTTGGAACTGGTTGTCCCCTGCTGCCGCCCAGATTCCTGGCAGTTCCAGAGCAATATGTGGACAAGCGCACGTTCCTCAATGACCGTTTTCTCCTGCATCGGCCCCCACCTACCCTTCACCCCCACCCAGTCTCCCCCTAAGCCGACTCAGTCTGTCCAGAAGGTCTCAGATTGGCTGGATGCCCATCTTTCTGTAGGGACAATTTAATTTGGACAGTCACCAAGGGAACCTAACAGGCTGGACGTTGTTCCCAGTGTTGTGAGATGGGCCTGGATGAACGAGCAACCAGCCACTGCCTCAGCTTCCTGATGGCCTTAACCAGATGCTTCCCACCATCAGGACCCATGCTAGGCACCTTGCCACACCCGGGGGATGGATATACACACACACGCACACTGGCACACAAGTCCCTGCCCTCAGGAAGCTCACAGTCAGATGGTGGAGGCTGATGGGTGGGGGGCGTGTTACAGGATGAGACAAGAATCAAAAAGACCTTGAGGTGCTGGTGCAGAGGGCAGGTAGCTGGAGAGCATGCAGCCCCGGCAGGGCAATCCCAGAAGGCTCCCTGGAGGAGGGGGCCTCAGGAAAGCACTGACTCGTTCCTGCTGAGCCCGACCCTGGGGTGTACCTGGCCAGCAGCAGGTGGGCCCAGATAGGTGGGGTGTGTCCTGGGGTTAGCCGGGTCCTGCTCCCCCTTTCCAGCCAAGACATCCTGTACGTAGTGGGGGATTTGGGACAGAGGAGGTGCTTCGTGGGTAAGAGGACCAGAGAGCAGTGAAGAGGCAGCATGCAGAGCTCAAAGGCCTCCAACTGGCTAACTCTTTCACTTCAGAGAACAAAGAACAACACAGAAAACTTTTCTCCTACATGCTAATGGGAGAGGATACTCTCGTGCATGCTAACAGGCGTGTGAATGGATCCAGCCCCATGGAGGGCAATTTGGTAATTTTTAGGAAATTGCAAAGGCATGTCCCCTTTGGCCCAGCAGTCCCACTGCTGGGGATTTATCCTACAGATGAACTGGTGCATGTGCAAAACGGTGCATGCACAGCCTGCTCACTGCAGCAGTGCTTGTGATGGCCAAGTTTGGAGACAGCCCAGGGTCCACTGCTGAGGACTGGTGCCCGCCACTCCCATGCACTCTGGAGTCTGTCCTCAGAGGGAAGGTGGGACTCGGCCCGCCTGGTCTGGCTCATGCCCAGCAACGGCACAGCCCACCGGCTCCCGCGTGTGCCAGTCACAGGACCCCTCGCCCACGGAGAAGCACCCTGAGGATGCTGGCGCAGGGAGACCAGGGTGGCCCATGGGAGGGGGTGATTTATGTCTGCCTGCTGGCAAGCACTGCACTGCGCCTTCTGCCAGCGTCGGGGGAGCATGCTGCCTGGCGTCTCCCTGCCCGCTCTCTTGCCCTCCCCATTTCGTCCTGGTGTCTTGCAGATGCAGAGTTACCACTGAATCACTTGGTGCTTCTGCCTGTTCCCCTGGGAGGATGCACCTGCCCGAGGTACTCCTGATGGCCCAGCCATGTCCTAAGCCGCCTGTGCGCGTGGGCTGGGGACCAGGAGGCAGTCAGGGCAGGGGTGAGCTGGGCGTGGCTTGGGGCAGGTCCCACAACCCTGCTGGGTCCTGACAGGATGAGTGATTGGCTTGAAGAGGCTGTTCGCCACACCGCGCCATCTGGCGGGGCTATTGTAGACCACACAAAGGATGGAGCGCAGAGGGACAGGGGCCGGCCAAGGAGTGGACGGAGAAGCAGGAGGGAGGACGCCGGCCTCCCAGCACACACCCGGCTGGCGGGAGCCGGCCCCATTTGTTCCTGCTGTGGCCGTGGCTTCAGAGCAGAGAGCTGGTTTGTCACTTCCTCCGGGGCCGAGGGATGACTCCCCACCTGCCTGGATCTTCGGCTAGGATGCTTTAAAGAACTCCGGTTCTGAGCTGATTGATTGCTCTGCTAAGATGCAAAGGCAGTTTTATGTACTAGGTAATTAAGTGGCATTATAGATGGCTCGAGAGTAAGTGACTGCTGTTTTAATAATTAAAATAAATGACCCCTTGATTGCTCCCTAGCTCGATACTGTTTTCCCTCAGTGTCGAGACCCCGGAGGGAGACAGGGCATGACCGCGTGAGAGTGCATACCTGTGTGTATGTGCGTACGTGGGTGTGAGTGAGTGTGAGTACGTGCATGTGTGTGTGTGTGTGTGTGCATATGTGCATGAGTGTGAGGTGTGCGGGGGGAAGGGGAGGTCCCTTCACGATCTCTATTTTCCAGGGCAGCTCTCAGGCGTGCACATCAGCTGGAGTGGACAGTGCCCCATCCTGGATAAACTGCCCTGCCCACGAGGCCAGGCTGACCAGGGTGTGTTTGGAACATCGTCTCCCCTGTAGGGCAGCCCTGATTTACACCCCAGCTCTGGCCGTGTGTGGCTGTGCCCATCTCACACACCGCGTGCCGGGCATCCAGGGGCGCATCAGTTCTCCTTTGCCGATTGAGGGACATCGAGATGCAACTCTGTGTGGGCACTGGGTGAGGGCTTGGGGAGGTAGAGAGATGAGCCGGGCCTGCCACTGCCCTTGGGGCCTGTGTGACCAGTAGGGATGCCAGAGTGGCTACAAGGGCAGCAGAGACAAAATGGGGAGCAGGACCCGAGGCCTGGGGAGGGACCTTGCCTCGGCTGGCTGGAGCGTCTGTGGCTCTGCACATCTGCTGCCTGTTTGGGTCTGCGCAGGCCCAGTGGGCAGCGGGCCAGCGTGCCAGAGAGTGTCATGCTCTTCTGCCTCAGATCGTGCTTTTGTTTTGTGGACGCGTGACTTTCCCTAAAAGGTATGGACAGCAGAATAACGCGTCCTCACCCTCGTGGGCCCACACTGGGCTGGCTGCCTGCCGGGCATTGCTGGGAAAAGATGGAGATGAAGGAAGCAAGAGGCCCAGTCAGCGGCTCTTTGCTGAGGTCCTCACGTGGCTGCCCAGGAAGAGGGAGAGGAAGGAGGGGACACACACATCACTCGGGGTCAGGCCTGGTACTGGGCTCTCCACGTCCTGTGTCCTCCTGGGCGAGGACAGAGGTGCTTCTTTTACGGGTGGGAAAGTGGCAACTCAGGGACATTCAGGTGCCAGTGTCACCAGGCAGGGCTGAGCGTAAACCCCCTTCTCTCCTGCCCTCCTTTCTCCCCGCTGTCCATGCATCTTCCATCCATCCTCTCCGCTGATGTTTCCTCGGCATCCCTGTGTGCAGGGCACGGTGCCGGGAGCTTGTGGGTTCTCCCACAGCTGTGCCAGGCTGTGCCGACTCCACACCACCTCACAGCCCTTGCCCAGCCAAGAGCCTTGATGTGACATTGAACTTGCAGCCCAGGGTGCCAGGTCTTGCGCTGTGCCTGTGTGGCCAGCCAAGCACCAGCCTCAGTTTTTCCTTCTGAAACATGGGAGTGTCCGAGGCAGCTTCTTACCTTTGCTGTGCCCAGCTGTGGCCACGCTGTGATGCGTGGAGGGGTGGCAGAGGGAGTCTGTGGGACGTGGAACATGACTGGGCTGAGCCGGGCTCCCAGGCAGAGTCACGTCCTGCCCGAAGCAGGCCCTGCTGGCCTGGCACAGCCCAGCCCTTGGAGGGCGTGTGCTGCCCCGTCTGTGGGTGCCGCCCCGTCTGTGGGTGCCTTACCCTAGCACCCTCCCCTTTGCTGCTGCGAGCTCCTGAGGCAAGCCCTTGTCCTCGGACTCTGTGACTCCAGGACCCAGCATGGAGGAGGCACCCAGTGAGCATCTGTGCCAGGGTCTGCCCATCCGTGGGGCAGCTGTGGGTCCCCGGGGTCTGTGGTTCAAAGCCCCTACTTACTCTGACCCTGCCGTTTTAGGAGGCCCCGGCCGGCTCCTGGCATATCTTCCCTGAGTGAACAAGCGAGCGTCTTTTCCAGCCGGGTAAATGGAATACTGCCAGTGTGGTTTGGTTGCCAGAGTAACTCACCCAAGCTCGTGTCCCACTGCTCAGATCCAGAAACACCGTGGCTTAATTTTGCCTATCACAGCAGTGGCAGCTGTGGGAAGGTTGCTCTCGGGCGCTCCTGCTTCCTGAGGGACCCGGGGCTCTGGGGGGTGTCACTCTGAGTGGCCACAGCCTCCTGATGGTGCCCTGTGGGCGCCCCTCCCCATGGAGCTGGAGGCCTGGGTCCTGCCTCCCGTGGGGGGAAGGGAGGCACCTGCGGGCCCAGGAGGGAGGCCGGCGTGTGGGGCTGACCCGGTCAGGCCTGCCTCCCTGGAAGGCTCGGCCTCTCTTGGGACCTTGCTTCCCTTCTGCAGTAGGGATTTCTCAGGCTCCCACGGGCCCTGGCATTGGGGCAGAGCTGGGCTGTGGCTGTTAATTAACCAACCTGTGCCCTTGGTGGGGGTGTGCGGCCAGCGTGACGACTTTCTCAGCTCGGAGTTTCCCTGTGTGTGTGACCTTTCTCCAGGCTGTGGGGCTGGGGTGGCAGGGCAGGGGGCATGCTTTGAATTTTCTGAGAGCGCACCTCTCCTTTGCACCCCCATTCAGTGGCATCCAAAGGTCCATGTGGAAAGGGCCCAGGCAGGACCCTCGGGACATCTCTGAGCCTCTGCTCCTCCTCTCCAAAGTGAGCCTGGCACCGTCGCCTCAGGGGGCTGCTCTGAGAGTCAGAATTAGGGGTGTGGCATGCCTGTCCAGCGTCTGGCATTGGGGGGGTGGCTCTAGAATTTCTGCGTGAAGAGTTTGCCATCCCCATCCTGCCCCCGTGGTTTCATTCAGGTGCTTTTCCGGCACTGGTACCTTCCAGTGATCTCGCCGTGTGTGTGACTGTCACCATGTCACAGGTGGGAAAACCGAGACTCAGGGGGCTCATGGGCCGCCCTGGGGTGTCCACTCCAGACCCTCTGCCTGCCCCTTCTGCAGGGAGGCCTGACCCTGGCTGCAGCTTCTGAGCTAAGATTCCTCCCACGCTGCACGTGAGGGCAGGTGTGAGGTCTGAAGACCCTTCTGCTGGCCGAGACACGAGGGCAGCTTTCAGTGGCATCCGCTCAGGGCCAGCTCTGGGCTGGGAGCTCCTGGGTCCCCGTCCCTAGTGTCCGGGGCACATCTGCCCGAGGAGGCGTGTGGCCTGAGCCGGTTCCTACAAGCAGAGGCATCCATGGCTGTGTGCAGCGGGGGCGTGAGGCCCGGGTGCAGGTTTGATTTATTTATTTTTTAATTTCTAAGAGGATTCATACTCATTAGAGAAACTTAGAAGACATGGAAAAGTAGAGAGAAAACCAAGTGCACATTTAGCCCCATCTCTCAGACCCTGCTCTGAAGACTTTTCCCCCAAGGCTGAACCGCTTATTTGCGGCCCCGGGCGTGAGTGTTCTGGCTGCTGCTTATCTGGCTGTGTGTTCAATGTGGAATCTGGCTTTTTTCACTCAATGTTGCATCCGATGCTTTTTTCCTCTTGGTCTTTGTAAACCTCGTTGTTGTCCGCACAACATCCCTTCCAGTGGGTTAACCAGAATTTATGTGACAGCTGTGCCGCGGCTGGTGAGCGTAGGTTATTTCCTGGTGGCAGAGGCGGCTGGTTGTCTCCACGGCGGTGGTTTGGTCAGTGGTCAGCCTCCGGCAGGGTGGAGTAGCGATGGGCTTTGGGGCTGTGGTGGGGGCTCTGAGTTACCTCTGTGGAAGTCACTCTGGGAAATATGGCAAAATAGTGCTTAGGATGGCTAATGTGGTGACACAGGGTGACTGGAATTGACTCAGCAGTTTCCCATTTTTACCCTTAAAACTCTCTAAGAGAAGGTGTATTGTCTCCTAGGGTTGCCATAGCAAGTGACCACAAACTGGCTGGCTTAGAACAACAGAAATTTATTCTGTCACTGCAGGAGGCCAGAAGTCCACCATCAAGGTGTCGGCAGGGTTGGTTCCTTCCGGAGGCTCTGAGGGAGAGCCCCTCCTTGTCTCTTCCAGCTTCTGGTGGCCCCAGGTGTTCCTTGGCTTGTGGCCGTGTCACTCTAATCTCTGCCTCCATCTTCACACAGCTTCTTCCTATGTCTCCTTTTCTGTCTCTTATAAGGACACTCTCATGCATTTAGGGCCCATCCTAATCCAGAATGATCTCATCTGGATCCTTACCTTGGTTACATCTGCAAATACTCTGAGCTAATCTCATGTTTAAAGATGGACCCCAGATGACCCTTGTATTGCAGATGGGGAAACTGAGCACAGGCAGGGAGAGGCACTAGCCCACCTGTCTAGGGTCACAGAGTGAGCCAGACAGTGGCCGAGGGGCCAGTGTCCCTGGGTGGCTGGGGTGGCCTGTTGTCCCAGGCCACAGTCAGGGCTGCAGCTGGCGGGCTGTCCCCGAGACCACGAGCTCTGGTGGGGAAGAGCGTGCATGGCCTTGGGTTCCCATCCCGGCTGCACTGCTTCCTGCTTTGTGACCTTCAGTGAGTCATCTCGTCTCTCTGGGCCTCAGTTTCCCCACTTGTACATGGAAATAACTGCATTTCCCTCAAAGGGTTGCTGTGAGGATCAGATAAGATAACAGCTAAAGTGCCTCCCATGGGGTCTGTGGATGGTGGAGAAAGTGGGTTTTCTTCTCTTTTGAAGTAAACTCATACTTACAGAAATGGGGCAGGAATAGAAGACTGCCCCTCTGTACTTTCACCCAGAACTGCCGGTGGCCTCGTTGCCCCCTCCTCTCTCTGTACGTGGACTGCTTTTTCACCTGTACCGTTTGAGAGAAATTGGAGTCAACACACCCCTTTTCCCCTAAATACTTTGGTGTGCGTTTCTCAAGAACAAGGACTTCCACTTACGTAGGGACAGTATGGCCATCAGGAAGCCAGACACTGACACACTGCTTGTTCCCACACGGTGCTTTAGAGCAATTATCTTCCAATCCAGGGTCACACACTGTGCTCTCGTTAGCCTTCTTTCATTAGGAACCGTCTTCTGCCTTCCTTTGACATTTCCTCGACGTTTTAAAAGAGGACCGACCAGCTGCACATCTGGCTCTGTCTCACGCTGGGCCACGATTGGATTCAGACGGTGGGATTTGGGGCAGGAACAGCCCAGAGGGGGTGCTGTGTTGTTGGCACGTGCTGCCAGGAGGCACCTGTTGTGTGCCCACAGTTCTCCCCACTGTGCGCTTAGTGCACATATCTTGGTAATTAATAAATAACCTGTGGGAGGGGGGACTATGCAGGTGTCTTGATCCTCACGCATGCTCCCCCGCTAGGTTAGCATCCCCTGGGTACCACTCTGGCAGTGGTAATGGCGACTCTTTAACTTCTTCCATCCTTTGACACTTAGCAGTGACATTCTTCTGTGAGGGGCCTTCCCCTTCTCCCTCACTGGCCTGTGTATGGACACAAGGATTTTTATTTTATCCAATGCAGTTGTAATCTCTGGCTCTTATTATCATTGTCATTGTCACCTTGCCTGGGACAAACAGCTGGCTGTGCGCTGGGGAGGAAAAGAGAGTTGGGGTTTGATGTGCATCTTCATAGGGTCACTGCTGAGCCTGGGGGTCAGGCTGTCTGCTCTTGTCCTGGCCAAGCTGCTGACAGCCTGTCGCCTCAGAAAAGTTGGTGAACACCTTGGGGTCCCCGGTTCACCCCGATGTTAGGAGGAGAGGTTAGGACAGGCTGACCTTTAAGGCCCTTTTGCCCCGACCCCCGAACCCCCCTTGCAGTCACCTCCGGGGCCTTGTGCTTTCCTCTCGCTGAGACCGGGTGTTGGCTGTGGGGCAGTTCCTGGCAGCTAGCTGTCACCTGTGGGAGTGCTGACACAGACGGAGGCTCCTTAGCACCCCACCCGGCCCACCTCACTTCCCTGTGGTGTGTCTCCAGCAGGGCCCTTCCTCTGCAGGAGCGAGGCCTGTTTATTCTCGTTAGTAACCAAACATTGACCTCATCCTGGCACCGCTCTCCTGACTTTCTGGTCTGTTCTCGTTCATGTCTTTTTTAAAGAAACACGGCTGCGTGGGCAGGCGTGGTGGTGTGCTGCGGTGAGGGGCCCAGGCCCACTGTGCCCAGCATACCCGCCTGTGCCCACCTGTGCCGGAAGGGCCCTTAGAGGCTTTCAACCCCCTTGTTGTACAGAAAGATGTTCTGGATCCCAGAGAAGGGACAGGAGCTGTCCAGGGTCACACAGCAAGTGGTCGCAGGGCAGGACTTGGGCCCAGGCCCCTGGTGCGCAGACTCGCCTCCCCTCCCTGCAGGCGCCCTGGGCGCCCTTTACAATGCTGAGCTTCACTGGTCATCTCTCAGAGTCCGAGGTGGGTGTTTGGTCCTGGGGAAGGGCTGATGCTTCCTGCTCTGTCCTGGGGGAGCTTCCAGGATTGAGCACAGGATGTGGGGGTGTGACAGTTGCCAACCTTCTCCAGGCACCAGGCTTGCTGTGTGACGCGGCCCTGCAGGGACTTGCAAAGGGACATGCACCCTTCAGTCTAGAAGGCCTCCACGGCGCTGGGCCCAGCACATTCGGGTGGAGGGACTTGCCTCCTGGGGCGGGCTGGGGCTGGGGGTCTCCCCACACTGGAGGCTTGGCCGGAGGCACCATGAAGGAGCTCATGTGTGGGGACAACCACGGTCACCTTCAACAGAGGGCTGGGAGTGAGGGCACTGAGGAGCAGGGGGTGAGGCTAGGGAGGGTGCCACAGGGGAGTCTAGGCGGGAAAGCAGTGGGGCAGATTCTCAGCAGGTGGAACGAGACCAGTCCAGCAGCTGCGGTGGGCCACCCTGGGGGAGGCATCCAACGCAGCTTCCTCTGCAGGATAGCTCTGAGAAGTAGGCCTCCCTCTCAGATGGTGATGCTCAGGCTGCAAGGGAAGTCCCTTGTTCCAGTGCCACGCAGAAATTCAAACTCTAAGCTTTTGTTTATAAAGGTCTGGAAGAACCTGTGAGAAGGTAGTTAACCGCCCCCCAGATTCCTGAGCTGCAGTGGCCTGGCCTGGGCGTTCCAGAATCCTCCCAGCAGCCCAGTGAGGGGGCATCATTCCTCCCATTACAGATGAGGATGCAGAGGCTCAGAGATGTTTAGTCACTAGTGCGAGGTCACACAGCTGAGATTACAGAGAGGCCCGCTGACCCCTGGCCTCTCCTGACCTTCTACTCTGGCTCTGCCAGGGGAGGTCCCTCTCCTATTGAGATCAGATCCCCTGGCCCATCCTCAGTGGTCTGGGGTCACCAAGCGCCTGGCCAGCAGGACAATGGGCTCCTGGCCTGTCAGTCCTATTTTGGGCCACCCAGTGATGTCACGGTAGGAAGTGGAGGGTTTTCCAAGCCCTGCCCAAGGCGAGTAGGTGACCTTTGAGCCCTGGAAGCTTGGGCACCCCCTCCCTGGTGGGGAGAACTGTGCGTCCAAAGGGCAGTTTCAGCTGCATTTACTGGGTGAAAGGCCACCCGGCCTGAGGGTCACTCGGAGAGCTGAGCTGATGAGAGAAGGCAGGACAGGGATGGAACTGGGGTGAAAACTGGGCTGAGAGGCCCCCTGCACCCCAAACACCGAGGGCCCCCCATCAGCACCAATGCCTGCAACGCTAGTCCATCTCTGGATGGGTGTTGTGCAGGGCGTGTGCCTTCCTTTTGGGAGGCTCTGGGAACCTGATCCGTCATCCCCGCTGTACCGCGGGGACACTGAGGCTCAGGTGGGGACACTCCTGCCTGGCACATGCAGCCAGCCCGGACCTGCCGACTCCACCCCTGCGCTCTCCGCAGCACAGTGAGGATAGGCTCTGCCCGCCTCCTCTCTGCAGCTGTAGCGAGGGCTTGGCCCAGTCTGGGGCCGTCCCTGCCTTCCTGGAGCCAGCCCCGGTGACCTCGGGTAGACTGGCGGGCCTATTAGCTTTCTCAGAGTGGTTGGGTCATGTGGCAAGATTACAGCACACCCAGCGTCTTTGGAGGGACCATAGCCTGCCGAGTACAGTTAGCAAGCCCAGGCTGAGATCTTTATCCAGAACGAGGCCCTTGGGATGCCATATGGGAAAACTGAGGCCCGAGGTTGCGTGGAGAGTGCTGCTGAAGCTGGGACCTTTGGCTGGATTTCTTCCCCGAGCCACGCCACCTCTTCCTAACAGAAATCACGGCTCGCGCATGCATATGGCTTCTGTTGTTTGCGTTGCTGGGCGCCAGCTTTCTCCTTTTCAACATGCCCCAGGCGCGAAGGAGTTGGGCCTTCGCCATGGCTGGAAGGACACGCCCTCCCTAGGACCTCCGGGAGGCTGGCATCGTGAAGCCTGGCTTGTGGGTGATCACCCTGCTGTGGGTTTTATGTGAAATGGGAAGCGCATTTGCTGTCCCCAGGTCGAGTCTGTGTCATTTCTAACCGGGCGGGTCCTCGCCGCCCCGCGTAATTGCAGGGATGCTGACTCGCCGGGCTCTGAGTCGCGCCTCTGTCCTGCCCTCTGAGCCTTCTGGGTCACCTGGGCCTCCTGCGCCCATTTCCGTGGGGCCCAGGCATGGGAATGGGCTTGTCTAAGGTCGCAGAGCAGGTTGGGGAGAGAGGGGACCCGCTCTAGTCCCCTAACTCTCTGCAGAAGGGTGACTTCCTGCCCCTGCCAGCTCCTGATCCCTGTGGACCCCTCCTCTCCTCGCGGGCTCTCCACCTGCTGTGGTCGGACTGCTCCCACTGAGGGTGGTGGCACCAAAGGAGGCCCACTGCCAGGGATGTCTGTGAGGTTTTCCAGAGACAGCCTGGGAATCGGGCCCACGGAGGGGCATCTGACATCAGGAGTTTCCAGGGTCTTTTCTGGAAGGTCTGTTGTGCTGCTCTGACTTTCTTCCTTTTACTTAAAAGGCATTATTTTTTATTAAGTATATAAAAAGCAATAAGCTTAGAGAATAATGAGACAACTATTTATTCATCTGCCCACCTTTATCAGATTGTCACAATAAAGCATTTTAGCTTCAGATCCTTTCCTTTTAAGAAATAAAAGTTACAGGTAGAGTTGAGGTGCTCTGTGTGTCCCCTCCCCTCCCCTCCCCATAGAGAGCTACTGCCTGGGATTTGGTGGTTGTCAATGCCCTGCATAGATTTCTTTTCTTTTCTTTTTTTTTTTTTAATTTTTCCCCCAAAGCCCCAGTAGATAGTTGTATGTCATGGTTGCACGTCCTTATAGTTGCTCTATGTGGGACGCGGCCTCAGCATGGCCGGAGAAGCGGTGCGTTGGTGTGCGCCCGGGATCTGAACCTGGGCCACCAGCAGCGGAGCGTGTGCGCTTAACCACTAAGCCACGGGGCCCGCCCCCTGCATAGATTTCATTTCTCTTACTGGTCATATGTCCATTGACAATGTATGATGATGCTTTGCAGGTTTTCAAACTTTATATAAACTATGTCACATTTATATGTATCCCCAGTAACTTGCCACCCCATCATGTTTTCGAGTTGTATCCCTGTTGATGCGTGTCACTCCAGTTCGTTCATTTCTGTCTCTGGATAGTATTTCATCCCTTGGTTAAACCACAATTTATCTGGTCCTCTGGGAAGGACATTTAGGTGGTTTCCAACTTTTCACTACTTTAGCTGGTGCTGGGGACGCGTTCTTGTACCTCCTCTTGCACCTGTGCTGAGGTTTCTCGAGTGCGTGCGCATCTTCAGCAGCAGGAAGCCGTGCCAATTGCTTTCCGATCTGCTGTGCCAGCGGGCACCCCACGTGCTGTTCCCTGTGGAACAGTCCTTACGCACTTGCTGTCACACCGAGTTACCACTTTTCACTTTCTGACCATCTGATGGCCGAAATGGCATCTCATCGCCTTGATTCGGGTTTCCCTGATTACGCATGCGGTTGGGTGTCTTCTCACACATTTCTGCCTGTGACTCACCTTTCCTGTAGCCCGTGCCCATTCCATGTATTTCCTCATTGGTTGTAGGCATTCTGAGTGTGTTCTGTCTGATCCTTCTCTATTCTGGGACTTGCTCTCAGCCCTCCAGATGGCAGCCAGTCTTCTAACTGGGCTCATGGATCTGTTGTCTGTTCACACAGTCGGGGTTGACAGGCTTTCCCTTTATGATTTGTTTTTCTTGTTTCTTGATTAAGAAATCATTTCCTTCTATGCAGAAATAGAAGTACAATGATGTACACCTGAAATTTTTACAATGTTATAAACCAATGTTACTGCAATAAACAAAAAATTAAAAAAAAAAAAAAGATGGGCCGGCTCCGTGGCTTAGCGGTTAAGTGCGCGCGCTCTGATGCTGGCGGCCCGGGTTCGGATCCCGGGCACGCCCCAAGGCACCACTTCTCTGTCCAACGCGAGGCCGAGTCCCACGTACAGCAACTAGAAGGATGTGAACCTATGACATACAACTGTCTACTGGGGCTTTGGGGGGAAAAAAATGAATAAATAAAATCTTTAAAAAAAAAAAAAAAAAGAAAATCTAAATAAGAAAAAAAAAAAAAAAAAAAGAAATCATTTCCTACCTGAGAGCTCGAGTTGTTCTTTTCAATAACAGTTGCATTGAGAGAAAATTCACTTAGTTTACCTATATGTAAAAGTATACAATTCAGTGTTTTGTGGTATATTCACAGAGTTGCATAACCATCACGACGACCTAATTCCAGATCATTTTCATCGCCCCAGAAAGAGAGTCTGTACCTGTTGGCAGTCACTCCCCATTCCTCCTTCCCCTTGGCTCCTGCCACTGCTGATCTACTTTCTGTCTCTGTGAATTTGCCTATTCTAGACATTTCATATGAATGGAATCATACAATAAGTGGTCTTTTGTGACTGGCTTCTTTCTGTGGCATAAAGCTGTTAAGGTTCATCCATGTTGTAGCATGGATCAGAAAAGCCCAAGTTGTTTTTTCACGTGGAACTCTCTGACCTTCTTGGAACTGCTTCCTGTGTGTGGTGTGAGGTTGGGATTGAAGTTGACTCTTCCAGATGGCCAGCCAGTTGCCACAGCCCCGTTCATAAAACACTCTGTCCTTCCCCCACTGGCACAGAGTGCTACATGGGCCACATACCAGGTGTGCAGAGCTTCTCTGGGCTCCCATCTGCCCTTCCATGTGGCTTTGTTGTCTTTCCATGGAGTCCAGTCCACGTGGAGCTCTCTTCTCTGGGACTGCCACCACCCAGGAATCCCACCACCTGGCTCGTGATGATTTCATCTTATTTTCACTGCATCAGTGAAACACTGTGCAGATGTGATGTGCTGCCAGAGGTAACTGCCTGGAGCCCCCTCTTTATCTTGCTCCCGAGCCTTTGAGCCCCACCACTGCTGCTCACCCATAGCTCCTGCTGAGGCCTCACCTCCAGCCCATCCCCTGACACCTGGATTTTCCCTGTTTCCTGAGTCTGCTCCACCTGCCACACCTTCCACCTCTGCCCGCACCTGCAACGTCCCCTGGTGTCCTGCCTCCTCCCACGCCTCTCCTCTGTTCCTGCCTCCTCTCCTGGACAGTTGGCGCTATTCTGGCCCCACTAGCCCCTCGCTTAGGGCCTGGCTACTTGGTAGAAACTTGGTTGACACCTAATGATGAAAGCAAACCCCCATTTCTCCTGAAACCAGCCAAGGTCTCCCCTTGTTACTACCAGGGCACTTGGCACATGCATTCCAGGCTCAGTAAGTGTCTATTCCCCCACCCCCTTCAGACTTCAGTCCTGCACGTCCTAGCCTCATCATAATCCCTGTAGTTCAGTTGTGTTTTCGGGAGTTCAGCCCCACCAATTATTAGTCAGGGCCAGGTGGGCGTTGGGTCCCTTGGGGGTGGAGCCTGAGAGGTGGATGCTTTGAACAGCCACTGCTCAGCATAGATCAGGGGGTCCCAGCCTCGTATGTACATTAGACTCGTCTGAATGTGTCTAAAATGTATATGGACGTCCAGGCCCCTCTCCCAGAGTCCAGTTCTGTTGGTCTCAGGGGAGAAGAGATCAGATGTTAAAAGGTCCCCAGGGAGCTAAGTGAGTGTGTGGGCAGCACTGTTGGGGTGACTCGGCCTCTGTGTGGATAGGTGTCCCTGCCAGGCAGAGCCAGGGGTCATCTGCTCTCGGCCTCTAGCAGTAATTCTCAGTTGGGGTTGGGAAGGAGGGGACATTAACAATTCTGTCACCTGCTCCATTGCTTGCACACATAGGTTAATTTCTGGGTGTGAAAATTGAAGGCACAGTGTAGGTATAATATTTTACACAGTGTATATAGTATATTGTTTTTTTCCTCTTTTCCTCTGGTATGACACAGTTTCAATTTGGCTTGTCAGGTTTCCTAAGCAGTAGAAATGAGTTTGAGGTTTTGGTTTGAGAACAGCGGAGGCTACCAGGCAGATCCAAACCAGGGCCCGTCCTAAGTGAGGAATGGGACACGGCGTCGTGTTTGGCTGCTCCCCCGAGATTTGATTGCGGGTAGGCAAGCCTCATGGCCTTTCCTGGACTTAAATGCTGGTGCCCCCACAGGGGAGGGGGCTGAGCCGTTTCCTTCGAGCCCTGCGCACAGCACACCAAGGGGTGGATGGCAGCCAGGGGACACCATGCACCTCGTCAGAGGAGGCTGAGTGGCCAGCGCGGAGAGATCCCAGTTTTTATTAATGCAGTTGTTTGTCTTTCTCTGTGCCCGTTAATTTTCTTACCTCCGCAGGCTCTGGATGGAGAGGGGGGCAGGGCTCTGGTCACAGCCGTTGTTTCATCACTTGAGCTGGTGAGGTGGGATTTGAGGTTTCCATGATCTGCATCTCCCACCATGGAGGTGGGAAGTCATCGCTGAGTTTGCAGCAGGCTGTCTTAGCCGTGCCACCCTGCAGACCTCCGCGGGCAGCTCAGGTGGGCAGGCCAGGCTGGAGGAGGGAGTGACAGGAGCCAGCGTGCCCAGCCCTCCCAGCCTGCCTGGCTCGGTGCTGCCACCGCCAAGAGGTGTCCTCACAGGAACCTGATGCTCCCCTGATAAGCCTTCCTCAGCTCTGTCTTCTTCATCCATAAATAATACCTGTCTCACCTTCAGCCCGAGCCTCCCCGAGCTGCACTGTGTGCCAGGAGGCAGATGCTAATGGGTACCGGCTCAGGTGCTCCTGATCCTGCCTGTCACAGTCCCACCTCTGTACCTTTGCTTACACTGTGCCCTCAGCTTAGACTTGCCTTCCAATCCCCATGCCACTTGTCTGCCTATCAGAGTCCTACTTGCTCTTCAGTGCTCAGCTCAGATGCCGCCTCCTTCAGGAAGGAGTCCCTGATTTCTCCCCATCAGCACATCCTTGCTCTCTGCCCCCCTCACCCTTTTGCTGCACCTCTTCACTCCACTCTTTGCCCTTCAGCAAACGTGGTTATTCTGGCAGCTCCTTCATTAGGCTGAGAGATCCTTACAGAAGGGGACCATGCCCTTAGACAAGCATGTGTGACTGCTGGTCCTGCTGGCGCCTGGCTCTGTGACCTTGGGCAGACCCATTCACTCTCTGAGCAGCCTTTCTTTCCTCTATAAGACAGGTTTTCTGCTGCCCACCTGGCAGAGTCCCCAGGAGGATTAGAGGGTAGCAGAGTGAGTGCCTCTGCACTGAGTTGATAAGCAGCTTCCCGTGCCCTCCTCACAGCTACGTTAGGAACTTTCAGTGTTCCAGAGGTTTCCAACCAGCAGAGGTTTCCATCCAGAGAGGCCCAAGAAGAGACCATTCAGCCTCTGCTTGCTTTCCGCTAGTGATGGGGAGCTCACACCCCACTGGTAGCCTGCACTGTCATGATATTGGTAACTCTCCTCGCCAATCTCGGATTTGGAGACCCTCTGCTCTGCAAGAATTCCATCCTTTGGTGACCTCTGGGATTGCCTGGGGTCTGAAGAGTAGGGGCCTTGGCTTGGAACACCCTCCAAGGTCCTCTAAGAAGACAGGACCGTTTCCAGGCTCCGCTGGATCAGTGCCCTGGGCTTGCTGGGGGAGACCTGCAGGCGCTCATGTGTCAGAGGCGAGGGCAGCAGGAACGTGTAACTCCAAGACCTGCCGAGCCTGGCTGTGGGAAGGGCGGGTGGGCAGCGGCCACCTGGGGACTGGGCACTGGCCAAGGACTGGAGGCTTCCCAGGAGGACTGGGCGCTGCAGGAAGTGTGGCCTTTGCTGCCGTCTCACGCCCAGGGCTGCACTGAGCCAGGGGGAGGGAGGGAAGCCTGCTTGGGAAGAAGAGGCCGCTTCACCACCACCTGGTCTGAGATCGTCACTTCACCTCCCTGAGCCTCAGTTTCATCATCTGTACACTGGGGGCCGATTGCCTGCTGACAGGGAGAAAAGATGAGGACGAATGTGTGTAAGGCACACTGTTGGTGCTCACTGAGTGTGCATGGTTGTTGACGGCTCTTGCTAGAAGGACCTTGACTTGCTCCATCTCTGTCTTTGTCCACTCGGGCTGCTATAACAGAATACCACAGACTGGGTGGCTTGTAAACAAGAGAAATTTATTTCTCACAGTTCTGGAGCCTGGAAGTCCAAGATCAAGGTGCTGGCAGATTCGGTGTCTGGTGAGAACCCGCTTCCTGGTTCATAGACAGCCATCTCCCCGCTGTGTCTTCACAAGGTGGAAGGGGAGAGGGAGCTCTGTGGGGTCTCTTTTATGAGGGCACTAATCTTGCTCGTGAGGGCTCCACCCTCATGACCTAACCACCTCCCGAAGGCCCCACCTCCTAACACTGTCACAGTGGGCGTTAGGTTTCAACATGTGGATTTTGGGGGGGCACAGACATTCAGACCATAACAGTGTCCGTCGTGCCTGGAGCTGGTCAGAGCTCCCTGCAGTTGGTTCTCCCGGCTGGCGCTGCCTGTGTGACTCGGGGCATCACTGCACCTGTTTCCGTGCCCATGGTGGGATGGCGATACCTCTGCGTGGGGGTGAAGGGTCTGAAGTTACCTGTGGGAGGAACCGCTTGCTTGAGTCAGGGGGACAGCTCCACTTCTCGAGGGAGGCGGGAGGCACGGGTGGACACTGAGGCTCCGTGGTGCAGAGTGGAGGGCATCTCCTGGGCCCGCCCTGCTCGGTTTCTGTGTCCACGACCCACAGATATGTGCGGGCACTCGCCTGCCCCATGGAGGGGTGAGTCCTGGTGGGGAGGAGAAAAGAGAGAAGCCAGGAAGGCAGGCATTCTCAAGAGCTGCTTCATCCTCTGGGGCAGAGAGGGAAGGGAGCCATGGGACGATGAGGGTGCTTCTGTTTAATGAGGCTCTTCTGCCCGATTGGAGCCACCCGCGCTGACGCCGCAGCCGACCCCTCTTAATGAAGTGGACGGAGAGGGGAGTTTAATCAGCCGAGCAGCGTCGTGGAAATGTCAGCCATCTCTCAGCAGAGCCGCTGGGTGTGAGGCCCCACGGAGGAGGCCCAAGGCGTGATGTGGCTGGGTCTCCTGCTCATGACCTGCCACAAAGCCTGCCTGTCCCCGAGACCAGCAAGAACCCCGCTCAGCGGGAGAGGGCTAGAAGGGAGGCAGGGCTGGTGGGGACCCTGGAAGGGGCAGCAGCTGGAGAGTCAGGCTGGTGTGTCACTGTGTGTCACCGCCCCCCCACCCTCCAGCCTCCCTTCACTTCCTCTTGTGCAAAGAGGGAAAATCGTCCTTCTCCTGAGCCGTGCAGACACTGTTGGCACCCTGCCCAGCTCCCCGCGGCACTTCCTGCTTCCGTGCCCACTGTCTGCTTCACCTTCCCGCGCCTGCAGCGCTGCCTGGGAGCTTTTCCTGTCCCCTCTCTGGGTGGGCAGTGCTGGGACATTAATACCCCTGTCCCACCGGGACCAGCCCCCACCAGTGAGCCCCTGAGCAGGCAGGGTAACTCTGAGACCCCCAGAGCTCCCAGTGGATTGAAACCCCTGCCATCAGCTCCTTCTGTTCCCCGCCTCACTTCTCCACTCCCCCACCTGGCTTCCCGAGGTCGCCTCCCGCATCACTCACCTGTGCTTGAATCCTTGTCTCACCCATAGAAAGAGGAAAGCTCATCTACATGCATGAGACAGCAGCGTACAGTGCTGTGGAGTGAGACCTGAGGAGCGCTCGCCCTTAGCCTTCTGTGGCCTTGGCAGTTCCGGGCCTTAGGGGTTCCCCCGCAGGGTGCGGGGTACCGTGTCATAGTCACAGGCTGTGTGCTTCTCACTCAGTGTAGCTGCTGCTGGTGGGAGCCCGTTGGACTGAAAACCGACTCCTTCGGAGAAGCTAGTCTGACCCACCCGGCAGGATGAATTCCTGTTAGGTCTTCAGACCTTTTCTGAGGGCCTACTGTGTGCTGAGCTCTGAGCTGGGGGAGGAGGGGTTTCCAGGGGTGATTGGATGTGGCCTCTGGCCCCCAAAGTCTTAGTCTGGACTGAAGGTGAGGTGGGGCAACATTGCCTAGCCAGGGAGGAAACCAGGCCAGGAGGGGAGATGTGAGCTGGGTCCGGCCTCACAGCTGCCGAGAAGGCAGGGTCGTCTAGTGATCAGTGCCAGGAGCTGAACAGCGCCAGTGGGGAGGGGCTTGCAGACCCTGCAGGCTCCATGACTCCTGCCCACCTTTAGGCCGCCCAGGTCTCCACACTCCCCAGGGAACAAAGAATCGGTGACAAGGGGCACAGCAAGGGCTGATGTTCTGGCTCCTGGCAGCAGGAAAGTTTCAGGGAGCTCCCCCTGACCCCTGTGGAAGCTGGGTCATGAATCCCCCAGAATCAGTCCAGTGGGAAGGTCCAAGGGCACACCTTGGCCAGCCCAGCCCGGAGTCCCTTCCGTAGTCACCTCCCTCATTTTCCCCACCAGCAGCTGAGCCAGGAAATGACGCTTCCCTCCCTTGTGGCTCCACTCCTCATCACTGCAAACCCCGGTATTAATTTAATTACACGCTTGTCTTTGAGAGGCTGGGGCTTGGAGGCGCCCAGTGGGATCATGAGTTGCCCGAGGCTGCTGGGAAGGATCGTCCTGCTAGGGAGCCAGGACCTTCCCCGGGGTCTCCTGTCCCCCTGCCCCCCCCGCCCCCCCCCCCCCCCGCCAGGGTCCACCTTGCTCACATTCTTCCCCACTGCAGGGCACCTGCTCTGACCCACAAGTGACCAGGTATCTGGCTCCCCAGCTCCTGGCGGTGTGCAGAGCCTAGTTTGGGGAGCAGAGTGTGGGTTGGGGTCTGGCGTGGCAGGGGAGGCTCATCTGGGACTTCCAGGAGGCAGCCTCGAAGCCTGTTAAGCTCTGCAGGAATGGGCGAGCTTGGGGCTGGGCCTGGGTCTCGGGAAAGGCCCCCAGACCGGAGCTGGGAGAAGTGAGCAGAGGGTGGCTGGTGGGGCCCGCCTATCCAGGCCATCCTCCTGGCCACTCTTCTGCCTCCCTTGGACTAAAAACTTCACTGACATCAATGTGAAGGCTTTTTTTTTTTTGCAATGTGAAGGTGCAATAATTTAATCTGTTCTCCTTCTTTATAAAAGAAAGATTTCTCCCTATTCTAGAAGTAGATTATTTGAAAATTAACAAGAAATGGTGTGAATAAATAAAAAATAACTTGTTCCCTTATATGAGCAACATCACTGTCAATGTTTCCATGTGCCTCCTCCCTGAATTTACTTCAACGCATAGATGTTTTTAAACAGCAATTATATGTATAATTTTTTGTCCAGTTCTTTCCACTAGTGTTACGTGTTTTTTCGTATTGTTGAGGAGAGAAGCTCTTACCAAACATCGTTTGAATGACGACAGGGTGGAACTCTCTGCTATTGTTGGACAAGTGGTTGTTTCCAGTTTGGGCTGCTGTAAGGCCGTCTGCATTCTTCATAGTGAGAGTTGATTCTTTAGGATAGGTTCCATTGGAAGCACCGGATGATTTAAAATATTTTAAGACTCTTATATTGTTCTTTTGAAATTGGAATGAAAAAAACCAACAAACCCTGGGGTCTGAAGTGTACTTTGTTCTCTGCAGCTGCTTGGGGTTTGGGGGTAAACCCAAACAGACGAGTTGAGTGGGGGGAGCTCCTTGGTCTGGGGCCATGGACGTGGCCTCTGGTCTGTGCCCAGGTGTGGCCTGTTAGGAGGCCTGTGGGCTGTGGCCTGTGGGCCCTGAGGTCTGGTGCTGCCGGTGGGCAGGTGGGGTGTTGTTGGGTCCTTTGTGGCATGGCCTATGTCCCTTACCCTGGTGCTGGCTCTGTCCCTGCTCTTTTCTCTCATCTGCCGTCCTGGGACGTGAGTGTTGGACCCGGCTGTGGCCGAGGGAACCGCTGGCTCACACAGGAGCAGTGGCGTGCCCAGCTTGCTCGCTGTACGGTGAGGATGCTGAGGCTGGTCGGCATGTCTGTGGCCTCTGGTCCCAGGCCGTGACTCTGACTGTGCTCTGACTGAGAAGGGAAACGCTGCTAGCTCCTGGCTCACCCTATAGAAATGGCAGGGGGAGACAAAACCGTCCCCATAGCCAGGAAACTGGGCGGGCAGCATGCACACCTTTGGAATGGCTCTGCTGCTGTACAGGGCAGTATGTGAATTAGTGACCCGACTCAGGCCACTGGTCACACGCGTGGCTGGATCATCCACTGGGGTTCAGGGCTGTGTCTGGGAGTGCTGGCCTGTGGTGGGGCTGTGGTGAGCAGGGGGCCTGGCTGTGCCCGAGGACGGGCAGTAATGGAACATCCAGGAGAGAGGCTTGACCAAGAACCGCGTCTTCTTTCTGGGAGCCTCTGCCAGCTTCTCTCAAGGGCATGGTGCTGTCAGTTCTGCTCAGAGTGGCCAGATGCTCAGGGTGCTGAGCACTGACCTGTGGGGTTGGGCCTGCATGATGGGGAGAGGGGCTGGAGGGCTGGGCCCTGGATCCCCTTGCTCACTCGCCAGTAAGTGGGGACACTGCTCCTCATGGCCTCCTGATCTGGAAAATGGGGTGATGCCTGCCTGGCCTTTGCAGGGCTTCAATGAGGTGCCAGATTCAGGGGCTGCCGTGCATCACACACGGTGGTGGGGTCTCCCCTCCACCGCCTACCTGACCAGGGGTCGTGGTTTCTCAGGTCTCCTGGTCTTCCCTGTAAGGACGAGAGGGCTGGGAGGGTCTATGGAGTTTATAGTGTCCACCGTTTCCCACTGGGCATGCCAGGGAACCCTCTTGTTAACAGTGTGCAGGGCACACTAGGGTTGGGGAGTCCAGGCTGCACCCCGTCTCCCTCCCTGTGCTCAGAGGGGCCTAGCCCACCTTGAACACTGAGGCCTTTCCCGTCTGGCCTGTTTGCATGGGTGGGACGTGGGGACTCCTTGTCAGTTTTGGCTGATTAATGAGTAAACGGGCTGGGGACGGGCATGGGGGTGGACTATAGTGACTGCTGGCCAAAGAATGGTGTGAGCCAGGCCTTTTTAGATCTGGAGCCACCAGCCTGGCCCCACCAGCCTGGACAGGGGGGATCTGCCCAGCACTGGGCATGTGCACAGGGTCCGAGTGGGGAGGCCTTTGGGGTCAACCCCTGGGGTCCGATCCCACAGCGGCTGCCGCCCTGCATTGTGCCGTGAACAGGCCACGTCACCTCTTGAAACCTGGAGTCGTCAGCTGTGAGAGGGAGCTGTACGGGGCCAGGGGAGGCGAGGCTGGTGTGGGGAGCACCTGGCCCCCAGCAGGGCTCCCGGCAGAACTGCCCTGTGGCTACTGGTGTCATCCCTGGGGGTGAGGGTGGACCGGCCTGGCGGGGAGCTGCCCTTCTCCCTCTCTAGGAGTCTCCGCATTCCTGAGAGGTGACTGATGTGGACGGGAGCGGGGAGGAGTCGGTTGTGTAATTCCCCAGTAGTGAGTGTGTGGGGCCGGGCCACCCCCATTCCTGCCAGGGGCTGAGCCACTGCTCCTGGGCCTGGTCCAGGGCTGGGTGGATGGGGCTCCTGAGGGTCCTTCTAATGTACTTGGGGAACACAGTGACCCACAGCAGGCAGGTTGAGGGACAGACAGACACCTGTGCGGGCAAGCTGCCTCCCATACCTGGGGGGCGGCCTCAGAGGACAGCGTTGCTGATGGGCAGGAGCATGTGAGGCCTGGGCCAAAGGTCATGGCATTTTGGGAGGGGGCCACCCATGGCCCCATCCTCACCGGAACCAGTGGACTCCTCATCTGCCTGAGGGCTCTGTGGTGGAGGGGCATGACTTCTGTGTCATACGTGAGGACACGAAGGACCTGGGGCTCGTCTGGGGTTGCGCCAGCCGTGCTCTGGGGGTGGACAGATGCTTCATTATTCCCACAGTTGCATAATGGTCCCAGCTTGTCCTCTGGCAGCACCCAAGCCGCTTTGCCCACACAGGGGTGTTACAAGCCCCATGGGGTCCATTCCCCAAGTCCCCGGAGGTGGCGTGTAGGGGATCAGACAGCTGGCTTTGGTTGAAGGTCTGGTGCCTTCTGAGATAAAGCGTTGGCTGTGTGGTCTGGGAAGACCCTGCCTCCTGCTGGCGGGCGGGCAGGTACAGCAGGAGGAGCAGTGACCAGCCTGGGGCCAGGTGAGCTCTAGCCAGGTGCTCCTGTGGACAAGTGGTGCCTAGCCCGTCCCTGACAGGAGGCTGCAGACCACCTGGGGGAGGCGCCTGTGTGTCTGGTCTGGGACTTGACTTTCCTCCCACCTTTCCTCCCTCCACACCTGCATCTGCCCCATACCTGCACCTGCTGTGATGGTTTGGTCCCCTTGCCGGCCCTGCCCTAACCTTCCCTGCCTAACCTTCCCTCCGCCTCCCTCCCCTTGACCCCTCTGCCCTGGGTCGCCCTTGGCCTCCACCCAGGCAGGCTCCCTTGTCCTGGCCTGGAGTGACCTAGTCATCACTTTTCTCCTCTGAGCTGATTTCCGGTCTGATGGGGAGGCAGGACCAGGACTCTGGGTGGCTGGGGTGGTGGAATTTTGCCTGCTGTCGGATGTGATTATGAATCGGGGTCAGCGTGGCGAGGGAAGGTGGATTTCACCCCCTGCTGCATTCAGAAACTAGGGGCACGTGGTTGGAGTGTGTCTCCCTGGCCTGGCCTAGGGCGTGGCTCCTGACTGCTCTCTTCTGTGAGTCCTGCAGGAAAGGGGGTGGCTTACCTGTGCTGTGTGCCCCCTCTGCAAAGTCATCAGGCAGGGTGCAGCAGGGGAACCCCAGACGCTGACTTGGCATGCTTAGGAGCCTCAGTTTTCCCACTGTGTGGGGGGGGGGTTCCTTGGACCCCAGGTCCCGGGGCCAGCTGCCTCCTGGTGTGAGGGTCCCATCAGCGGGGTGTTTGGGGGAACGTGAAGCATTGCAGAGGCTGAAGGCATTGGCCCAGGACAGGCTGGTGAGGAAGCCCCTCACTTCCTTTCTACAGGTCCTGGAAACCGAAGCTCAGGGCCCACCGAGGGGGTGTGGGGGAGGTGGGCTCTCCCGCTGGAGATGGAGTCTGTGATGGTTAATGTGGCCCCCTCGTGTCGTTACAGATCCCTCGTCCACCTACATCAGGCAGCTGGAGACCAAGGTGAAGCTGCTGGAGGGTGACAAGATCCTTGCACAGGTAGGCCTGCTGTGGGCGCACTGTGGGGACCGTGCCTGCTGCACCTGAGGGCCAGCGTGGGCCCTGCCACCCCCCACCGCTCCAGTGCCACCCCGTCCCCAGCTTACCTGGGGCTCCCTTCCCCCTTCACAGCCGTAATCTCCCGCCTGCCCCCCACTCCCGCCCGGAGTCACCTCCTGGAACGCTGAGGACACAGACCTAATCCTCACTCCACGGCCTCCAGGGCTTCCCTCCATCACAGCCTGTCACCGTCTGCCCCTCCAGTGGTCTATGAGCTTCTTAGGGGCCAGCAGTGGGCCTGTCCCAAAGATGGTGTGGAACACACAATTGCTGGAGAAATGGGCTGCTTAGCTCCCCTGCAGACAGGCAAATCAAGGCCCAAGAGGTGGGCTGCCATGCCCTCACTCAGACCCACACAAAACCTCCCCATTCCTCTCCAGGCTGGGGTCCACCCTCCTCCCTCCTGGGCCTGGCCAGTGCCCACAGACAGATGAGGCCATGCCTCATCCCCAGCATGTCCCCAGACAGGGATGGCAGGTTAGAGACTCAGGGATGAGCGCAGTGCAGGGAGGAGGTGGTGCAGGACAAGAGGCAGAGCGGGGGGGACGGGCCTCTGTGCTCTTGCTGAGTGTGGCTGGAGCATGGAGGGGGCGTGACTGCCAGGACCAGGGGCCTTCCTTACTGTGGGTAGCAGTGATGGGAGGCTGTGGTCAGCCCTGGTTGGGGTGCCTGGGGGCCAGCTGGCTTGGCCAGCCCTCCACCCTCCCTTGTATCCATCTCTGGCTTAATGTCCCCTCCTCCTCCCCTGCAGTGCCCCTGGCCCATAAGCATCCAGCCGGGATGCCCAGAGCGTTTCTCTGGGAACCAACCCTAGGGAGGACTCAGCTGCCTGGCCCCGTTGCTAGGCAACCAGGGGGCTTGGTGCCACTGCCTGACTCCGGAAGCCTCAGCACCCTCTGCCTGCTGGGCGGCTGCTGGGAGGCTCATGGCCCCAGGCAGGGAGCACATGACCCGCCCCTGCACGGCCGCATGGACGGTTTCCACAGCCCTGCAGCACTCCGCAGAGTACGCCGTTCACGTTTGGGTTCCCCCTCTCTCCTCCACACCCCACGGCCACCACACCCAGACCCAGGTGTGTAGCCAGGCGTTGAATTGCAAGGCCAGGTTTATAACTGTATATGTCAGTTTAAGGTCCTGTTTGGCAGAAGAGTTTGGCCACAAGACGTGCTGGCCCCTTGGGGCTATGAGGGCGGGGAGGGGTTGGGGTCTCCCCTGGCTGTGGGCTGGGGCTCCTTAGACCCAGACATTACACGTGGGCCTGACCTGGGCCGGGAGTGGTTTACGGGAGAGTGTGGGTGGCTGCAGGATGTAGATGGAAATGATGTGGGTGGCGGGGGCACATGAGGGCTCGGGGCCTTTGGTTTGGAGCAGGTCCCCATCCAGCGAGTAGGAGAGTTGCCTACTCCAGCCACCGTGCAGCAGTATGAAGGCCAGGCACATGTTCCCGTGGCTGAAGCCTCGGGCTGGTGGGCTCAGCGGGCTTGCGAGTCTGTCCCGATCTGGCCATTCTTGTTACATTGTTCCCGGGGAGAAGCAGGCTGAGAGCTTAAGCCCCGGATTCAGGTTGCTGTTGGCAGTGTTGTGGTCCTGTCTCCACCAAGATGGGAGTCTCCCTGACCCCATGGCCCCTGCTGTCCTGGGCTACATTGTCCCACTGGGAAAATACCGCCCAGTTGCAAGTGGTGGACCTGGCTGTGGACTTGTGGGAAACATGTGCACACTCAGGCCGTGGAGTGGCAGCCTTTCCTCCCTGTGGGCACACCCTAGTCTCACGAGGGAGCCCTCCATGGCTGTGTCCACTTGCTCCACAGCCACATGTGCAGAGGTGGAGGTGGACAGGGGCCCTGTGTTTGGGGCATCAGGGAGATGCCCAGACGCCTCCCACCAAGCCTGCTCTGACCGGCTCCCGGGGGTTAGACCTGGGGCCTTGGCCTAAAGGCAGCAGTAGGATTCTATCCCCAACCTGTGCGCACGCCTGGGCCGGGCACGGATATCCTGATGGGGTCAGATGGGGGGATGCAGACCCTCGCCCGGACCCAGGCTTGCTGGCCGTAGGTAGTTAGATTGGGATTTCAGGACGAGAGTGCACCTTTGCCCGGCTTCTTGCTAGTACAGGAGAAGCGCTGGGAACTGAGACCACCCAGTGCAGAAATGTCCCAGCTGTCTGAGTTCTCTGGTGGAACTTTTATTCCTCCCACGACAAAGCCTTGTGGAGCCAAGCCGCTCTGGTGGTAGCCGTGTGTGCTTGTGTGTGTCATGGGGGACAGGACACCCAGGTCCCATCTCTGTCTTTTCCTCAGTAGGGACTCTGCTGGCGGGCCGCGGTCTTTCCCAGGGTCTCCCAGTGAGTGGGTGTCAGGGCTACACCCAGCATCTCGAGAAGGGGGCAGCGTGTGGTGCTGGGGCCTTGGCCCCCCGGGTGCATAGCCTGCCTGCCTTCGTCCCCTGGCTGCAGCAGAGGCACTAGCCCTCAGCCTACAGTCAGCAAAAGCACCCAGGGGCCAGCAGCATTGGCAGAGCATCTCCAGGGCCATGGATGGGGCTCCTGCTGCCCCTGTCACCTGCCGCCCCTGTCACCTGCTGTTGCCAGAGCTTGGCCTTGAGGGTGGGTGGGTGTTGCTGGTGTGGAGGAGGGCACTGCTGTTCTGAGCCATGCAGGAGAAATGAGAGACAGAGAGGCAGGGAGAGAAGGCTCTCCCCCCACCACCCCACAGGCCTGCTCAGGGCTTCCTGGTGGCAATTCATACCTCGCTTGCCTTTGGATTCCTAGGGTGGCTCATATGGCACCAGCTTAATGAGGATCCTAAGCCACTTCCTCTCCCCCAGTCTCCATTTGCTCGCCTGTAAAATGGGCACTCACTCACTGTGTGTGATTGGTCCCCTGCTGTGTGCACAGCCCTGGGGTGCAGGAGTGACAGGCAGAGGCCTGCCCTCAGGGGGCTCGCCATCCAGTCTCACTCTTGTGACTGCCTGACCACCTCCTTGTCCCAGCCAGCAAGACTCACGTGCACAAGGGGGCTGCTGGGGGACAGCAGAGGTGGAGAGAGCCTCCTGGCCAGGGCTCGGCCCACGATGAGAGTACTGGCCTCATTCTAAGGAGGTGCAGGGAAGATGGCGCTTACTTAATCTTCTTCCTTCTGGCCTCCTGCAAGTCATGGGCCCCCAGCTCGGGCACAGCCTCCTGCAGACAGCATTCCCCAGCCCCACCAGGTGGCTCGGCACTAGCTCTGATCTCTCAGCCTGTGGGCTGCCCCCCTCCCTTGCTGATAGGGTGTGGTGGTCCTCCCTTGGGGAGCCTGGCCCCCACCCCTGCTGGACTGTCAGCTACTTAAACACTGGGCTGCAGAGTCTGAGTGCTCACATCTGTGTCTCACATGTTCAGCATAGGTGGACTGGGTGGATGCATCTTGGGGAGCCCCTGGCTGCCCTCCACCCAGAGTCTTAGACCAAGAGGGGAGGCTAGTTCTTGCCCAGAATAAGGAAGGACTGCTTAACCAAGGGAGTGAGGTAGTGAGCATAGCATCTTGGGAGGTAATCAAATGATGAATGGATGACCATGTTTGGGAATCTTGAAGAAAGAGATTGGTGCTGTGGGTGGGATTCTGGCCTCAGCCTCACGGGCTCTGGCTTATGAGATTTTATGATTCTGGCACTTAAGTCTTGTCATTGAAATCATATTGCACAGAAACCTCCAGCTCTGTGCAGAGTGGGGAATCTGCCTGTTGGCGAAAAGCGGGAGAGAGCAATATTCTTCTTTGAACTATCTTAAGGGGGTGTGGCTTTGGGGTTTGGGTGGGAGGGCAGGGAGCCTCTGTGGATTCCCACTGCCCCACCCCCTCCCCCCATGGCCTCTCTTTAACTCCAAAATAGCTTTAATTAAAAACGTGCCAGAGTGTTCACTGACTAAATTACTGTATAGCAGCTCGTATTTTCTTTCTCATGTCGGCTTTAAAATTTCATCAACACAGCTGCTCCCTCTGCGATGATTCATCTTGAGCCCCCATGCACGTTATTATTTTTCCTGTGGATTCTCTGTGCCCGGCCAGGCTGAGATAGGGGTGGCTGTAATTGATGCCGGGGCCTCTGCTCTGTCTTTCCCTGGGTTCCTTCGCCCGCTGGGCTGATAAATGAAGTCTCCGTGTGTGCCCAGAAGCCAGCTTTACAAAAGAGCAAGAAGCAGGGCCGATGCTGCCTCACACTGGGCGACGGGTGGCCCTCTGGGGGAGTGGAGGCAGTGGTCCAGGCCAGGACTGTGAACAGCCCTAGCCCGCCACCTCCTCCTCGCCCCTGTGCCTGCTCTTTCCCGCATCCTGCCATGCCACACAGGGTGGCCGAATGCTCAGGTTGGAAGTGACCCCAGGATTTACACCCAGCACAGATGGGGAAACTGAGGCCTGGGCAGAGGAGGCTCTCCTAGCACGGGTGATATATTAGTTTGTGAGGGCTGCCATAACAAAGAACCAGACACTGGGCAGCTTAAACAAGTGAAATGTGTCGCCTCACGGTTCTGGGGGACAGAAGTCCGAGATCAAGGTGTGGGCAGGGTTGGTTCCTTCTCAGGGCCGTGAGGGAAGGGTCTGCCCCAGGCCTTTCCTTGGCTTATAGATGGTTGTTGTCTCCCTGTGTCTTCACATGGTCTTCCCTCTATGCATATCTGTATCCCAATTTCTCCTTTTTATGAGGACACCAGTCATATTGGATTAGGGCCCACCCTCATGACCTCATTTTAACTCAGTTACCCCTTTAAAGACCCTTCCCCAAATAGGTCGCATTCTGAGATAGTGGGGGTTAGGGCGGCAACATATGAACTTAGAGAGGGGCGCAGTTCAACCTGCAGCAATGCTGCTGTTGGCTGATGGTGTAAGAGAGTAAGTTTGGGCCCTGAGGGATCTGGGTTCAAGGAATCCCGGCTCCGTGACTGCCCTGCTGTGTGGCTTTAGGCAGACACCTTATGTCCTGCTGCCTCAGTTTCCTCACCTGTCAGAGGGGCTGACGGTGATGCCCACTGCATTGCACCCTGCTGGCCAGAACCCGCACCTGGGGAGTGCCTCGGACAGTGCCTGACTTCTCACATTTTCCTGGTCTGAGGACCCTGGAGTTTTCCAGGTCTGGCCGACTGTGCCCACCTGGCTGGTGGCTTGGGCCTGGCCGTCCCCAGGTGAACCGCTCCTCTCTGTCCTCCATCTGAGTGTTGACCCATCCGGGCTGGGGGAGAGAGGAACACTCTGCAGCCCTCTAAGCCCGTTGCTGGTGCCCCGATTCTGTTTCCCAAGTCCCCAGCGAGGATGGGCCATTCTGGTAGCGGGTTCCCTTGCCCCAGCCCTCGGAGATGGTGGCCTCATGGTATTTCTCTGGTGGTGCTCTCCGGCATCTTCCATAATGTGCAGCCTAGTTGACAGGCTCTGGGCTGTCCCGACTGTTTGGTGTCTGGGTTTGGCTGTCACGTCCCTGCCCCTGTCCTGGGCGGCGTGGTCTCTGGGGGGCTTTAAATGCTTCGTTAGCAGAACCTTAGAACCAGTCCAGCCTCTTCCTCAGCCAGGGAGGAAGCTTCCTCTTTCCAGCATCTGAGCAGACGGTCAGTCTAGCAACGTGGGCAGAAAGAGAGACTAGGAATTCCACCTCTGTCCCCTATGCCTGGGGCTTAACCAGTGTCCACTGTGAGCCACACGCTGGGCGAGAGTCAGCGTGGCGAGAGGCCCAGCCCAGGACTCCTGGTCCAGGCCGGAAGTCCTGGTTCAAATCCCTGAAGTGCCGCTTACCAGCTGGGTGGTGTTGGGCCAGTGGCTAAACCTCTCTGTGCCTCAGTTTTCCCATCTGTAAAATGGGGACACTAATGGTGCCTGCCCCAGGATTAAAGAGCAAGTTACAGAAAGTGCTGAGGGCCGGGGTTGGCTGGCCGTCTGGGTTGTGGGTCAGCCTCTGTGATCTTGCCTGTGGGCCACCTGGCATCTGAGGGTCCTTCTTGACCCCAATTTACTTGCAAGCACACAGAGACCCGGAAAGTTGGTGAATTGCTCAGATCCACCCAACTGTGGCGGGATTTGGATTCTGCAAGTCTACCCGCCTCCAGCGTCCCCTACCTCCTTCCGCGGAGGTCCTGCGGCCTGTCCCTTGCTCACTCCATCAGAACAAGCAATGGGCCTGCCCAGGGGACCTATGAGGGGGCGCTGGTCACTGTGGTGGATGAGACCCCGTCCGCGTGTTACCCGTCAGGCCCAGGCCGCGTGGTCCTGGGTGGTACACACACCTGAGTTCCAAAGATGGGATTTAGGGCCTGAAATTGCACGGGGGTCGGGGACATGGGGAATCTCCCTGCCTAATCCGAGGACCAGTTAGGAAGAGCCCTCTGAGCCTCTGGCCATGCAGCGGCCCCGTGGCTCTTAATGGCCTGCACGTGAGGTCTCTTAAAGGGAAAAAAACCAAATCTGTTGGTACCAAACAGATACTATTGTGAGGGACCTTGCTGGTCACTTTCGCCCTGAGGACAGAGCGGAGGCCAGTCGGGGTGCATTCTGACGCAGCCTCTCCCTGCTGGGGTCCTGGGGTGTCTCTGGCTCGAGGCCTCTGGGAAGGGCAGCCGGGTCCTGGTGTAAGCCTCAGGAAGTGGGAGTGGGTCCCTGTGCCCGCGTGCGGTGGTCGCGGTCAGTCCTTGTTGAATCTGGAGTTCCTAAAATGTGGGGCTCCTGTGGGGCGCCTTGGGGACTCCCTACCTGTGCCCTTGGGCCCCTCACTCTGGCCCAG
Source organism: Ceratotherium simum simum (assembly GCF_057802395.1). Taxonomy (NCBI): domain Eukaryota; kingdom Metazoa; phylum Chordata; class Mammalia; order Perissodactyla; family Rhinocerotidae; genus Ceratotherium; species Ceratotherium simum. The sequence continues at coordinate 6,765,424 of NC_141923.1, forward strand.
CCGAGGTCCTGGTGGCTTTGGGGTAATGGGTATCCAGGGGAGGGGCAGCGGTGAGGGTCATGCTGGTGTTTGTGGTGACACCTTCTCTTCCCTTCCAGCTGCCCCGCCCCTACGGCCGCCCGAGAAGCTGGCTTCAGGTAGAGCTGTGGGGCTTGTTTGCAGTGGCGTTTGGGGGAGGGGGTGCTGCTTTGAGTGCTGTGTGGTGCCTTGTCTGCTCCGGGTCCCCCCTTCACTGCCCCCCCAGCACCCTCCCACCCCTTCCTGGGAGCTGACGGCCACCCAGGGTGCACTGGGCCTGCCTTAGGTTCTTCCTGGCACCTGCCCTCTCTCTGAGCTGGCGTTAGTCTCCAGCTTTACAAAATAGCAGGAAAGGAGTCAGGAGACACAGGCCCTTCTCAGTCCCCTCTTGCTGGGTCTCTCGGCTTGTGAGGTGGGCAGGGCCGGGCAGTGGAATCCCCACTTTGCAGGGAGAACGCCGCCGTGCAGGGTGGGAGGAGGGTTTGCCAAGGCTGCATGAGTTAGTGGTGGCTCCTGCTGGCCCAGGTCCTCGTGTGGGGTTTCCGGGGCTGCCTGGAGGAAGGAAGAGCCCCAGGGGGCCCAGTGCTGGGCTCCCACCCCCACCCAGCCGTGCAGCCCTGCCCCCCTCAGAGGTAGGCATTACTGTCCTGTGTTACGGTTTTGGAGACCAGGGCTGGTAAGTGTCACTCAGGATTGGAGCCCCAGCCCCACCCTGCACCGTGAGGGCCCATGGGCTGAGGGACGAGTCCAGAGTGGCTCGGGATGGCCGCCTCTGAAGGGGGTCCTGCCCTGGTCACTGCATGCAGATTGGCTGGGGCCGTGGGTCTGCTGGTCCCAGCGGTCACTTGCAGGCTGGCTGCAGTGGGGACACTGGGCGCCCCTTGTCAGTGCTCACCCTCAAGCCCCCACCCCACAGTCCTCGCTTCACCTATCAGGTGCTGCCTCCCTGCTGGAGTGCACACAGTAGGTGCTTCTGGGACACAAAACGGCTGTCACAGATGGTCCTGAAAGCCCTTTGGGAGCAGGAAGGAGGGGTGGGAGCCGCTGCCCCTGAGTAGAGCCCAGAAAGGGGCCGGCATGCAGCTGCTGGGCCCCCAGCAAAGAGCCCGAGTGGACGGCCGGGATTGGGTGGCCTCTGTCTCCGCGTCCTGCCCTCAGTCCTTTTCAATCTCAGCACCCCTCTGACAGTGGTCCCAGGTGTATCCTGGGGTGGCCCCAGGCTTCGCAAGCTGGAGCCCCGGGGAAGGCGGTGGCTGGGGTGCTCCTGCTGCCAGGAGCCTCGCTGCAGCCCCGCAGAGGCCTGGAGAGGTAGCCTGTCTCCCCTGCGAGTCCGCAACTGGCTCTGCGCTGAGCTGCACTGCGGGACAGCCCAGGACAGAGGCCCGGGGTTTCCAGAACTCTCGGGGCCCCAGTGGACTGGGGGCCCTGCAGCCTCCTGGGTCTCTCCCTGTGGTCCAGAGCTCTCATGCTGCCCTTGCGGGGGGGGGGGGGTGGGGGCAGATGGGGAGGAAGGGGCAATGCTGCGTCTGCAACACTCGATCGTTTCCTTCCCTTCGAAGGATTCGGGAAATCCTGTCCCAGCTCTGGGCAGGCTCTGTGTGTAAGGTCCCTCTCCCTGTGTCCTGAATGACCCACTTAAGGGAGGCTGCGTGCGCCTCCCCGCCTCCTGAACTTTCCTTAGCAGCACGCTGCCCCCAGGTGCAGGCCCAGTCACCCCGCAAGGCCATTTCTGCTCTGCTTCTCCTCAGCAATGAAAACCTAGGGACTTGCTTCTTCTGGGGCACCAGCACGGCAAATGCCAGGATTTTTAATTTGGATTTAAGTGCAATTATGGTTCCTCATTTCGATGCGTCATTAGTCACATTGCCCCTAATGAGAGATTGTGCATTTTTCCTGCCAGCTTTGTGGCTTGCTAATAAAGTTCTGCGACGTGCAAATATTGATAGACGATCATGGAAGGCAGGGGTGGGAATTGCGTGCTGCTAATTAAAAAACTCCCCCATGATCTTGCACACACCTCCTCCCCAGGAAATTATCTGGGAGGAGGGAGGAGACGACACAAAGCAGTCTTTTCAGTAACAGCACATGGGCTGCTTCTGAACCCACTTGGTCCAGGGCCAGAGAAGCTGTGGGGAGGTGAGACTCGGCCCAGCACAGAATCTAGGTGGGGTGTGGGGAGGGAACAGTAGCTCAAATCCCTGGCCATGTGGCCAAATAAATGTCAGTGTGTGTGTGGGGCCTGGCTGGGCCTTACACCTGGTCTCGTAACTTTCTCTCGCCAGCCTGGCAAGGCTGGTGGGGGATGTTCCTGCAGAATGGTGTCGGAGGGCAGGTGAGAGTCCGGTGGCACCAGGTGTGGACATTCAGTGTGTTTGGGTTTAGGACTTTCCATTGGAGAAGATTTGTGACTGTCACAAGACCTGGCCAGGAAAATAATATGGTTTGGGATCTTCACCTTTGAGTGGAGCTGGGGTGACCCCCCCCCCCGCCCCCACCTAGGGGATGTGAGCCAGGGAGGCAGGGGTGCCCTGAAGAGGGGGATCACCGTGGTTGGGGAGTGAGTGCTGGGCGAGGGTATGGGGTGGGGGCTGTGGCCTCTTTCTCTTTTTAGTGCCTGGTGGTAGGGGGCTCCACCTGATCGGACCCCTGGCTGGGCCAGTTTTTAATGCCTCTGGTTAACCCAGGCCATGATCGGGGCATCCAGTCCCATTGTACGTCCCTGGTGAGACTCTGCCACTCTTCCGGGGCCTCCGTGGGAGGGTGGGTCCCCCCACTTCTCCCCGCTCCATGCCCCTTGGTGACCTTGGCTCACACTCAGGTCCTCTGGGAGGCTGTGGGAACAGTTCTCAGCTGGCCTGCGGGTCTCTGGTCTGGCCGGCGGGCACTGGGGGTGTAAATTGGAGAAGTGACTGCTCAGATCTGTGCTTCCTGGTGTCCCCCTGGCAGCCTCCGTGGGGTGCCTCCCTAAAGGAGCCTTCACGCCATGTCCCACAGACTCGAACAGGCCACTGCTGTGTGGTCCCTGAGCCAAGGCCTGTGAGGCCTGGGGGTCTGATGGGGGTGGAGAGCAGAACCCAGGGAGTCGTTGAGGCTGGAGACCCTATGAGAAATGAGGGGCCTGGGCTGTCGGGAGGGGAGCAGGGCGTGTACAGATCCCCCTGAGCTGGGCAGAGGGGGCCTGATGACCTGGAGGAGGGACCCCAGGCGTGGTTGCTGCACCATCCTGCTTTTCCCCCTGGCCCCTGCCAGGCCGGCCTCCTCGCCTCCAGGGTTTGTTTGGGAAACTCAACAGCCTGGTGATTGATGGACATTCCGCTGCATTTTGTCTGCCCATCAGGGTTCCCTTGGTTCCTTTGAAATGGAAAAGGGCGGTTGGGCCAGAAATGCCACCCCAGGGTCCTAGTGACACCGGGGCCGGAAAGGCCTGCTTCTGCTCAGCAGGAGCAGGGGGCCTGCGTGGGACTGAGCGTGGCCCCTGGCCCTCTCCCGCTCTGGGTCCCAGACCCAGTTTCTGGGGGGGTTTGCTTTGCCCTGAGGGAAACACCTGAGGCCAGATATGTGTGTGTTCATTCATTCTTTCTTGCACTCATGCATTCATTCACGCCTCCCTCCCTCCTAAGCGTGCACTAGGCATTAGCTATGAGCCCAGCTTGCGCTGGTTCCTGTGGATACAGAGGGGTGAGACCCAGGCCCACATTTGGGAGCTCTTGTCCCACCGTGGAGGCTAATGGGTAACCTGCGCTAAGCACTGTGGCGGGCTCACGCTGCGGGGAGCCCCAGCACCTGTGGGAGGCGGGTGACTCTCCCGCGGACGCAGGCCCCAGGGGCTGGAGAGGGTGTTCCCTAGGCCTGATGTGCAGGATGCTGGAGCAGAGGAACGAGGGTCGAGGGTGGGAGAGCCCTGCACTTGTTCACTCATTGCTCACCTGTTCATTCAGCCGCTCAGCAAACGTTTATAAAGCATACAGCGCGGAGAAAAACGAAGCCTCTGGCCTGGTGGCGCCAGCACTTGAGTGGGGAGAGGGATGTAAAGAGCTGCTAATGGTGGCAGTGAGGACCGAGGAGGGTAGGCAGGGAGGGAGGGTGGGTGCGAGGGCAGGGCTTCAAGCAGGTGCAGGGAGCAGAGCCATCCGGAGGACCCGGCAGCGTCTCGTCCAGCTGAGGGAGCAGCGTCCCAGGTCGTGACAGGGACAGTCCTTGGTCCCCTCAGCCAGGCCCGTCACCTCTTACCTCTCCCCCTCTCTCCCTGAGCAGGCAGGCCCTGGAGAGTTCCGGACGCTTCGGAAAGGCTTCTCCCCGTACCACTCAGAGTCCCAGCTCGCATCCCTGCCGCCCTCCTACCAGGATTCCCTGCAGAACGTAAGTGCCCTCCCCCAGGACCCCACGGCTCCCGTGTGGAGCCAGCGCCGCCTCCGAATCCTTGGTCCACGTTCCAGTGGAGGGTGAGGCTCAGACCAGCTGGCGACCTGCCGGGGGTCCCGTGGACAGGCCGTGGCTGGGCTGGGATTGGGACCCTTGTCTTCTGCCCAAGCTGCTTCCAGGTCAGGCGGGGGCAGGGGGTCAAGGCTTGTGCTCACAGCCCAAGTGGCCCTCCTCCTTCCCCCACCTTCTTCCCCGACCCTCCCAGGAAGAGGCCTGGGCTCCCCACCCTCGGAGCCTTGTGGGGGCCCAGCGTGGTGGTGAGAGGTGGAGGCCTGACTTGTGGTGACATTGTGGGCAGTTCAGGGCATTGTCCGGAGGCCCTGAGAGCGGCTGCCCAGGCCCAGCTGCTGTCCCTCTGCAGCTCGTCAGCCTGTGCCACTCCACGGACACGGCAGGGAGAGGACGCCCGGCTGGTGCTGGAGCTGGGGGTGGGGGCTGCGGTGTTCATATGTGCGGGGTTGTGTCTTCAAATTATCAACAGAGGGCCTCCAGGGCTATCCTGGGCTCTGACCTGCCCTGAATGGGAAAGGGAGGGGCCGCGTGGGGCCGGCTCTCTGGGAAGTGGGTGCCCAGCTCGGCCCTGCTCCCCGTGGGTCCGTGTGTCTGTCATCCCTATGTGACATCTTGCATTCAGAATACGCAGATCTATAGAAGCAGAAAGGACATTAGTGTTTGCCAGGGGCTAGGAGGAGCCGGGAGTAGGGCTAGATTGCTAATGGGGATGGGGTTTTTTTGGGGATGATGAAAATGTTCTACTGGGATGATTGCACAAATCTGTGAATACGCTAAAATCCACCGCCCAGGAGCACTTACTCTCATGCGCCCTGTAGACGATGGTAACCAGAACCCCAGCGGTCACTGAGTATCTGCTGTGGGCAGTGCGTGCAGGGAGCATAAACCTCTCCAGGCGCATAAGCCCTCCAGCGAGGCAGGGACCCTGGCTGTCCCCATGGGACAGACCAGGAGCTGGGGCTGGCCCGAGGCCGCTCTGCAAGGTGGGCAGGTGGGCCTGGCCTCTCAGCCGGGGTCCTGCCCTCTGTCTCCCTTCCACCGCGGCCAGCGAGGACAGCCTCAGGGTGCCTTTGCAGACCCTCTCAGTGCTGGCAGAAGTGGGCCGGTGCCGCCGCTGGCTGCCGGCCGGCGCTCTGTTCTTTCTCTTCGGAGGCCTCACACCTTCTCCAGGAATGTAGCTGCTGACGCTGCGCAGGCTGCAAAGCCTGCCGATAGCAGAGAATCCAAATATTTATCCAGGAGCCCTGTGGCCGAACGAGGCTCCAACTGCTTCGTGATGAAGGGCTGTGAACAGCCGGTGACGCCTGCTCAGGGGCTGACTCCACTCCTCCATGCAGTCTGATCATCTGTGGGAATCCTGACGCTAATAGTTATGGAGTGCTGTGCGCTGAAGTCCTCTCCACGATCTGCAAACTGTGAAGTGCTGTGCAAACCTGGCTGTCTCCTGTGATGTGCCAGGCCTGTGGGATGTGAGCAGAGGGGGCTGAGTTGGGGCTCGCTACCCCCAGGCCTCTCTGGAGATAATGCCGCACAGGCTTGGCCTCTGAGGCCTCGACAGTGCTGATCAGTGTGGTCAGAGGGAGTGAGGGTTCTGGAAGGCTTCCTGGAGGAGGCCTTGGGAGGGGTTCCATGTACCTCACCTCCTTTCATCTTCTAGACTGCCCTTCTGCACAGTAGGGGCTCTCACCCCACTTCAGGGGGGAGGAAGCCAAGGCCCAGGGGGATGGGGTGGATTGCCAGGGTTGCATGGCTAGTATGTGCTGGTGCTGGGCCACCCTGAGCCTGGAGGCCAGGGGCCAGCATGAGGCTCCACCAGGGCTGGGGGGCAGGTCCCTGGGGTGGGTGGAGAGGGTTGGGGTGTCTTGAGGGAGGGGCAGCCTGAGAGGCTGCTGAGGCGGCAGTGGAGGGGCGGGGACCGAGGAGGAGGCTCAGATGCCCAGCTTCTTGGGGTGTCTATAGGGCATTGAGCCCTTGCTGGGCCCTGGAGTGCCTTTATCAGGCACGCAGGTCCATGGGGAGAGTGACGGCTTGGGTGGGGAGGACCCTCTGTGCTCTGATGCGGCCAGGGGCACAGGCTCTTTCACACCTGAGCGCGTCTTCTATAAGGCTACCCGCAGGTCCACGTGCCACAGGGTCCCAGGTGACTGTGGGTTGGGGACACCCCCTACCTGCCCGCCCTGCTGGCTGTCAGTGGAGGGGGCGATTTGTGCTCAGCAGCCTCCTGAGAGGAGGATCAAGTTTTTTTTTTTTATGGTGAGGACGATTGTCCCTGAGCTAATATCTGTTGCCAATCTTCCTCTTTTTGCTGAGGAAGATTGGCCCTGGGCTAACATCCGTGCTCATCTTCCTCTACTTTGTGTGTGGGACGCTGCCACAGCATGGCTTGATGCGTGGTGCATCGGTCTGTGCTTGAGATTTGAACCTGCAAATCCCAGGCCGCCGAAGCAGAGCACGTGACCTTAACCACTATGCCACCGCGCCGCCCCCGAGGATCAGATTTTTGACAGGCCCCTCGGGGAAGCTGGTCTTCCCACTTTTTTTTGTCCATTGACTTTATTTTTTAAGCATACAGTTCAGTGTTTTTAGTATCTTCACAGATTTGTGCAATCATCACAATAGAACATTTTCATCACCCCAAAAGAAACCCTGTACCCGTTAGCATTCCCTCCCCATTCTCCCCTCCTCCCAACTGCTGGCAACCACCAACGTACTTTCTATCTCAATAGATTTGCCCATTCTGGACATTTCATAGAAATGGAGTGATATAATCTGTGATCCTTTGTGACTGGCTTCTTTCACTCAGCATGATGTTTTTGAGGTTCATCCACGTTGTGGCACGTGTCAGTATTTCATTCCTTTTCATTGTCGCATAGTATTTCCTTGTGTGGCTACACCGCATTGTGTTTGTCCAGTCATCAGTGGCTGTACATTTGGGTTGTTCGCTTTTTTGTCTGTTGTGAATAGGGCTGCTGTGAACATTCGCGGACAGGTATTTGTGTGGACGGATGTTTTCAATTTTTTGGGGTATACACTGGTCTCCCCACTTTTGCACCAGCTCTGGGGCCCCACAGACCTGGGTTCGAGGCCCAGCCCTATTTTTACAGCTGTGTGGCCTCCGGTGAGTCATTCAGCCTCACTCTCATCTGTAAAATGGGGATGTAAAAAGGTCGTGTCTGACCAGAGGGTTGTTATAAACGCCCGTGGGCTGCGCTGCTCCAAGTGGGCGGGCGGGAAGCGGGAGGTGTCACTGGGCTGATCCAGACTGTGGTCCTCCCCACCGTGGCCGTGGGGCCCTCAGGAGTGTGCGGTGCTTGGGGGTGCCCTGGAGGTAACAGTCCTGACTGCGTTTAATCACTCCTTACACTTGTTATTTGTGTAGTGGCGGCTTCATTCACAGGATTCCACAGCTACACTCGCATTGGCAGCCTGGTGAGCTGGCCGGGACAGGGCTGGATTCCCCAGCCTACCCGGGCCACTCCTGGCTTCCCTCCTGCCTTTGCTCGAGGCAAAGGGAGCAGGAATCGGCCCCCTTGCAGGGCAGGCAGTTCTGGGAACCCCAGGTATAGACAGGACCTGAGGCGCGAGGTGCCGGGGCCTCCCACGGCTGTATGTGTGTGGCTGTCGCCCCCTGCTGGCTAATGCGGGAGTGCAGCCTTCTGCCTAAGGTTGGGCACCCGTGTGTGGCCGCCTACCACCTGTACCCCGTGCCCCCAGAACAGTCCCCACCTGCCGGTCCCTGTTTGGTTCCCCAACGTGACAGACCTGGCCTGGGCACCAGAGGCTGCTGGTGTTAGGAAATAGCGTCAAGCAGAATCCAGGGCTCTGCACACACCCTGGGACACAGGGACTCTTTCTGCTGTCCAGACAGGGAAACCGAGGCACAGAGTGGGTCGGGCTCTGCCTCGGGTCACAGCCAGCAGAACCTTGCCCAAGCCCAGCTTTCCCAGACCCCTGGGGCCAGCAGCAGGTCCATGCCAGGCGGGTGAGTAGGGAGAGTACAGGGGGGTGGGCTGCTGGTGGCAGAAGGTTCTGGGCCCTGAGGGTGCCTGCCCTGACGTCTGGCTAGGCAGGATTCCAGGGTGGTGGCCCCATCAGCCAAGCCCCCTGAATCTGACCTCTTGGCTCCTGTTAGCCCTAGGGGGCTCCATCTGTGTAGGCCTCCTTGTCTGTGAGCTCCTCCATGTGGCCCTGAATCTTGAGTCCAGCCAGGCCTCTCTGCAACCTGAGGCAGAAGCCCTGCACCCTGGCCCACAGCTGCTGGGGCCAGTGACCCTTTTTGGCGAGAGGCTGAGGGGCACTGGGCAGACGCTCGGCCTCTGATGCAGGTGGGCAAGGAGCCAGGAGGCGGGATCCTCTCCTCTCCTGGCCTTGTCTCCTGCCCCAGGCTGACGTGGAGCTGGGAACCTAGTGCCAGTTGGAGTGTTTCCTGAATGAGGTGGCATCCCCCGGGTGGCTGGACAGGGCTGGGAGGCAGGGCTCAGGGCTGGAAGAGATGCCCAGTTCTGGGAGTTCTAGGTCGGGGGAGGGAAGGCTTTGAAGTCAGGCAGGCTAGGGTTCGAGTCCAGGCCTTCCATGTCTCCCTGGGTGAACTGGAAAACAGATAATAGACGTTCTACGTGGGCTGTTTGGAGGAGCCCGTGGGATGTGGCTGGGGGCCGGGTGCTGCCCCTCTGCCCTGGCCCAGTCCTCACGCCCCTCCTCCACTCCCGCCTTTCCTCCTGCTGGGTCCTGGCCCCACAGCATCGGGGACCTCTCTCAGCTGCTGGTCACACCTGTGGCCGCCGCCTGGGAGCCAGCCAGGGTGAGCTAAGACGTGTGATTGCTTCCTACAGGGCCCAGCCTGCCTAGTCCCCGAGCTGGCCTCGCCCCCTGCCGGCTACAGCTCTGCAGGACAGAAGCCTGAGGCGGTCGTGCACGCCATGAAGGTGAGGCCCCCCGGATCCCTGGTGCACTTTGGGAGCGTGGGACCTCTGACCGCACATTTGCCCTCTCTGAGCCTGGGGGCATCTCAGCAGCAGGGCAGGGCTTTCATCGCTGTGTGGGGGCCTGGGTGGCCGTGACTGCCTGGAACACTGAGGGGGAGGGATTTGGAGGTGCCGGGTGGCAGCAGCAAGTGTGTCCCCTGTCTGCCATCCCTGCAGCTGAGGAAACTGAGGCATTAGGGAGGTAGAGGGCAGGCAGGCGGTCCCCCAAGGTCAGCTTTAGGGGCAGGCCTGCAGCTGGAACTGAAGCTCAGGTCCCCCAGCCCAGCCTCTCCTCTGCGGGCAGCTGCCTCCCTCTCAGGGCCCCTGGGTGCGGGTCCCGACAGGCGCTTGTTTCCCCTGGGACAGCTCACACACCTGGAGCGCATCTCCCACTGCTGCGCCCCTCATCTCTTCACCTGTCCATGCACCATGGACACCACACACGTGTGCATGGACACAAGCTCACAGGCGTGGGGGCCCGGTGCACGTCTGCACAGACACACCACACTTGCACCTGTGTGGGCCGTGACTGGGACACACACACACCCACACACACCCTACATGCATGAGCCTGTGTTGTCCTCGAGTCCTTGTGCCCGTTAATCATAAGCCAGGGGCTCTGGGTTGGAGTCCACCTGTGCGAGTGTGGTCCCCACCCAACCTGTCTGCCCTGCCCCCAGGTGACTTGTCCTCAGCTCTGCTCCCCGTGTCAGTGGTGACACGGGGATGCTGCTTCCCTTGTGTGGTGTCCACAGCGTCACTGGGGTGGGGGGAGAGGACACAAGGGAGGAAGGATGACCTGCCCCTCAGGTCTCTCCATGTCCCTGATGCCACGACCCTGGTGGCTAGGGGTCCCCAGCTTCCGTTTGCAGCAGGGGAAGCTGAGGGTCAGGGTGACTTGCCCGGTGGCATCTGCCCCTGACCCTGGGACCTGTTCCCTGCAGGTCCTGGAGGTGCACGAGAACCTGGACCGGCAGCTCCAGGACAACTGTGAGGAGGACCTGAGCGAGAAGGAGAAGGCCATCGTCCGCGAGATGTGCAACGTGAGGCGCTTCCCGCAGCCTTGGCGCGAGGGAGGGCATCCTGGGCCTGATCTGGGAGAGTGGCCACAGGCTTCCCTGTGTGGGAAGGGCTGGTGACCTGGAGGGCTGGGAGGAGGCACTGGAGCCTGGGGAGCCCTGGCCTGTCTTCACTGCACACTGCGCCCGCCCCCCCCCCAGCCCCCAGAACAGCGTCCCTGATCTCTGGTCTTGTTCGCCCCTGGTTCCCCGGTGTCTGGCTCTGGCCTCCCAGCTTGCTGGTGCCCCTGGTGGCTGCTGGCCGCACAGGTGGTGCTCAGACTGGAGGTGCAGGCAGGACCCCTCTCCTCTGTGGGCCCAAGGCTGGGGCTGCCTTTGCTTCTAGAAGCTGGGCTGCCTCTGGGTCTACCTGGGAGGGAGATCTTCATGCCTTGACCCACCTGGCTGATACGTGTCATTTCTTTGGACCGTTATAGGAGCCAGCAGGGAAGGGCGGTTCGGAGGGGCTGACCTGGGCCTCACTCGGGGTGGGGGATGTTCTGAACCCCGGCCTGTGCTGCCTCCTGGGTCTCTGGGCTGCACCGGACAGCTGTGAGGCTGAGCCTGCACGCCAGCGGTGACCTGCTCAGGATGGCAGGCATGGTGATGAGGGTGGACTTGTAAAGACCTGATCTGAGCGTGTCCTGGCCTCATGTGGCCTCAGTTTCCCCTCCCGGCCCCATGGCTCTTGGGACGTGGGTGATTTTGAAGAGCAATGAGGCAGTATGTGTGCACAGGCCAGTAGGTGGGCTCAGGGTAGGCCTTCCACTCACATCTCGCCCCTCCCTACAGGTGGTCTGGAGAAAACTGGGAGATGCCGCCAGCTCTAAGCCCTCCATCCGGCAACACCTGTCTGGGAACCAGTTCAAGGGGCCTTTGTAGGGCTGTTCCTCCATGGATGTGGACTGGCCCTGCCTGGGGGTCCCCAGGGGGAGTGTCAGGCCCCAGACATGGGCAGGCCCTCATGCCGAGCCACTGTCTTCTTTTTCTGTGGTGAATTGTACATAGGAAGCTGCCCACTGTGGCCCGGCTGCCATGGGTCCAACATGCTGACGGCCCGGTTTCCATCTCCCGCCTCTCACACACCAGCAAACTGGGAAGACGGGACGCTGCTGACTGTCCCCTGCGGCAGAGCGGCCTGGACAGCCTTGTTCCCGCTCTGGGCTCCACTGGCGAGAGACTGAAGGCTGCCTTACCCTGAGATGCCAGGGCCAGGAGTCATCCCAGGCTGTGCCCAGCTTTGATGGAGGGGCACCTCGTCAAGCCCTCCACGCCCCTGGCTGCCACCCGCACTGGACAGAGGCCACTGGCAGCTGGACCTGATGCAGGGGGCCCCACTTCTCGCCCACCCGCTGTGGCTGAACGCTGGCTCACCGAGCACTGGGTCCCCTGGAATATGGACCAGGAAACTCACCGTGTCCAGGGCTGGCTGGCGGCTCTGAGGCCCTTCCTCTGGACCCCGTGCCCAGGCCCCCTGCGGCCAGCTGCTGCTTGTTTTGAGAGTTGATGCCCCCACCCCCAAACACACACTCTCTCTGCAGTGTCCCCTCGCCCTGTGCCAGGTGGTGTCCTATCTTGGGTTCCTCCTGCCCAGTGCCTGAGGCATCTCCATTTCTGTGGTTCACATGACAGGCCAGGCCTGGGTGCAGGTCCTAAGTCACTCAGCCTCTCTAGGCCCCTGGTGGAAAAACGAGGTCTCAGAGGTTCTTTCAGCCGTGCTCACCGTTCTATGCCCATCAGCTTTAGTCAGCATTCACAGCACGAGCCGATGGGCTCCGCCTGCTGGAGAGGCCGCTGGGCAGAGCTGAGGCCCAAGCGGAGTTCTGCTGCCTTGCTGCCTCATCACGGGGGACGCTCACCTCCCCTCTCTGAGCCTCAGTGTCCTCCGCTGTGGAATGGGCAGCATAAGGCCTTCCTTGCAGGGCTCTGGGGATCAAAGGAGACCTTCAGTGTAAATGACCGTGTATAAACTGTAAGGAGCGATAAGTCGATTTTTGTGTGTGTGAGAATGAGGCCCAGGACGGGTAAGTGACCTGTGGCACATTACAGATGAGATCCCAGACCCCGGAAGGAGGGACGGCCACCATCAATGCTGTTGTGACCGGCGCTGGCGTCAGCTTTCATCCAGTTCCTCATCCCTCATCCGACTCTGTCACTCTTCCCACAGTACTTAGTGCTCCACGCAGTGAGCACTTGAAGAGCCCAGAGAGGTGCCTTACATCAGGGAGGCCTCATCGGGGCCAAGTGAGGGATGGGGTCCAGGCATGGGGGTGGAAGTGGCCACCCTGTCCCTCTCCCCAGTGGGGACTCTGAGTGGTTCCTGCTGTTTGCCATCGGCACCCTGGGGTTGTACACTCAGGTGAAAGGCTCGCGGCCCTCATCGTGCCCAGGGGATGCTAAGTGGGTGCTGCTGACGGTGACAGGTTCGTTCCTCTTGCCCTGGGTGTGACAGGGAGCTATGGGCTCTTTCTGGAAGGAGCTTGCCCTCAGGTCAGGTGGTGAGCTCCCTGTCACTAGGGATGTGCACTTGGAGCTGGTGAACATCCTTGGTCATGGTACTGGGCCACTGCTGCTCAAGTGGGCAGTGAGCTGGGGGGCAGAGGTCCCCTCTGGGTCTTGGAGTCCAAAGAACCACAGAGCAGCCCCGAGGGGGTAGGGGTCTGTTTTGGGTGGGAGCCAAGTCTGGGAGCCCATTTGTCATGTGTGGATTGGGTTGTCTTGGCCACCAGTGAACACAAGCAATAAGTTAAGGGCTCGTGGGGTCTGCAGACCTCCTGCGAACGAACCCAGGGAAGAACAGCCTCAAAGGGCCCTTTCCCCTCGGGAGGGGCATGACTCTGTCCCTAATGCTGCAGTGGCTTCGGGGGATCAGGGGGAGCAGCATAAGCTGGGTGCAGACGTCTCCTTTCCACCCTGCTCGTGTCCTTGAGCCAATGCTGCACGAGGATGGCTTTCTAGGACAGAACTGTACCTGGGGCAGTCATCTTGCTAATGTAGTAAGCTGTTAAAAAGAAGCCAGCAGCACCTCTGCCTGACCCCACACGCCGGGGACATTGGGCAGCTGCAGTGGGAGCCGACAGGCTGGGGAGGGTCAGGGGGCCTCACCACAGGGGCAGCCAGGGGCCAGCTCAGGGCGAGTCCCAGCCCTGCCACTAACAGAGCGTGCACGGGGGGACACGGGGTAACCCTGCCCCCCTGGAGCCTTAGCTCTGGAAGCTCATGGTGGGGGTGGGGTGGAGTGTTGCTGAACTTGGCGTCCTTTCATAAAGGCCCCTTTCTGTTTTACAAACTGATTCTCGATCCTGACGCCCAGTGTGACACCTGTGCTGTGGCTTCAGTTCCCACTGTGATGGATGCCACCCTTCCAGCCTCACCCCAGGTGGCCAAGCCCATCCTGGAAGCGGAATCTGCTGAGCACATTTTTTAGGGTGGCACATTTTTATCCAGAAGTTATTAGCTACACATCAGTGTTTAAAGAGAAAAAAGTGACCTTTCATTTTTTTTTTTTTTCCTTGACAACTTGAGAGGAAACAAAATACATACTACTGATTTTTTTTTTTTTTAAGATACAGACTAAATGCATGACTGCAGAGCGGTAGAGGTGTATATTTTTCATAATGTGGGGAAGTATTTGTGCTGCTTTCTGGAAACGGGCTGGAACGTCTGGTTCCTGTCCCCGGCCGGCAGCCATGCTCTATTTTCTGTAGAACGTGAGGCCGTAAGAACGGGCCAGCCCCTCCCCGGCTCCAGGCCGAGCTGGGACTCCTGTGCCCGTTTCTACCTTCTATTGAACCACTTTGGGAAGAGAAAAGAAATAGAACTTTTTGATAGTGTGGTAAAAACATTGATTTGAACTATTTTAGTAAAAGGAGTAACAGAATTGTGATAGTGTATACTTTGCGCTAGATAAATAAAGGCTCTTGGCAAGCCTCTGCGGTGGCTGCGCAGTGCTTCTTTGTCTTGGGCAGAGGGCTGTGGCTCCTGGGAGCACCTCAGATGGCTGTCCAGTGGGGCACGAAGCCGCTCCCTTAGCAAGACCCAGCCCCTCAAGGTGGATGGGGGAGACCCCCAACTGCTACTCCAATGGCCTCTATCTAGTCACAGGCCAGAAATGGAAAGGATTTCAAATCCAAACCCTGGTCTGACCTAGGAACCTGTGCTCTATGCAGGGACATTTGATGGTTCCAAACCAGTGTGAACTCAACCGATTCTTCCAAAGAAAGCCGGTGCAGGCACAGGATGTGGGAGGGTGCTGCCCTGAGAGATGAGAGGTTAGGGTTGGCTGGCAGTGGGGCTAGCTGCCAGGCCTAGGCCTCTCCCAGGCAGCGTTCCTCCACTGCCCACTCCTCGGCCCTCTGGGGCCAGAGGGAGATCTGCTTCTGGACTTCACACCCAGGGGGGCTGCTTTCCGCCTATAACAAAGGGGTAGTTTCACAACTGATTTTATTTGGCTAACTGACTGAGTCTCATTTGTAACCAAGATGCAATTCACAGTATGTTATTACATTCATACTTAAAAAATATATCTCTATGTACAGGAATTTGCAAATCGATGTAAATATACATTACTTTCCAAGTACATTTCTCCCCTTCTCCCTGGAGGAAAAAGAAAAAGGCCATCCAACAAGGCGACTCCTTCAGAATAACTTTAATACAAAGGAGTAAACATCTCTAAACCAATGCAGTGGCTCAGAAGCCCTGCTGGGTGTCACGGAAGAGAATGTCACAGAATGAAAGTGGTGACAACAGCTTGACTTCAGATGGAGCGGGACTATTTCAAATTGAGTATCCAGGAAAAGGAGGCACTGATTTCTAGAAGGAAATTTACTCCTTACTGAAGCTATTTATTGAGCCAATATGGCTGGTTAACCTTTTCACTAGTATAAAGGAACCCAGTGCAGGCCTCAGACAACACCAGCTGAAACCAAGGACACAGTCTGACCCCTAGGCTACCCTGAACGCCGCTGTCCCCGTTCTCCAGATGTGGAGGACCGCCCCAATTTCATTTCATGGGTTTGGTCCATTTCTTCCCATACTGCAACTGTTTAGCACATACAAGGTACCCTGCTGCTTACCCACTTAAACTGCTCTTTAAGTTGATTAGAAAAACTTTTGTTAAAAAAACAAAGGGAAAAAAGCGTCATGTTATCTCATCCAGCCTGCCCGCCCCAGCCCCCCGACTGGAGGCATGCCAGGTGGCGGGATGGGTGGGGGCACAGGTGGCTGTCCTCCAGGGGGGACAGCTGGAGGTGGGTAGCTAGCCGGCGGCAGGCCCAGGCCTGGAGGAGGGTGAGGTGGGACTGCGTGGGTGGGGGGCAGGCGTGGGGGTGGGGGCGGGAAGTTGGGGTTGTAGGTTGGTGGAGGTGGGGGGTAGCTGGGAGTGGGGAGGAATGGCAGGTGGTGGGAAAGAGGTGGGGGTGGGGGCACAGGCGGTGGGGGCGGGTTGGGGGGGTAGACGTGTGGGTGGTAGGGAAGGTGAGCTGGTGGGCCATAGGCTGGGGGCAGGGCGCCGTAGGAGGGGCCCTCGGTCTTCATCATGGACTGCAGGCTCTGGTAGCCCTCTCCGGACATGTAGGAGCTGGTGGTGGACATCCCAGTAATGTAGTTGGAAGGCGGCGGTGGTGGTGGCCGGTGTGGCAGCGGCGGTGGCTGGTGCACGGGGGCCGGGTGGGCCGGAGGAGGAATCTGGACTTTGGGAAGGTCACCGGCATCCACAGGGCCCGGTGGCTCGGCCTCCCCTAAGGCAGCCGCAAGTGGGGGCTTCCGGTCTGCAGGGAAAGACAAGTCACTGCCCAGCCCTACGAGGGCTCCCATGGCATTCCCAGGGCTGCTTGTGCAGGGGCGTGTCTGCTGCTTGCCGTGGGGTGGGGAAGCCCTGTGTCAGGAGCCCCACACAGCGGTTCTGACGGCCACCCCCCGGATTCCTGGCCCCCATTACAGCAGGTGGGTTGCTGCTGTTCCCCCAAGGCCATCTTCACAGAGGAGCAGTGAGCAGCTGTCACCTTCATGGTCAGACAGCAGAGGCCCGGGCCAATGTCCAGATGCCATCAGTGGATTCACACAGGCCTTCACCGCACCACCAGCTCCCCTGGGTCTCCCTCCCTCAGCCCTAACACACCAGCCACAGGCAGTCCCTGCAGTGCAGACCCCCTTCCACCCCAGGCCCCCAGCCCCCTCTTCCTAGTATGAACAAGTGCGGGGCCCCTTCTTTCTGCCTGCTCTGCCCCCAGAGACTGAGCTCAGGGCCAGGACCACATCGCATTACTGTGTGCAGCACTGGCATTTAGCAGAAAGCCTGAGGGCTGGTCAAGTGAATGATGTGGCATTGAGAAAAACAACGGACAAGTCTCTGACATTCCCAATGTAGCCACCAAAGTAGCAATTCTGGTTCTACTTTACTAAAGAGAAGCGAGATCAAACCCTGCTGCGTCCTCTCAGAAAGAACTCCTGAGACACCCCTGTGCTCAGAGCCCAGCACAGGGCTGTCCAGACACAGCCCTCACACTCCCTTCCTCCAGAGCCTCATCTCACACGGTTTTACCTGTGGTTCCCCCTCCTCATTCATGGTCAGACACCAGAACACCCCACCAGGGGTAGCCAAACACCGAGAAAGTGTGTCTCTCCCCAAAGCAGCCCAGAATTCAAAGACAAATCATAGGAGCAAGATTTCTGGTTCCAGAGAACACAGAAAAGGAGAAGTGAGGGAAATGAAGAGGGTTTCCAGTCCCCCAGTACTCTCCCTCATGTGCCCCCCAGAGCTCCATGCAGTCTTGGTTGTGTAGACACAGACATGCGACGGCCAGGGTCACGTGGGCAGTGGCGAGGCTGGGGCACCAGAACAGAGCCACAAGCCCACTGCTTTTCCACCCCCACGGCGCTGTGGTGTCCGCTGTTCCCTCAGAGTTATCACCAAAGTGAGCGCGAGCAGAATTTCAGGTTGGCTAGGACATCCTTCAGAACCAGACATGTCCCTGGGGCTGCCTGTGCTGACCAGCATACCCACCCACCACGTCAGAAGGTCAGACACGCCTGTGGAGACACTGCTTGGGCTCCAGGGCAGGGCCGGGGCCCTCTGGTTCCAGAAGCTGACCAGATACACAAAGTATGAAGCCAAGGCCTGTGCAGAAAAGTGCCCAGCACCCTGAATTCCTCCGTGTGTCCCTCCACGCAGAGGCACTCTTCCATCTTTAAGAAATCACCTCTTGTAACACGCAACTCTGTCGCCTCCTCATGTCACCAATGCATCTGCCCCGTCCCGTGACTGAACTCGGGACCAGCAGTCTCTCCTCAGCCCTGCGCTCCCTCTCCCCACACTCATTCCTGACATCCGACCACCACAGCCACCCTCTGAAAGGTCACTGGTGACCTCAACACCTCCTCCCGCCTCCTGTGCCTCACAGGAACTGTGGGTCTAGCTCTTCTTTTCTCCCTACACCATAGACTCCGGCTCCGTCTCTCATCTTCCCTTCCGTCTCCCCATCTGCCACAGACATCTACAAAACAGTGCGGGACTCTCCCCGAGAGCTCCTGCCACCCTGGCCCACCCACCCCTTTGCTTCCACCTCCACCTTCAGGCCCTCGGCTGGCAGGCTCTGCCCCACCACACTCCTGCCAGCCCAGCTGGCTCCAGGGTCCAGCCCGCTGCCCACACTGGGCGCTCCCTGTACTCTGCGGGGCTCCTGCCTCTGAAGAGGCCCTCTCACTGCCCTGGCTCCCCAAGTGCACCACACCTCTCCTCGGCTGGTGGTGTGCCGTGGGGCCCAGGGGCGGGGAATCTGCACCTGCTGAGGAGATGCTCCATAAATACTGATTGACCAACTGCAGGTGTTTAAAAGCAAACTTCATATTGAACTTGGGATTGTAGGATTTGTCCCAAAGTGCAAAACGATGCCTCTGTTTTCTCAAAGCTTATAGACTACCGTGACTGACTATAAACGGAAAGAAACCGAAAGAGCTGACACTGATGGGTTCAGAGAAGTCTCTGGAATATCTACCACCCTTTAGAAAACACACATAACTCCTGCCTTCTCCAGTTTAAGGCTTTGTCTCCCAAAACACTGCCACAGGGAAAGAATGACATAGTCTTTACAACTTTTCTACTCTATTTTAACTATGTCAAGGAAGCTTCCCAGTTCACTGTGTACCTGTTGGGAACTTTTCATTCTTTAATTTATTCTCCATGTGACTCTGTGAATAACTGCTTATTCTTCAAAATGTACTGAGAAGATATCCTGCCAACAGGAGGCAGATGCAAGAGAGTGGAGTCTAAGACCTACAGCAGTCCCGCCCGGATCTGGATAAATGTGCATAAACTTGCAGGGCTTTGCTTTCCTAAAACTGATTCTAAATTCACTTTTCCTGGGTAGTGTAGCATTTCCGGATCTGAGGAGTCAGAGAACATTCAGATATACTTAGAATTTACAACCTCAAAATACCTGGTTTGTAAAAAAAACAATTTTTGAAAGATCTTTGGCAATTACCTTCTTTTTAAATTTTGGCTACCAAGTCTCCCTCCAATAAACTTTTCCTAAGTCTGTCCTTCAAAAAGGCAGAGGGAAAAGCTGGCATTCCCAAGCTGCTTTCAGCAGACACTTACCTGGAGGTGGGTGGGCTGGAGGCAATGGAGGGTGAGTGGTCTCAATTTTGGGGATTTTAGGTGGTGGTGGTTCTAAAAAGAAAAAGTAGATTAAAAGTAGCAGTAGATTCATACCTCTTCCTGTGAATAAACATATCACAGAGAAGAAACAAACAATGTCCTGTTAGAAGAAAGAGCAGATACGACCAAAGCTTTAGGGAACGTGAGGAAGGCCTCAGCCACACCATTAAGTACTAATCCTTTTAAAAGAACTAAACAGATGCCCCCGCCCACCTGGTGCCCTCTAACCCCCTCTCAAACTGACATACAAAACTAAAAAAAAAAAAAAGACGAGAAAGGACATTACCTGCTGCTTTGTTCTCTTCTTTGGGAGAAACAACCTGTGACGAAAGAAAATACACAACTGTTAACCCAGACCCTGGGTGTATGGAGCAGAAACTGATTATGCAGGCACTAACACAATCATAACAACAAAACACGGCCTAGACAAAAATTATTTTTGGCCTAAAGTTGCAGGACAAACCCGGCACCTAACAGAGCATCATTTCTGCTTCCTTCTTCTTTCCCTTTCTCCAGTCGGACAGAACTACAAACTGTTTTGAAGAGTGCGTTCTGAACAACACCACGTGTCAGGCCCTCTCACGCACTGTCCTGAATTTGATGAGCAGTGTCTGCTGACGTGCGTTTACCCCACATGGCTTCCTTTGGGGCTGTGTATAAACAAATGGCTTCCTCCACCAGCCGGGTTGCTACAGTGGGGAGAAACTTTGACTCTATGTCACTTAGGGCACCGAACACGATAGAGTCAGAGAGAACCGGAGACACCTATTCCAGCAGTCAGTGTACAGATGCAGAAATGACACCCTGACGGGTTTTGGGGACCTGTAGGAGATGACACAGGCCGTGGTGGCTGGAGGAGGAGGACAGAGTCTTCCTGGCTCCCAGAGGCACGGCTCCTCTGAGCACATTAGTGTTCAGGCTCCCCGTGGACATGTAGTCAGAGGGTAGGGTCAGGTGCGTCACGCCCTGCATTGGTGTTCTGTGAGATCCCTCAGAAACAGGAACCTGCGCAGGCGGGCTGTAGCCGCCTGGAAAGCTGGCTCTGCCCAGGGCCGTCTGGCCCACTCACCACGGCGCGCTTCGCCTGTCGGGGAGGACTGGGCTGTGGGGATGGCTTCTTGGGCTGCTGGGCTGGCTGCGGCGGCTGTTGCTGGGCTGGCTGCTGCGAGTCCTTCTGCTGGGGCTGCGGTGGCTCGGGGCCTTGCGAGGGCTGTGACTGTGGCACTTGTGGCACTTGTGGTGTAGACTGGAGAGATGGGGGCTGCTGCAGCTGATGGGGTGTGTGATGAGGCATCTGCTGTTTGCCTTGTGAGTAAAGATCCAGGATCTGGTGGCAGATGTCTAAATGACAGGCAACAATTATATTTACCACAAATTGATATTTAAGTAAAATTTACCTAGGAAAAAAAAATCAGCCCATTTCCCTTCCAGCTACAATTCCCCTACAAAGACCAATAAGCAGGGATCATACCTGCAATTCACCTATCTCCGTTACTGGGCACAGCACTGGGGTGTATTTTTAGTTCACCAAAACTATGTGCTTGGACAGAGTGAACACTATTATTAAAGAATTTAATTAAAGATGCTTCTGAAGAATAGTTTACATACGCCTATTTGGGAAAATCCATTCTCAGGACTCAAGGTTCCCAGGAAAGAATGACCTAAATATGGAACACCCTTGCAGAAAGCTCAGCATGCCCAGTACCTTCCAGAACATCCACAGGGACATCTTGCACAAACTGCTCCCACCATCTCCTATACATGGGTTTGGAGGTCCATTCTTGTATTTCAAATTTGCACAAACGTCCTGCGAGATACATCACTGCCACTGCTATGATCTCTGGTTCCCACTGCAGTGACAAGGTCGTGCAGAGACTAGTTCAACAAGAAAAAGAGGTGACTTGACTTGCATGAGCAAACACTTAACGATTAACCCAATGCATGGAGATTAGGTGCCATATCTAAAGGTCAATTTGCTTATTCTTCCCTAAACATCACCAAAAAAAGTATTATAAATAGAAGAAGCAAGTTTTAAGTCTTCCAAAGGTATCGAAATAAGTTACTTTAACCACAGTTACTAACTTGTCCGTCCCTTAAAGAATAAGAATTCCAGCACATTCAAAAATTGCTGTCATGAAATACGAATGAAAATGGTTTATGTTCTACAAACCTCTGAAATCCTAGCCACTGAACTGTTTCTTCAAATGACAGCAACTCCACTCATAGGCATTCTGTTGCCCACGTGGCACCTCATTAGATCCCTGGGCTCTAAGAACATCAAGACTCTAAAACCACTGCAAGGAAGTATATTTGTGCAGAACCGAATGGGTTCTAAGCACTTAGTTGGCAAAATCCTCCAGTATATGGTTTTGGACTTATGTTTCAAACTGGTGATAAGATTTCAGCCTCTTACACTGCTGTGACATGGCAAGGCATCCTCTCTGCTGGGAAGCAGATGACCTGGACTTTAGCCCCAGCTCTGCTATTAGTTGGCTCTTCAAGGTGGGGCAAGTCAGTTTCCTCAATACAAAATAAGGGGTTTGGATTAAATGACCCATAAAGTCCCTGCCTATTTTAAAACACTACAATTAAGTCAACATTTGAACACGTGTACCTGTCATTTACAAATGTCCATGCCATTTGAACCAACTTTTGAATTTTGTTTTTATCACCTAGAAATAGGAAGAAAAGGTAAATTAGTGGTAATAGGGGGGGAAAAAAAAAAAGAATGCACATGAAGCAACAAGTATTTATTTAAAGTCTGCTGTGTGCTCAGCACCATCCCAATGCACAGCAAAAAGCTCCCGCCTGGAAACAATCGGGACCAAGTCCCGCCTCTTGTCCTCATCCACATGACCTACGCTGACCCACCATTTATGGAAACCTGGCTCAAAGGCTGATTTTATTAGGCTTTTTAAAAATCTGACTCATTTTCCTGCCTCATATCACTTGGCCACTGGATGACAGAATCTGTTTATACATAAAAGGAAACAGTATTAACGGCTACGGTATTGAATTATCAGCCAGCTGGGTCCCGGGGACTTGACACCCTGGGCTGTCTGCTTTCTTCTTGTGAGGAGCAAAATCTGAGGGTCATCAAATTAGTACAAAGACTTGATTTCAGAATGAAATAGTGCTTTAAATAACTTTTTTCCCCTTACCTTTGAGTTGTTTTGCATACTTGAGTAGAAATTGGTATGGATGTTCCACTTGTAAGTCAAACTTTATGGTCTGTAGTAAGATTCTCTCCAGAACCATTACTTCTTCCTAAAAATAAAATAATGAATGTTGGGGTAGTAAGTTCAATCACAGGTCTGAAAACAGCACTGAAAAAGTGAGCTTTCCTATTTATTCTCTCTTCAAGTTATATTTTAGCAACTATTTTTTGTTCCTTTTCTCCTCTTTCCCGCTTAGGCTTTTAACATGCTCAGAGACAATGATAAATTCTGATAAGAACTAAAAGTAGGAAGACGAAAAAATCAGAGTTAATTTTTAAAAAATACTGGAAACAAAATAAACATTCTTAGACATGTTATTACTTTCCATACGTATGAGTCCTCCTTTACAAAACAGACCTTTACTTTATAGGTAATTGAACTGAACTGTAGTTTCTTTCCAGACCTCCACTAAAAAAATGCAATCCCTGAGGAAATTACACGGAAAACTTTAAGCAAGAAAGAGATTATGATAATGGCAGCTTCATGCAAACTAGAACAGTGAGTTGTACCCGTTGGGGGGGGAAAAATATATATATATGCATATATATATGTATATATAGCGTGTGTGTGAATGGGGGCATTTCATTTTTGTGTTTAAATCTTTCATCTATCTGAAATAAGCAGTCCCATCATTTACTGAATAAATCATTTTCAAACCACATCCTAAACTATCTAAGCATACACACACACATAAAAGCTTTTCTGTTTATTGATCTGTTTGTCTACTTCTGTTACCAGGATCAAAGGGACGTAACATTGGAAGAGATAGTTCAATTATTACTCCTCTATTTCAAAAAGTTTCTTGTTTTTGCATGTCCCCCCTCCCCACCTGAATTTTAATATCATTTTACTTAGTACCATTCTAGAAAAAAATGAAAACTATTGATGTTCTGATTGGGAACTCACTGAATTTACAGAATAATTTAGGGAAATGGACACTTTTAACTATATTAAATGTTCACATGAAAAATTTATTTATTTATTAAAGTATTCTTTTCAGTCTGTTAGTAGTTTTAAAGTTCCTCCCTTCCTACCCCAGCATGGTTTCCACAAATTTCTTATAAGGTTTATTCCAGGTTATTTTATTTCACTGTTGCTATTGTAAAGGAATCTCCTCTTTTATTATACTTCCTAACAACTAGTTAATGTCCATAATAGATACTTCTTGAATTCAACCTCTGTACAGCCTGACTGTACCCAGTACTTAAAGACAATGTAAAATACAACCCAGACACTCTGTGCGGGAAGAACAATTAGTGAGACTCACTTGTTTGCATCAAAGAAAGGGCTGTGTAGAGGATTGACAGTCTCATCATTAACAGCTGTATAAATCCATTAACTCCGGGAAGAGACAATGTGTTAAGTAACTGGCTTTTACTTTGAAGTTTGGCATTACTTCACAGAATATAGAGATGATTCTGTCATGATTTATTATTCCAAATGGCATGGCAAGACCGAGGTTCTTCTACCCAAGTTTCCCAAGCTTTCTCTCAGGAAAGCTTCTGAAAATCTTAGAAACTTTCACACAGTATAAAAAAATACTGCTAACATTGGTTTTTGTTTTCCTGCTTTTGTCACCACCTGTTTCCCAGAAGTTTCAACATATCTTCTAATTTTAGAAACAATCTTTTTACCAGTGTGCCAGGCTGTAGCCCATATAATATTTCAAGATAGCCCAAGGCCTGCCTTCCCTTTGCATTTCAAATATTCAAGTAATGGGGTAATTATAGGTCTGTGTGCAAACACCATTCCTCAGGGAAGTGTTCCTCAGCCCCACACCAGCTGTCTGGGGGATCTGTCTAGGTTCCCAGGTTGAATGCCCTCATCGCATCTTTAAATAACTTGTTGGAACAAATAACTGTTGAATACGTGAGAAATTAATATAATGGGAGGAACCGTATGTTAAAGTAAAGCTAACTAAGGCAAAAAAGTTCCACATGATTCACAATCTTATTTCTCCTAATTGCTTATATTGCCTCCTCAAAATAACTGCCCTGCTCTCTTCTCGGCCAAGGAAAATGTCCCCCACAACGTCTTCACTGCTCCCAGACCCAGGGTCCTTTCCTTTGGGCCTGACACCCCAGATCATGTCTGGTGAGACCGCACAGGAAACAGAGGAGGGCAGGGTGCAAAGCCCCTTTGCCCGCTCTGGTCCGGCTGGGCCCTGGTTTCAGTCTGATTAGCGTGGCCATTCCCTCTTCCTCTCTTCTGGGCACTGGAGCTACAGAACTTCTACCTCACTGTGCCTGCACCGGGGCTCGGTTTCCTGACGTGATGGCACAAGGGGTAACAGGGGACTTCTCTAAGGCACCCTGCAACAGCACACACCAGCTGCTGCCGCGCCCTCGTCCTGTAGCTGTGCAGATCTCTGCGACGCCTTAGCAGTAACCACAGCTAATCAGCCACAAGCTCCATCTGCCCGCATGACCGAGACCTGACCAAGTACCACACTCTCCTATAACCGTCTCCCTGCTCTGTAAAAACCAAATACCCATGGGCATCGAAAACATTATCTGAGGGTTACATTACTTTTATAAAATTGCATTTTTATCATTGTTTATGAATTCCTAATAGGTTCACATTTTTATAAACAGGGAAATGGATTTACAAATAAGTTCAAGGGTCAGAGTTACCCAAAATGACAATACTTACAAAGTATTCATATTAATCACAACCACAATACATGCAAAAAGCCTCTGAGCCTCTGTTAATTCCTCAAAGCAAGGAGGAAAACTAGCACACACATTTAAAATACACACATATAAATACTGCTTGGCAGAGAGAGGGTAACTATTGTGGGTGGCAACACCAGCTAGTTAGGAAAAACGAGACCACAAATGGCGCTGAACTTCCTCATCTTGATTAGCTTTGCTCTAACTGGGATTTTGAGTTTCTCCCCATAACACTAGTTTGTCATTTATTCGACAAGTGTCTGTTGAATGCCTACTCTGTCCAGGCACTGTGCCACACAAAACAGACACGGTCTTTGCTCTCATAGACCTTACAGCGGAGAAGAGGAGAGTTCTTTGTGTGATTATTTGATTAAAATCTATCTAATTACGAGCTGTCATAAACGTTATGAAAGATAATTAACAGTGCTATAAGGGTTACAATGGGGGGAACTGGACAAGAATGGGGACGAAGGAAAGCCATTGGTCCCGGAAAGTGGTCTTTTTAGAACATAATAAAAGCATGTGTACAATCATTTTAGCACCCTTTCCTGACATTGGCAGGGGTTGTGGGGCAGGGACAGGATGGATGGATATGACCAATATTAATGCAATGCAGATGTTACTACTTTCCAACATTCTTGGGAAGCAAAAGACACAAAGCATATGTAGATGCATGTCATGTACATATAATATTGGTACTTTCTGTCTACCCAGAAGCTGGCTGGAGATGTGGCCCTGCCATCACTGCTGAACCTAAGAAGCCAAATTGCTTCTGGGTCTAATGGCAATGAAAGGATTTTTGCTCATATCCATGAAATGTGCTATTGCCCCGAAAGTGCTCAGAACACGGCTTGATACATGAGGAAGTGTTACATAAATGTAGGCTACATTATCTGCCCTCCTCTCTTACAGAAGCAAGGAAGGTACCTTCTGCATAAGGCCCTCTTAGGGACTCAGGGGACTGGCAGATACAGTGGCCACAGCCACTGTCAACAGAAGGGACTCTATCATTATGCTACCATGAAGAATCAAGATTTCAAGGCAGGAAGTTACAATTCTTACCTTTGGGTCATCTCCAAACTGGCCAAATTGTACATCATTTAATAAACTACGAGCAGTTTTGATGATATCTTTACATTTTTTTGGTGTTTCTTCTACCTTCCCAGCCAGAAAGAGACAACAAGCTCCTGTCACCTAAAAGAGAGACAAAAGCTCCTGAGATACTGTTATCAGAACTCACAGAGAAACAGAAGCAGCGATCTTTGGCCTTTACAATAAACTGGTCCCCCTCATTCTCCTACCTTCCTTTCTCACTTACTCTGACACCCTAAAAGCTTGAAGGAAATGTCACATACACATACACTCCTCCTCCCAATTGGGCTTCATAAATTATTTTAAATTTAATTTTCTGAAGAAAATATCATGTAAACAAAGTAGATGCCAGAAAGGAAAAAACTCACAGAAACCGATTTTCTTTTTTACATTGCAAACTTAACGATAATGACTCCCTGAACAGTGAGCTCTACTACAGCAAAAGCGCCCCACTAACCGCCTGTCCGGGGATCCATCTCCACACCACTGCCCACACTGCCTTTCCTTTCCCTCAAGCTGCCTGGGGCCTAGGCCAGTTCCGACATCACTGGCTCTTCTCACTGCTCTATCTTCAGCTTTTCTTTGCCCACTCCGACCTCTCCTACATGCCCCTCCCTCTACACAATCCTGATCATGTCAGATCTCAGACACTGTGTCAGGGGTACAAAGCCAATTCTGACACAGTCTCCTTTCTCTAGAACTTCACAAACTAGTGAGGAAGACGTGCATACAAAACTAAGTAAAGTCTTAGCAAAAGGAAGAACTCCCAACAGATTAACATCCTGTTAAGTCTAGTTCTGTCATCTTCTTCACGAAACCCTTCAATCACTTCATGGTTTACCTATTAAAGTCAAATTTCCTTAGCCTGGCATTCAAGACTCACTATGGGCGGATCCAGTCTACCTTTCCACCAGGGTCCCACCATTCCCTTCCTGCCAAACGGACCTCCTGAATGGCTGACATTGCACTGCATGCTCCTCCCAGTCTCTGGTCATGCTAGTTTCTGTTGGGAGTATTGCTCTAGCCCATCTCAGCACTTCTAAGCCCTACTTACAGTCAAGGCTTAACTTACTGCTGGCACCTCCCCACTAGCACCTTCCCTGATCCCTCCAAGACGTAACTAATCTCTCCCTTGAATGCTACAGCCTTCCTCCGTGCCACTCCTATGGCCTCACTCTTTACCATGTGTTTTGTACATGTCATTTCATCTATCCCCGACTGAAAGCTACCTAAGGCAGGTTCCCTGTCTGAATCTCCCACACAGCACATAGAGCACAGTGCATGTTTAAGAGGTAACTGAAGAATCAGTGATACGGCATAAAGAATATCTATTCCATCTTGGCCTTTGTTGAGTCTCAATTATAAGCCCACATTTATCTTGGGAAAGGTAACAAGGAAGTAAACTTTCACACAACGTACAATATGATTATGGTCCATACTGGCCCAAAGCAAAAAAAAAAATTGAATATAGTTAATTGGAAAAAAACAAAGCTCAAACTTGACTTTGTTTATATACAGTATGTAGCATATAAAAATAAATACTTTCTGGAAAATACGATAAGAAGACTACAATCAGTAGTAGTAGTAAACTGCATGGAAATAATAACGTGATAGAGAATTATGATAAAATTCAAACACTTACATATCTTGGGAATTGCTTGAAGGAATGAAACATATAGAAGCGATGAAAATAAATTATTCCAGTTGCCAGGGTATCATAGTGTCTGTTGTTCTGGTTAAGGACTTTAGCCAAGAATTTTTACAGGTTATGTTCTTAGTTAAATGTGGAAAAACAATAAAGACAAACAATAACAACAAAATCAGTGGTAAACACTATCAGTGGCAAAGCAGGCAGATGGAATCTCAGGGTGGCAGAATTCTGGTACAAGAATTAGCAAGTTGAAGTTTATGCTTTTAACAAGGCAAGCCTTCACCATCCTGTAGGACCACCTCCACTGTGATCACTGGGTGCTCATTTTCCACCTGGTGGCCACTTGCTCAATGGCTAAGTTTATACATTTAAACCATAAACAGGAAATAGAAAACTCCTGAAGAGCCAAGCAAACCAGAAATAACATTTAAATAACAAAGATATTTAAGAGGCATTTTAATACAGATATATTATTTTGTCTATAGTATCTAATTTAATTCTTGGTGGTGGTGGTGGGGAGCCTATCTATATTAGATTCCAAGACTCAGGATACAGTCCCAAACGCGTGCCCACATCAAAGATGAAGCGAGCCCCCTCTCGGCGGTACCGGGCCTCAGTGGCTGGATCGAGTCCTTCTAACTGTGAAGGTGTATGAGCCAAGTCTTTCTTATCCCAGTACCAACATGGTTTTGTGTGGTCCAGGTTTGCTGAGGTTACTGAAGGGCTTGAATTTTCTTTACTCTCCTTCATTTATTGAAGTAGACTTGTTCTTTCCAAAAGATTTTCTGAAAATGTTAGAATCCTAAGAGAAAGAGCAGCAGCAGCAAAGTTGGAAAGGGATACTCCACATTAATCAATCCCAACATTATAAACAATCTACAATCACAGACTGTACCTGATTTTGGATTAAAATTTCCCATAGAAGCACCACTACTGACAGGCAGTTAGAAGCCCAGGTTCACCTCCAAAGCCAATTTAACACCTAAGTGACCCACAGGATAAGTCCCAAATTTCATAGCTTAAAAGGAAGAGCATTTCCATCTCACTCTTCTTTCTGCCTTTTTTCACCAGACTCACTTCCCTCATGCTGGACTAGAGTCCATTCTTCAGTAAAACCCAGGCCTGTCCTGACCCCCTAAAAAGATTTACTTTACTCCAAAATTATCCATCTCTTCTAGCCAGCACCCAAATTTTCCTTTACTGAGTTTACTTGATTTCAGTTAGGTACTTTCACTTAGAAAAGCCAACAAATTGGACTCATTCCCATCTGCACTGAATTGTGCAATATGTTGAATCAGATATGAGGGAGAGTGATTTTGGGGGAGTGGATGGAGGGAGGGGTTTCACAAGGGAAGGAAGGAGCTCCTTTAAAATTTTCTTGCTTTCTCATCCTCTTCTCTTTCATTTTCATTCAGAATAAAGAGATTCTCTAAAAGCTGAGGAAAGAAAACAAAAAACAAGGACTCTCATCTAGAGGCCACTGTAATATGTAAATTGTTTGTAAACTGGATCAGAGAATAGAAATTTTCAAATAAGGCAGCAAAAGCATTCTAAAAGAGGCAGCTAGAACCAGGTTGGTCTGGTTAGCAAGAAAATAGCAGTTCAGTGGCCAGGCTTTGGGCCAGGGCCATCAATTAATCTGGAAGCCTAACTTTTCCTGTGTGCCTGCCTCATTTCTGGTGCCGTGGCAGGGCTGAGTCCTTTCTTTCTTTTTGCACTTGGGAGCTCTAAAGAAAATCGGATCTTTCCTCTAACAGGAAGAATTAAGTACCTGGAGAAAAGCAATCTTCTTAAACTAATTTGCACCTCTGTGTGCAATCGAACTGGGCAACAGTTGGGGGTGGGAGACGACCAGTTAACTAAAGCCTCGGTAAATACGAAGAGTTCATAATCAGATGCTCAGTAAATACAAAGAGTTCATAGTTAGATGTCATACTGAGATATCACGTCTCACCCATCAGATAGGCAAAAAATCCAAAAGTTTGATGATATACTCTACTGGCAAGGCCAGGGAGAAGCAGGTGATCTCATATATTGCTGGTGGGAGTACAAAATGGAACAACTCGCACAGAGGGGAATTTGGCAATACCTAACAAAATTACATGTGTGTTTGCTCTTTGACTTAGCAATCCCACTTCTAAGAATCTACTCTGAAAATACCATCACAAGTATGTAACAACATATGCACAAGATTACTCCCTAAAGTGTTATTTATAATAGAAAAAATTGTAAACAACTCATATGTCCATCAATAGGGCACTGGTTGAATAAAATACGGCACATTAACATAAATGGCATACCATGCAGCTATTAAAGAGACTAAGAACTTTAAGCACTGGTATGGAGACAGTTCCAGGATCAGCAAGAAGCAGGACAATGTACATAATATGTTAGTATCTACTTAAGAAAAGAGGGGAAATAAGAACAGACATCTCTATTTTTTTAAACTAATAAAAGAAATGGTGACCAATAGAGAATGGGGAAGAGCAGAATGGAAAGGACAGGAATGGGAACAACACTTCACTGAATGTATCTTTCTATGTAGCTTTGACTTTTTAAAAAACCTTTTATTTTAAAATAATTATAGATTTACAAAAGATTTGTAAAGACAGTATAGAGAATTTTGTATACTTTTCACCCAGCTTCCTCTAATGTTAACATCTTATATAAACATGGTACATTTACCAAAACTAAGAAATTAATTTTGGTACATTATTAACTAAACTATAGCCTTGACTCAGATTTTGAGTTTTCCCAAAAATCCCTTTTCTGTTCCAGGATCTAATCCAAGATGCTACATTGCATTTAGGCGTCATATTTCCTTAGTATCTCCTAAGATGTAGCAGTTTCTCAGTCTTTTCCTTGTTTTTCATGACCCTGCCAGTTTTGAAGAGTACTAGGTAGATTAAAATGTCCCCGATTTAGGTTTGTCTGACGTATTCTCATGAATAGACTGGAGTTTTGAGAAGAATGCCACGGGCTGGCCCCGTGGCTTAGCGGTTAAGTGCGTGCGCTCCGATGCTGGCAGCCCGGGTTCGGATCCCGTGCGCACACCAACGCACCGCTTCTCCGGCCATGCTGAGGCTGCGTCCCACATACAGCAACTAGAAGGATGTGCAGCTATGACATACAACTATCTACTGGGGCTTTGGGGGAAAAATAAATAAATAAAAAAATTATTAAAAAAAAAAAAAAAAAGAGAAGAATGCCACAGAGGTGAAGTGCCCCTCTCATCACATCACATCAGGGGGTAGGTGATATCAGAATGACTTCTTACTGTTGATATTAACCATGATCATTTGGTTAAGATGGGATCTGCCAAGTTTTTCACTGTAAGTTATTGTTTCTTCCTTTTCATTTTCTATTATTCCTTAGAAGTAAGTCATGAGGTCCAGCCCCTACTCAAGGATAAGGGAATTAAGCTCCA
This sequence comes from Ceratotherium simum simum, assembly GCF_057802395.1. Lineage (NCBI taxonomy): Eukaryota > Metazoa > Chordata > Mammalia > Perissodactyla > Rhinocerotidae > Ceratotherium > Ceratotherium simum. The sequence continues at coordinate 6,796,614 of NC_141923.1, forward strand.
CCTCCTGGAAGAAGTATCAAAGAATGTGTGGACATATGTTAAAACTACCACAGTGAATAGTAAACACTTGGGGGGAAATAGTTTGCAATGCAAAATACTATGCAAAGTACCTGTTTCTCCTTAAAGTTTCACCCATTAATTTCAGCATTAATCTGAGAATCTTGCCTGCAGCCATTATTATTGTAGTGTTCCAATGGGGATTTTCTATTTCCTTCCTTCCTTCAACTTTATTTGGAATTCTTTTGTAAGAAAGATCGTTCCTTCTCCTTCATTTATTCAATCATTTATTTATATTAGTATGGAATCATCAGTATTTATTTTATGCTTTGATTGGCTCCCGAATCTTTTTTTAACTTTGACTTTTGAATCATGGAAATATTTAACATACTCATCAACTGAACTAAAAAGAAAAAAGCAAATCCAAAAACTCAAAATAAACCCATTGTACACCAAACAGGCAACATAACCACACAGAAAACCATTATAAGTAATATCTGATCTTGTTCCATCCTGAGTGAGATATATTCTAAGGACAAAAAGAACTGCAAAGAAATCTTAAACCTCTTCAGCAATGCATTGTTAGTAGTTATGTTAACATGGTAACTGTCAAACCATTTTTTTGTATATTGTAGGATAAAGCAAATACATAAATGTTAATGGGATTAGGAATCAAGATTTTCAGTGCAAAGGAAACAAACATATATATATATGCACAAGATCAAAGGTTAAGAAAAAAACCTGTCATGTTACATTTTAATTGAAAATATCAAAATAAATCACGGTTAAAAATATAAACATATAGATCCCAGCTCTGTGCATTTCAAATACCTGGAAGCAACAACACTCTTATAATCAGGAACACATATAGTGCCCAAATCTTAGCTTTCCACACTACTATCCTCGAAAAGGAACCAGGTCTCCTCTCTTGCCTGGGGTGTGCTCAGACGAATGGAAGCTTATCAAAAGACACAGGAGCCAGCACTGACTCTCCCTGGACAAATTCAGGGAATCTGAATATTAAAAAGAAAAATGACTATGACTGATCGTAAAGAGTGAATAAACAATCCACGAGTCCATAGTAATATTAAAAAAAATTATACATACACATATATATATATATAAAATGAATCCACTTGGCTAGCTAGCACTGTTAATAATTATTGTGAAAAAAGTACCTTTACCTTAACAAGAATGATCAAGCTTGGCATCACTAATAGGGTGAAAACTTGCCATTATGTGCCTCCTGACGTGATGAGATAGGAAATAAATATCAACCACCTATGTAGTATTCTTACCGCCCCAAAAAGTTAACCTAAATCCAACCAAGCCTTTAGACCTAACTTCCAGTTTACAGTAAATACTGGGAGTAGAGGAACAAGTTAAATGGCACAATAAGGAAACTATGAGTCACATCCAGAAAGTGTGACACTCTTACAAGACAACTGACCTGGTCTCTCCCAAAAAGTCAATGTCATGAAAAAAACAAAAGATGGAGGAACCATCCTGGATTTAAAAAGACTAAAGAGGCATAACAATCAAATGTAACGTGTGAACCTTGTTCTCTATTAACATCAATTAGTCTTGCCTGTTTCTGAAGGACTGTGGAATGATCTAGTATCTTTTGTCTACAACTGATTTCTTTTGCTCAATATTATGTTTGTGGGGTTTATCCTTGCTGTTGCATAAAGCAGTATTCATTCATTCTCACTACCGTATAGCAGTGGTTTTCAACCAGGGGCGAATTTGCTCCTCAGGGGATATTTGGCAATGTCTGGAGACATTTTTGGTTGTTATAATTGGGGGGCTGCTACTGGCATCTAGTGGGTAGAGGCCAGAAATGTTGCTGAACGTTCTATAATGCACAGAACAACCCCCTTCAACAAGGAATTAACTGGTTCAAAATGTCAATAGTGCTGAAGTTGAGAAACTTGGCTATACAGTATTCCACTCTACGAATATAACACAATTTATTTATCCATTCCACTGTGGATGGACATTTGAAATGTTTCTGTTTTTTGATTATTAATAATAGTAATGAACATTCACGTACATTCTTGTAGAGCAGAAGGCAACTGGCCAATCGGCTGAGGGAATCAATATCTCAGCATATCTGTAATTTACTCATGGTGCACTAGCTGAGAATCTCTACTTTAAGATATATTAACCTAACAGTTCTCCATGTACTTATTCATTCAAATATTTACTGAGAATTTACTATGAGCCAGGCCTCAATGACACAGCAGGAAACAAAAGAGGCAAGGTCTTTGCCCTACCAGAAGCTTCCAGTCTATGGCAGAGACCAAGAAACAAATATATTGGTATTTGTAAGGGAGTGGTAAGTGTCATGAAAAATAACAGAGCATGGTAAGGGGAGAAAGTGATGAGGAGGAGCTGTTTAGAGATTTGCAGAAGGAAGACCAGTTAGGAGACGACAGTAGCTGTTCAAGTAATGCCTAAAGGAGGGCCTGTCCCCACACAATGGTAGTGGGAGAAAGAGGGGGCATTATAACTGGCTGTGAGGCAAAAAACGGCAAGAGATGATATCAAGTTTGCCTCACTGACAGAGAAGAGTGATACTAAAAACAAAAATGGGGAAGAGAGAGTTGGTTTTGATGAGGGGAGGAAAAGAAGACTTTGGTTCTATAAACATTAGGTCTGAAGAACTTGTAAGACGCTTGGGTGAAACTATCCATCAGACAGATAAGCAGGCCTGTTGAAATCTGGTAAGATTTCCTTGGGATTCATCTATATAGCACTGACAACTAAAGTCATGGTGAGGGAGGGAGGGAGAGTGAAGAAACAAGAGGCCTGGGGACAGAACTCGAGGAAGCAGGAAGAATCACCAAAGGAGAGAAAGGGAAGGAACGGTGAAAGAGGTAGGGAAATGCGCACCCTTAATTGCAGAGGAAACCACGGGATATCAGCTTCAAGCCAGAGGTGACAGTCAACAGTGACAAATGCTAAAGAAAAATGAAAGGACAAGGAATTAAGGAAAGGTTACTAGAATTGGTGATTAGTTATCAGAGATATTGAAAATTGATTGTAGCCATGGTTACACAACTCTGAATATACTAAAAACCACTGATTTGTACACTTTAAATGGGTGATTTGTACGGTATGTGAATTATATCTCAATAAAGCAGATACATACACATACGTAAACAGAAGAACCCTTTCAGAAGTGCATTGGGGCAGAAGGAAGACTACAAGGGGTGTTAAGGAATGAACAGGCTATGAAACAGGTTATTCCTGTTTTTTCTGCATAAAGGAGAATGAAGCATGTCCGAAGCCAGAAGATAAGGTGCCACTAGAGGAGGCTGAACAAGCCACTGAGCGTTTACTTGGCCAAGGGATAATAAAAAGCACAGTAAAAAAGTCAACCTTAAAGGAAGTTCTTTCTCTGAGACAGAAGGGAAGGAAAAGTCTGAGGAACATATTTAAAAAATCATTTAAGGGGAACAAAATAAATCATGAAAGAGTATCTCCATTTTCTCTGGGAAGTAAAGTGCCAAGGCACCTGTTGAGATGAAAGGGGCAGAGGAGGGACAGGGTTAGGACCCAAAAGGGATGAAAAAGAATCTCAGTCCAAAAGTGGATAAATCACAAATATATTCAAGCCTGACCTTGCTGTCATTGGCTAAACCCCATGCTAATAATCTAGTGTAGGTGCCTTCAGACTCCGCAGCTGAATGAACAATTACACAACACACAGTGAAAATAAACCTACATAAACAGAATAGAAACAGTCCTCTAAATCATTCATGCCCCTGAAAAAGTTCTTGCCTCAGTGCTACAACCCTTTTCCCTACTACTCTTTATTTTTTCACAAGACCCTAAAGTTATAAATTTTCTCATTAGCAGCTCATAATTACTGTAAAAATGACAGAGATTTAAGAGCTCCACAAAGTAAAAATCTCTCCATACACAAGCAGCATGTCAAGGTATTTCAGTAACATCTTTCAGGAATGTGCTTCAGATACATCATTTCACATGATGAAAGATTAAATGCATTTTCAACATTTAGAATTATGGATACTTACAAATTGGAAACAATAGTAAGGTCACTACTCAATTTTTTCACCCAGTACAGAAATTCCCTCTAAACAACAGTAATATTTGGTCACTAACTAACCTTCATTTGGCCATTTTCATTAATTGGACCTTAATAATTTACAAAGCAGCCTATGACATTGCTGGGTATCAATAATTGGTATGCATATTAATTCTTGTATTAGTCATTTATTGGTTTTTATCTGTTCTGTTCATCCTCTAGATCTGGTACATAGATGGGACAGAATAACAAACGAATGACATCTACCTTACAACAATTCTCTGTAGCTCCCACCTAGTTCCCTCAGGTTTGAAAATACCTTTCCCTTATCTATTGATTGCCTTTCAAATATGTGCAGACAATTTTCCATTCCCTCCTCTTCTCCAGAGTAAACGTTTGTCTCTCAACATGGTTTTTAGTGTTTCAAGATCCATCCTAAACTCTAGCAATCAAAATGGAAAACAATACTCTTTATATGATTTGCGTGGTACCTGGGGGAAGGGAGGTTACTAGTATTCAACATGACCATAGCGTTTGCACTGAGTTGCAGCACGCCTGCAAGCTATGTTTTCTTATCCTCACAATTTATCGCTGAGGAAATGGAGCCAAAGAGACATGAAGCAACTTGCCTAATTCACACAGCTAGTAAATGCCAGAGCCACAATTTGTCATTAGACCGAGATATACCACCTTCCCTCAATCTGGGGAAGATTCTATTTGCTTCTATAAATGGAACATTACATCCCAGAACCATTTTTGTCAAGTCAGGTCTTCCTCATGTCAAATATGTACAACTGAGTTTTTGTAAATTTAATCATTCCTGGCAAATTTACATCTTGTTAGTTTTGGCATATTATTTCAGCCTTTAAGAAGTCTTTGAATCCTGCGTATCATCTAACGTACTGGCTATCACTACAGGTTTTGAGTGTATTTATTACTTTAGAAGCATGCCTCACATATTTAAAGTTGGTAATACAAAAGCACTAACCAGAGTAAGGGCAAGACCAGAGCCCTGCAGCTTATCTCTAAAAACCTCTCTTCAGGTTGACATCAACCCGTTAATCAGCATTTTGGGTTTGGTAATTTGAGTGGATATATCCATCTAACCAGACCCTATCCAGTGTATATTTATTTCTTGCATCTACTAGGACAGGAAGAGAGATTATGTTCAGTGTTCTAAGGAAATATAAGTGGTTTCATGTCCAGCAATCCCCCATCCACCACCAACCAGTCTAGTAAACTTATAACAAAAGGGAACATGGTTTGTGTCACCTCGCTGCGGCGGCTGCTTTTTTTTTTTTTTGGTGAGGAATTAGCTCTGGGCTAACATCCGTTGCCAATCCTCCTCTTTTTGCTGAGGAAGATTGGCCCTGGGCTAACATCTGTGCCCATCTTCCTCCACTTTATACGGGACGCCGCCACAGCATGGCTCGACAAGCGGTGCGTCCGTCCGCACCTGCGATCCGAACCTACGAACCCCAGGCCGCCAAAGCCGAGCGCGCGAACTTAACCGCTACGCCACCGCGGGCCGGCCCCCTCCCCTCCCCGCTTTCTTTTTAATTGAAGCTCTGCTGGCTTGAGGGAATAAGCTCTCCTTTCTCAAGTAGGCACAAACTCTCTTTCTGCTCTCCCAACAAGATTCTAAAACAGATTATTAAGAAGTTCTAGCATCCAAGAGCCATGTAATTGCTCTCTGCAAAAACTGAGACATTTACCAGACTCCAGTCTTCTATCAGTAACTGCAGTTTTAGGATTCCTCAAAAGCTATGAACAATGATTGTACAATCTTATCTGCAAGTACTCTGGTATATTATTTATCTGAGCCTACAAATATGAATTAGATTTAGCCCAATTAGATATTCTTTATAATCTCCTCAACCGCCATAAACTTAATTCCTCTTAATTTTGTTTGCCCTTACCCAGTTTTAGAGAAAACAAACAGAAAACATTTTTCTTCCTTCTAGACACTCAATGAACTCACTGCTTTCAACCACGATCTCCTGAAATGAACTAGTTCATTTTGTAGGCTATGATCAATTTTTTTTTATAATTTTATTTATTTATTTATTTATTTCCTCAAAGCCCCAGTAGATAGTTGTATGTCATAGTTGCACATCCTTCTAGTTGCTGTATGTGGGACGCGGCCTCAGCATGGCCGGAGAAGCGGTGCGTCGGTGCGCGCCCGGGATCTGAACCCGGGCCGCCACCAGCGGAGCGCGCGCACTTAACCGCTAAACCACGGCGCTGGCCCTATGATCAATTTTTAATTTATGACGTCAACTTTAGAAATAGCATTTAAAATTTAAGGATCTCATTAGCCATTAGAATGCGTCTTTATCACTTGTTCGTGAAAACCACGTCTTCAAAATGGAACAAATGTTATGATGCTTTATGCAAGAATCAACTGATACGTTTGAATGCATCACAACATAAACAGAATGAGACAAAAGCAAAGAAACCCCTAAAATTAAACACTAATGTAGTCCCTCTGAAAAAAATAAAACAATCCTGGATAAATAATCTTGACTATAAATGTAAGAGTTAACAGGCAAGCATCCTAAGAACATCAACAACCTTAACCAAAATGTCTATCAATACCACCACTACCATCATCCTATCCATTCTCCATTCAACAATATAGACAGCTACTATACGTCATGCAGTGTTCTAGACGATGAGGATACAAAGCTCCCTGTGGAGCTTTCATTTTAGCAACATCATTCATACAAACCTTTAACGAGCGCCTACAATTGCAAAACACTGCGCTGGATATCTCTCAAGAGCAATACACAAGCATTATCAGGTTTACCTTAAAAACATAAAAGGCCATCCTCAAGTAATTGCTCTGAGAAGTCGTTCCTAACTTCAGATGATTTAGCGAAAGCTCCGTTTAATTGGCAAGGCAAATTCACGGAGCGTTACAGACCATGCTTTGTGCTGGTAACTGCCTAAAAGCTTTTAGATAACCTCTCGACTTTCGCTTCAACTTTCTAAAGAACACTGCCTTTGGTAAACCAAATAACCCAGGAGAGGGTCGGTAAGGACAACGTCTCGGCAAGAACGAATCTAATCGCGGAAGTGCCTTTTCCTCAATCCTACTCTCACCTTTGTTACACAGCTCCTCAGACTCCAAAGTCCGAGTACACCAGATGTGGAAGAATACCCAAAGTCTCAGGTCTAACCAGGAGTCGGTTGGGACCGACACACTGCGAAACAGCTGGGACGACGTGGGTAGTCTGTGGTTGCGCGCGCGTGAGACCCCTGCCCCTTCTCCCCATCTGCTAGAAAGTCCCCGAAACCTAGCTGCGCCTCACTGCGGGGGCCGCTACCTGTTCGAAGGTCCGCGCCGGCCTGCCTGCCCCGCTCCTGCGCCTCAGACCCTTCCCCGAAACCCGTCCCACAGCCCCGCCGTCGCCCGCTAACTTCGACCTGCACCGGGGGGTAGCGGAGGGAGGCGGAATCCAGCAAGAAAGACTCCGCCAGCGGACGGAAGCAGGCGGCCATACCCTACTGCGACCTCCAGGAACTCGGGAGGTGAGCGGCGCTGCCGGCGACCCGTCGGTCACTCACCCCTCGCCTCAGGCAAGCCCTTTAGCAACGTCTCTCCTTGCCGACTGCGGCCATCTTGGGCGTGGAATGTCGGGGCACTACGTCATCACGCTGCGTCCGCGACGGAAAACAAGCGACCGGAGGGCACCTGTCAACCAATCAGAAGAAAGTAGAGCTCTCAAACGAGGAAAGAGCCGCCAATCTCCTGCTGGTCCCTCCCCGCGGGTCAGTGGTCGCTGCGGGCAGGAGGAGGGGCGGGCCGGGGGCCCATCCCGTTGGTCCCGCCCCCCGGGGCGAGAGGGAATTCGAGAGCAACCGAACCTGCTAACGGAACTTGGGCGCGAGGGGCGGGGCCCTAGCGCCCGTTCTCCAATCAGCGCTCGGGTGTGGGCGCAGTCTAGCCAATGGTGGCCCAGAAGCTGGCTGGGCCGAGCCCGCCGCTCTGGCCCCGGAGCCCGCAGGCCCAATGGCTGAGGAGGAACCCGAGCCGAACGGTTGGGGGCGGCGGGGCGGGGCCGCGCCCATGCGTCTGAGCCGCGGGCCAATAGGCGGCGGCGGCGGCGGCCCGGGGGCGTGGCCCGGGGGCGGGCGTAGCCGGGTTGGGCCGAGGCGGCGGGGCCGTCTCAGGCCGCCGTCCCGCCCCTCCCGTCCGGCCTCCTCCGCCGCCGCCGCCGCCGCCGCCGCCGCCTGGGGCTTGGTTGAGGCGGACGGTGGGTGCGGGCCGGAGCGTGGCGCCGCCGCCGCCGCCGCTGCGCGAAGGGGCAAGTGGGCAGGTGAGTGCCGGCGGCGACCGGTCCCCGCGCGGCCCGCGAGGCACACTCGCGCCGCCGCCCCCAGGCGCTGCGAGGCGGTCCTCCGCCCCGGCCGGCGCCCCTCGGCCGAGGTCCGGCCCGCACCCCGGCGGCCGCTGCGGGCCCGGGGGCGGGGGCCGGTGTGCGTCCTGGGGCCCGGCAGGGAGGGCTGGCTGCGGGGGGCCCAGCGGGGTCGGAGGCGCCGCTCGGCCTGTGCCCTCCGGCGTTGGTGGCGGACACACTGCCGCTGCCCCGCGGCCTCTCTTGCGCTCGGCGCTCCCGGCCCCGCTCCCCCCGCCCCGGAGGTGGCGGCAGGTGCAGAGGGCGCCCGGCCCCTCGGCGCCCACCGGGTGGAGCCCAGGCCCCTCTCCCTCGCGCTCGTCGGCTCGGCTCTGCGTGCGGCCGGCGCACGCTCTCGCTTCCTTCCTCCCTCCCGTCACCCCGCGAAAGGCCGAGCGGCTTTCCTGTTCCTCTCTCCAAACCCTAGGTGCCGGCCGGGGTGCCCGGGGACTAGCCCCTGCTTCTCTCTCACTTTCCAGCTATAAAAACAGTCGTTGAAAATAGGTCATCTTTCTTCCCACGCGCCCTGGCCGTCTTCCACACGTTCAGTGCCCTACTAGGGAGAAGAATTCAGGGCTTTGGAGTTTGTCATTCCGGCATTCAACTCTTCCTCCTCGTGGCTCCAGCCTGGCGATGCAACTCCGCCTCTCCCATTTTGCACTCGGGGAGAAGGAGCCGATTAGCGGGGGCCTCACTCCCGCCGTGTGTTGACACGTTTAGGATCACTCGGAGGGTATTGTTTTGCTTTTCCAAACGAAGGATGTGATGTTTCAAAAGCAAAAATACTTTTAAAGTAGGTTGACAGGTTAATTTTGCTTTGAAGAACCTCCGAAGAGTTAATCTGTTAGCGATGGACCTGTCCATAGCTTGGTGGTGGTGGTTACACAGCTGTAGGTGTTTGTCAAAACTCGTAGATCTGGAGACGGGAAAGTGTGAATTTTATTGTATGTAAATGATGCCTCTCTGCCCCCATTTTTCTTCTCAAAAATGACCCCACTGGTATTTCGAAACTGAAATAACCAGTAAGAGTCTTGGAGATGTTTTTCTTACTGTTTTAAGTGAATGCATTTAACTCAAGAATATAGCAAAATAGGAGCAGCTTTACTCTCCACGGTTAAAATTTGGCAAGACTTGCTTGCACCATATATTGTGTCTGTACGGGCTACTATGCATACAGGCCTGCGTTACCAAATTAGTCCCAGGGGCTGCTGTGATTGATATTTTGGTCAAGTTCCAACAATTTAAGGAGTTTTACTCTGGCCCAAGAAAGTGGTTTGCAAAGCCCAGTTCTTGAACAGCTACAGAACAACCTCTTTACTGGGACCCCAAACAACCTCAGTTTTCAGTCTTCTGCTACCCCTTCCTGTCTGCCCTCCTTTTTCTCTCTGTATTCGAAATTATAAGTTAATATCTGAAATGAAACCCTAGTCTGAACGTGTAAAGTGGTTGCTGCTTCTCATCTCTTCTCCAGTTTGCTAACATCTCTCAGTGCTTTTTTCCCGGAATAAGAAGGATGTTGGACTTGAAGATTAAAACATTTATTCCTATGTTTGCTGTAGAAATGAAAGTTTCTGTTCATTTGTGTCAATAAGAAAGTACCGCTTATGGAGCTCCTCTTCTATATGGTGAACATTTAGGCCACATTTTAAATGATGGTTAAACTTTTGCTTTAGAAGCCACTGGAGAATGAGAAAACTGTAAAGGTTGTACTCAAATATTTTTCCATTCTAAAGTTGAACCACTGGAAAACTATTTTTGGTTTGAGAGCTCTGATAACCAGTCACAACAGCCTCCTTAAAACTTGATGCTTTCATATCTAGAAGAGAATGACGAGATGACAGCTAGAGGAAAGTGTCAACATAAGCACAACAGGGGCTTGCTCATAGTCAATAGTTAGTAGATAATTATTGAATTCAGTGAAAACCAGGTACATGGTTTGGGCCGCGTGGAATTTTAGTAAAAATAGAGTAAAAAATCTCGCCTCCTACCTCAGGGTTACTCGCATTCTTCTTTACTAGATGTTGGTTTAGTTTGCGGCTTTCCAAGTCTCTTAAAATGTTTGAATTACATCATCCCCTTTTTTCTTATTGCTAATCTGAAGTAGCTTTTAGAAATGTAACTAATAATACTGTGTCTTTTTTTGTGTAGCTTGATGAATATCTTTCACTGGAAGGTTTTTTCTCTTTAGAAACTGGCTGCTGTGTGTGGTGCTTCTGTTGGGGGTGGGGAGGAAGAGTTCCAAGTGTGTTTCCTCTCCTTGTACCTAAGTCGTGGGAATGGAGCCTAAGATTTTGTTCCCCCACAGAAGAATAAGAGTCATTTATTGCTATGGCATTAAACGTTTTTAACAGAACAGTGAATATATCTTTATTCTTGTTACTTTGGACGTTGCTTGTGGCCAGTTATTTGTTTTCTCAATTAGCTAGCGTTATATTTGGGCCCATTAATTTATCAGTGAAGAATATTTTGATTTGTGAGTCCTTTTTTCTCTTGCTACGGTCATAGCAGTGTTTATCTTGGATATCAGTTCATTCTGAGTCTTTTTAACCAGTTAAGAGTATTAGACTTACACCTGAAATTTATACAATGTTATAAACCAATGTTACTGCAATAAACAAAAAATTAAAAAAAAAACAAAAAGTAAAACCACCCAGAATGTCAATGCTCAGAGAAAAAAAAATAGTATTAGACTAAAGATTCTTGACTTTTAAATTTTCCTAGTTTTCACTTTTGTTGCATTTACAGGTGTACCTTCCTTGGCAAAATTGACTTCTGTACACTGGATTTCCTTATATTATTTTCCTGTTTATAAAATTGGAGATGTTAAATATTTTGATCTACAAATATAATTAATTTACATAATGTTTATTCTCCAACGAAAAAGAAATTTCTAACAAAATATTAATACACATGATATGTTTTTCTATTACAAAGGAGTTGAGACTTTTTTTTTTAAGTCACTTGGTAGTCTTATGGAAAAAAAGCCTAGTTAGCAGAATTGGCCAGATTAGAAGTCCTGCTTTTGGTTGTTCAAGTCATCCGGTAACTCAAGCCAGAGATTAGCTGTGTGGACTCCATTTCCAGTTGGGAGCTTCCTCTAGGTTTTGGAAATAAACAGATCATAAAACAAGAGGTACAGACACAGGTACTGACAATTTTCAACTGAAATAAATTTGAATGGAAGAAAAATGATTCCAAGTGATTATAAAATCCAAATACCAAAGTTAAGACTTTGAAATTCTTTCTTTTTCAAGTAATTTCCCAGTAGAAGTTAATTAATAATCAAGATAAGTCCAAACACTCTTGGCTGACAATGGAAGACAAGTCTGACTCTAAAGTTAAGATTTTGAAAAAGATCTGAGTGATACTGATTTACTAAGCCAGAGTAAAATTTTAACCTTTTACACCCTTAGCCTCAGTAATGGGAGTGCAGAGGGAGGGGAGGACAGAGAGACAGAGCAGGAAGAAATGCCTTCATTATTTTTTAGAAGGAATAAAATATTGTCTAGAGAATGTAGATAATCAGCTGTCTATATAGAACTTTTAATAAATATGCAATATTTTAGGCTCACGATCCTGAGTTTCACTTTCCACTTTGTTTAGGATACAGTTCATTAGAACATAACAAGATCTAAAAAATCCTATGACTAAGTGCTTTAAAGGTTTCAGTCTCAGAAAACAGGCATGACTCTTCAATATCAATAGTTTTCTATTAAGCACAGTTAAGAGAAAGTAAGGATTAGTGTTGAAAAATACTCCTTGAAATTGCTTTTACCATGAAATATTTACTAATGACTAATGAGGTTTTTCATTTGTTGATTGTAATGGTTTAGCATTGCTACATGTCGTGGTCCCCTGGTTGGTTTCTACAGTTCTTCCACCCATGACAAGAGTGTAGCATTGCAAAGATTGGTGTGGGATTTGTGGGATTGTGGGGAAGCTCATTTGGAAGTTTTGCTCATGTCCCAAATTTAAGCCGAGGCCACTCCTATGTTTTTGGACAAGGCCAGCAAAATGGCTCTGTACTTCTAAAGGGCAAAGAAATAAAACCTTTACATGGTATATTTTACTACTCTATGGGAATACTGTGATTTGGAACTTCAGAGCCTTCATAAGTGAGTTGGTTTTGGGCTGAATCCATGAAATACTATTATCAGTAAAGTTTGCCATCTAGGTGTGCTGGTGAGGCTCTGCCACCAATCGAGTCTGTCATCTCGCATAAATTGATTAACCTTTGTAAACTTCAGCTTTCTTATCTGTAAAGTGGGCAAAATAATATTTGTCTTTATCTATTGTGTAAAATGCTTTCCTGAGTTCCTGATATAGTAAATGCTCAAATGTTGCAGTTGTGATGAAGATGATCATGTTGGGGACCTGCCACAGGACACTATATGTGGCAGGGATGACATAGTTTCAGCAGCCCAGAAACAAACAACATGATGTTGAGCATGAATAACTGCATTTAGGTTCAAAAACTCAGTTGTTTAATATAGCGCATCTGTCTCACTGAAGATCAGTTTATGTAACAGAAGGTTTTGGTTGAATACCATCTTATCCTACAAGGCTATGGGACCATGTCTCATCCTTGCATTTCAGATTAGATGCTCAATAAATGTGTCCTGAATGAATGTGTAAATTCACTAGTTCACTTGGCTTGTAGACAGGGTACGCCAGACTTAGGTATATGAGTAAAATCTTCTAGAGTTGAGTTCTAGGAAGGCAGTAGTCCCACTGAGCTGTGCCCCTCTCAGAGCACATGAAGGGTTTTGTTGACTTAGGAAAAAAACATTCATTGAAGTATACTATATCTAAGTGGTTTTGTTTGCTTTTGAGAAGGACGTGGTGAGAGGCGTGTTAAATCTGGAGAAGAGAAGACTTTGAGGGGGACAGAAAGCTGTCTTCAAAATTTTGAGGGGTTGTCGTTTCTCTTCTAAAGGCAGGTCAAAGAGGATTAGGAGCTTTCAAACAGTGCAGTCCTGGAGTGGCTCGCCAAGTGGATACGCTGCCACAGAAGTGGGCGAGCAGCAGCCGGCGGCCACAGGAAAGCGTGTTGGGAGCAGATAAGCAGCCAGCAGCAGCTTTGGTCTGGCCCCGCGTCTGCCACTTGGTAGCAGCCGGGTGCATTTGGTACCAGGGATGACACGCTCCGCCCTGTCTCTCTCACAGGGTTTTCAGACTTGAATTTGGCAGTGGATAGCAAGGCACTTGGACAGCCATAACTGCTGCATTACATTAGATGTCGTTGTTTTAAACGTGTGGGGTTGAGGGTTAACACACATAACCCCAAAGATCTTTTCCACTCCTGATATTCCACAATTCTAGAATCTAGAATATTTATGTGAGGAATGTGGGTGATTTGAAGGTAATTTTTTGACAGATTACAGCTGTTCTTTCACACTCACGTTTTTTTCTTTTAGATATAATAGGAAATGATTATTCCTAATACCAAATGATTCTCTGCTTTATGAAAGGTTTTTTTTTGCAACTTCCTTTGAATAGGAGCCTCATTTTTAATTTGTTTATTTACAACTTAATTCAACAGTATTTTAAAATTAAAACTTATGTATTGAAAAGTCAATCAGAAATGGTTTAAGCATCTCTAAAATTACCGTGTAAATTAGTGGAAGTATGGCGAAAACCATTGTAGAGGGCAAGAAACATCTGTATTTTTGTTAAATCTCAAGTTTGTGTATATCTCTGTCTTTCTGTGACAGCCAGACTGTTCTGTATAAAGATTGAAATTTTACTTACATGCAACTTAAAGGTGCACATTCATCCTGGTGCTTAAGTAGCTACTGAGTTGAAATTAATTCCACCTTCTTGCCTGCCTGCCTGCCTAAACTTCTCCAGACTTCTGAGTTGCTGTGCATCAGTACCTCCTTTGATAGAGATTGAAATGATGGGTGCTAGTTAGCCACTTAAACTGGTATAAGTTAGTGTGGCTTGACCCGACTGCTAGGCCCTGCTACTGTGCAAAGAGAGAATATGTTTCTGATACACTAGTTTGAGTTAACTTGCTACTATGCAATGCGAGGACTATGCCTTATCAGTTTCTGTAGGAGAGAAAACATCACACAGTTAAATGCTTTTCAGATTAGGGGTGCTTTCATTTCCCTAAACCATCATCCTGTAATTTGTGTATTTAATTCAGAATGTAGTCATCTGATTCTAATGGCCTGCGAAGTATTTTAGTGAGATTGTTTTCTTCCTACACAAAGATTAGGCAGGCTCTCACACTGCCTTCAAGTGCATTTTACAGCTGGGGGCCTGAGGTAGGAGGAAGCCATAGGACCCTTCTCTCCTTTAGTCAATCCAGCTGTCAAGTTGGATAGATGCAGGATATATTGAAAAACAGATGCTGTGTTTGAGCTAAGGTTTCCTGGATAAATTGCCAAATAAGTGTAATCAAAAATGTTTATTCTAGTTGTATTTAGTTGAAAGCAATTCAGGAAAAATACATGTATACATCCTTTCCATTTAGAATTTTTTGTTGTGAGGAAGATTAGCCCTGAGCTAACATCCGATGCCAATCTTCCTCTTTTTTTGCTGAGGAAGATTGGCCCTGGACTAAGATCTGTGCCCATCTTCCTCCACTTTATATGGGACGCCGCCACAGCATGGCTTGACAAGTGGTGCGTTGGTGTGTGCCCGGGATTCGAACCTGCAGACCCTGGGCCGCCGAAGCAGAGCGCGCACACTTAACCACCGGGCTGGCCCCCATTTAGAATTTTTGAAAAAAAAAACAAAAAACCACACAGCTGAATTCCATCTCAGTCGGTTCAGTATGTGTGAACTATGCTTTGTAAAAATGGGTTAAGTATGCAGCGCCCTCCCTCACCTCGCCATCAGCCAAGTTCCCTAAATGCGCTTTTATCTTATTTCTCCTGACCTATTTCTTCCGCTACACAGATTATATGTAAGAGAGTCACCTGATTGGTCGAAGTGGTTATTGATTCCAGATGCCACTTGAATATTAGTCAGCAATTTAAATAATGGTTGAGTGTGCCTATTATTTTACTGTCTTCTAATGCCTATTTTATCTGTTAGGTGGAGAGATCGTTGATGGACTTGTTGAATAGTTTATGGTATTTTAAAGAGACAGATTTTGAGGATTCTGTAGATTTTTAAAGTATCTTGATGGTGAAGAAATGTAGATATGTGTGAAACTCCTGGCTTGCCCTTCCTTTTTATAGACGCCCCTTCCTTTGACTACCTATCATTGTAGCATCCATTTGTCTGTCAGTCCTGTATTGCTTTTTTACATATTTTCTTTTATCTTAAATATTGTTTAAATCCTTTTTTTTTTTTTTACCGTATACTTTTGTTTCTCTTCAGATAATTCAGTAAGAATTTGGAAATTATACCTGATTTAATTCTAAACTTTGGGGAAAAATCTTTCATTTAGCATTGAACCTTCTGGCTAATATTTTGAATTTAACTTGAGAGAGTTTGTGTATACACGTATTTAATTTAGCATGTCTTTATATTTCTCTAATGTAAATATTTGAAATAAATATTGAAAATAAATATTTGGTCTTTATAGGAACTTGAAGAATTTCTATTAGGTAGTTTTTTCCACTGAGAGCATTAAGGATGTTCTGGAGACTTATTTGACTGGTTCATTTGTTGAAACTTGGAATCTAGCCCCAGATTCAGCTGAAATCACAATAAAAATTATTCGTTGTGTGTAAGAAATTTTTGAATCATAGGTGAAAAGGATAGGTGGTTATTTCAAATCCATGATGTTGGGGAAATCTTTTTTAGCTAAAAATGGCAGAAGCGGGTTGAATTTAGGAAGCCACTCACACTGGATTCTAACATCTTCTCAAAAGGAGTCTTAAAATTTAGTCACCCTTCTTTAATTGTACTTTGTTCCCTGCTCCCCCTGTTGAGTTACTTTTCTTACGTATTTGAGGATCTCCGTGCTGTGAGTATGGTTTCCAGCCTGCTTGTCCTGTTGCCACAGGCCTGGCCTTCCCTCCTTTCGTTGTCTCTGCAGCACTAGTGTGGGCTTGGGCACTTGGACACAGGAGGGCTTGTTGAATCGAGCACACCTATGTTTAGAGTCCGCCTGTGTGCCGGGCATAATACAGGATTTCAGGTTGGAAGCTGTGGGGCCGCTGTTGGTGGCTGCGGGCTCTGAGCCTCCTGACACAGCTGTGGTCACTGCCGGCCTCTGCGGGTGTGGCGGGCACATGTGTGACGAGCAGAGCGCTGTGCGCATGTGCAGCTGCATGGGCCCCTGGTCACAAGCGCCCACAGAGCTTCAGAATGTGTTCGTGCTGTAGCTCTTCCTTTTCTGTCAGAAACGGCCTCATTCCTGCTTTCTAGGAGACCAGAAACACTTAAACAGTTCCGGATTTCTGTTTATCAGAGAGTTTCTCTTATGAAATTTAATGTCCTACAGCTTTTCGAACAATGAACTACGGATTCCCAAAAGAAACCATCTTTTATGTGTGAATTTTATATATGTATAAATTTTATTTATTTATTTATTTATTTATTTATTTATTTATTTATTTATTTATTTTTGCTGAGGAAGATTAGCTCTGAGCTAACATCTGTGCCCATCTTCCTCTATTTTGTATGTGGGACGCCATCACAGCACAGCCTGATGAGCGGTATGTATGTCCGCGCCTGGGATCCGAACCTGTGAACCCTGAGCTGCCAAAGTGGAGGCACAAACTTAACCACTATGTCACTGGGCTGGCCCCTGTATTTTTATTTTTAAGAGTTGTTCTAGTTCTTTAGTAGAAGTAGTGAGATATTTAGTAAATGTAAATGTCTCCTTTTTTTTATTTTATTTTATTTATTTATTTTTTTCCCCCAAAGCCCCGGTAGATAGTTGTATGTCATAGCTGCACATCCTTCTAGTTGCTGTATGTGGGACACGGCCTCAGCATGGCCAAAGAAAGTGGTGCCTCGGTGCGCGCCCGGGATCCGAACCCGGGCGCTAGCAGCGGAGTGCACGCACTTAACTGCTAAGCCACGGGGCCAGCCCAGTAAATGTTTCCTTTTGACTACTGTTTTTTTTAAAAATAATTTTATTTATTTTTTTCCCCCAAAGCCCCAGTAGATAGTTGTACGTCATAGCTGCACATCCTTCTAGTTGCTGTATGTGGGACGCGGCCTCAGCATGGCCAGAGAAGCAGTGCGTCGGTGCGCGCCCGGGATCCGAACCCTGGCTGCCAGCAGCGGAGCGCGCGCACTTAACCGCCAAGCCACGGGGCCGGCCCAGTAAATGTCTCCTTTTGACTACTGTTTTAATCACTGCTGGGAGAATGTATCAGTGGTTCCTTGCCGCAAAACCTTACTGTCGTGATGGGAAGTAAATATTACCCACAAGGAACGCTAATATATCCAAATATGATATCCAGAGATTTCCCTTCATTCAGCAAATAGTTGACGCTGGACTGTGTGCATGGCACTATCTATATTAGACCCTACAGATAATGGAGAGATGGGGGCTCTGGTGTCTTCCTGCCATGAGACAGTGGGTAAATTAGGCACATAAGTAAGGTAACCTGCAGTGGGTGAGGCTAAGGGGGCTCCAGAGGCGTGCTCAGGAAGTTTGGGGAGGGGGACCTTGTTGGTGAGGTGGGTTTAGCCAAGACATACACACATTGCCCAAGGGGTGAAGTCATGTAGGTCACAGTGATGGAGGAGAGAGGGTGTAGACCAGGAGGGACAGCCAGGCCGAGGGGCTGAGGGAAGGCAGTGTGCAGGGAACTAGGAAACGGCGACAGGAAGGCCTGATGCTTTGTGGGGTGAAAACAAATGTGGGGCTTCTGCCTTCAAGGTACTTTTAGTTAGGGATGTCACACAAATACTAGAAGAATTGGTGCCAAACCATATTGAATCCAGAGGCAAATGAATCTTACAGACATTGATGGCCCTAAGAGTTCTGAAGAATGGCTGCTGGGCTATAGACCTCCCAGCCTCCAGAAAACATGAGTTCTTAAAGTAAACTTAAGGCTCAGCAACACATCACGATGGCCTCTGATTCAGTGTGCAGGGGGCTGAGTGCTGTGGCGGCTCCCGGACAGAGCGAGTCCAGGGCAACTGGGAAGCTTTCCTGGAGGAGGTCACTGTAAACCCACTTTCTGGGTGGCAGATTAAGAGCTGGCCTGGATCTAGGATCCTGTACCCTAGGGAAGTACATTCACTAGGGACAAGGACAGGCCACCCCCTGCCCCCTCCTTAATTAAGAAGTGAGTTAACACCTATGTGGAAGATGCTTCCTGCCTAACTTGGGGCAGCTGCTTTCTCTCCATTAGGGCCAAATCTCTGTGGGAGGGAAACAGTCCAAAGAAAATTCCAAAAGGCTGAATCTCAAGGTAAGCCAAGCCTTTAGCATCTGTTAGTCACCTTGAACTTGACCCATTCTTACTGACTCTCAAGGGAGTGAGGGATGCATTGGAGGAGCCTGGAATTTCCTCAAGGCTATTGGGGTTGTTTTGGCTGAGCCTTAAAGTACAAAAAATTTTGTCAGGAGGAGACAAAAGGGTAGCAGAGGGGAGCTTCATTCCGGAAAAAAGGGAGAATGTGAGCAAATCCCTGGGGCTGTGTTGTGTAAAGGGATGATGGGCCGAATAAAACTGGACAGGGGAAATGGGATAAGGCAGTGAAGGGCCTCAAGCGCTGTACTAGAGAGGTTGAGTGTTACCCTGTTAGCTGTGGAAAGACGTTGCATTGAGCCAAAGAAGCATACATATTGTATAAGTCCATTTATATGAAGTTCAAGAATAGGCAAAAGTAAGCGATGGTAACAGAAGTCAAAATGACAGTCACTTCCGGAGATGCCTGTGGCCTAGAAAAGGCACAAGGGTGGCGTGGCCAGTGCTGATCTGTTGGGTACCTTACCCGAGGTGGTGGCTGTGCACACATACAGATAAACTCACCAAGCAGTGTACTTTACTGTTTGTGTTGCATACCTCCCTTTATAAAGGCTATCTGTCGACAGTGTCGGGAGGAAGGAGACAGGAGGCAGGGAAATGCATCAGGATGGGAGGAAGGGGCTGGAGGTGAGGGTCTTCACTGGGAGTGGCTTCAGTGACATTTCTATAAACATAGCCCCCCCAGGGCATTTGAAGATTACCTTCCATATGTCTGCTCTCCCAGGTGCTGATTTACTGATGTGTTTTGAAGTTTCACCTGTGTTATATTTCTACACTTATTGTTTCTGAAAGCCAACAGGTTTCTGGCTTAAGGAGAAAGAAATCTTGAGAACAATGTGAATTGTATTACTCAACTCTAGAATATTACCACCAAAGGAATCTATGATGTTTTCCTTCCTTCCTTCCTTCCTCCCTCCCTCCCTTCCTTTTTTAATGGAGAATCCATTTTAATGTAGTACAGATCTTCCCCGACTTATGATGGCATTACATCTTGATAAACCCATCATAAGTTGAAAATATCTTAAGTCAAAAATGCATTTAATACACCTAACTTACCGAACATCATGGCTTAGCATAGCCTACCTTAAACGTGCTCAGAACACTTACATTAGCCTAGAGTTGGGCAAAAGCATCTAACACAAAGCCTGTTTTATAATAAAGGGTTGAATATCTCATGTAATTTACTGAATACTGTACTGAAAGTGAAAACAGCATGGTTGTCTGGGTGCAGAATGGTTTAAGTGTATCAGTTGTTCACCCTCATGATCACGTGGCTGACTGGGAGCTGCGGCTCACTGCCTCTGTGTAGCATCACCAGAGAGGATCGTACCACATATCGGTAGCCTGGGGAAAGATCACAATTCAAAATTCGAAATGTTTTTTACTGAATGCGTAGGGCTTTGGCACTTTTGTAAAGTCGAAAAATCCTTAAGTTGAACCATTGTTAGGTCAGGGATCGTCTGTAGTTAATTTATATGTTGAAAACAGCGACAGCAAAAGTAGTGTGCTTTAGAAACCCTTTCTTGGCCCCACGTGCCTCTTATATATTTCTTTTTTCTCTCCTACGCTTTTAAAATTCCACAAGTTGAAGAATATGATTTTTTCCCATTTTTTTTTATTGTGCTAAAGTTGATATACAACATTATATAGATTTCAGGTGTACAACATTGTAATTCAATGTTTGTATACACTGCATAGTGATCACCACTGTGAAGTCTAGTTACCATCCATCACCGTACACTTGACCCCCTTCACCCAGTTCGCTCTCCCCCCAACCCCCTTTCTCTCTGGTAACCACCAATCTGTTCTCTGTGTTTATGAGTTTGTTTTTGTTTTGTTTCTTTAGTTTCCACATACAAGTGAAATCATATGGTATATGTCTTTTTCCATCTGACTTATTTCACTTAGCATAATGCCCTCAAGTTCCATCCATGTTGTCATAAATGGCAAGATTTCCTTTTTTCTTATGGCTAAATAATATCAGCCATAAATCTTCTTTATCCATTCATCCATTGATGGACACTTAGGTTGTTTTCATATCTTGGCTATTGTAATAATGCTGTGATGAACATAGAGGTGAATATATCTTTTCAAATTAGTATTTTCATATTCTTCGGATAAATACCCAAATCTATTGTGTTTTCAAATCATTGTGACCAGATATTTAATGGTCTCTCACATGGAGCAGGAATTAGACATTTTCTGTATGTTCTAAGGAGAAAGAAACGTGGGTCCCCAGGTAGAAGCCTCAGGAATACAGAATTTGACCTGATGTAAGAACTGCCCAGAAGAGAGAATGCTTTTCCCTGGGAGCTCACACAATGTCCTGTGCAGAGCATCTGCTGTGTGCTGAGTTCTGGACTAGAAGTTGGGGACACACAGAAATAAGACAGAGAAGGTGACCTCAAGGAGCCTGCTGTCTCGGAGGAAAACTGATGTGTGAGCAGGTCTTTCAGTGTAGTGGGCTCCAGTGGTACAGAGGAGGGAATATTACAGCTTGGAGGGTCAGGAAGGCTTTTAAAGTGATGCCTGAGCAGGGCTTTTAGAGAAAGCAAGAGTTACTGAACGAGTGACTCAAGCATTGCAGGTGAGGGGCGGGATGGGGGAGGTGGAGAGACATGCGTTCTGGGTAGAGGGACAGGGCTTGGAGGCATGTGATGATACCTGTATGAGGGCCTGGGCGCCATGGGTATGGCTGGAGCATGACATGTGGTGGCGGGGTGGCAGAATGGGGGCAGATTTAAGCGGCAGGGTTGGGCCTGGGCAGGGAGACAACGTAAGAGGCTAGTGTTACAGTCTAAGCAAGAGATGAATTCCAGAGGTGCGCAGGGGCGGGTGACCTGAGACGCTTGGGGGCGGCCACTTGGCAAGATGTTGTCAAGTGTTGGGTCTGGAAGGCCTTTCAGCCCTTGTGCACCCTGTGGTGCCCTGTGCTTTTGCCCTGCATTTAGACGGGGGTGGCGGGGCCGTGGCTGAGCACAGGCTTTGCAGTCAGAGAGATCTGAGTTCCACTTCTAGCTGCACCCTTACCTGATGTGTGACCTTGGACAAAGACGAGGGGCCTCACCTTTCTGAGAATGTCAACTAAAAGATGAGGATGGTGCAGTGGTTAAGTGCGTGCTCAAGATGAGGAGGGCACAGTGGTTAAGTGCGTGCGCTCCGCTTCGGCGGCCGGGGTTCGCAGGTTTGGATTCCAGGCGCATGCCCTCGCACCACTTGTCAAGCCATGCTGTGGCAACGTCCCATATAAAGTGGAGGAAGATGGGCACGGGTATTAGCCCAGGGCCAATCTTCCTCAGCAAAAAGAGGAGTATTGGCGTTGGATGTTAGCTCAGGGCTGATCTTCCTCACACACACACAAAAAAAAGATGAGGATAATGTCTACTGATGAGAGGGTCTAGGAAGATCAAATGAGGAGGTATATCTTAGCCCAGCCCCTGGCAGAGGGTAAGTACTGCATACAAAGTCGCTGCTGCTGCTAATACTTTAATTAATGATCGTTATCTCAGGACAGGTGTCAAAATGCCAAGGGGTGATGGGAGTTGGGGATACCTAACGGAAGACTTGGGGAGGTAAGGGGCTGTGGGCAGAGCGAAGAAGCCTGTTTGTGGCCCTTGGCTCCCTGACTGAGGGCCAGTGCAGAGCGGCATGGCTGTCTGGGGCTCCCTTTCCCCCAGGCCTACTAAGAGAAGGGGAGGGTCCCGGAGCTCCTCTTCATAGGAGTTCTCGAGTTGTTGAGAGCCTCACACCTAGGAGGTCTGGCCAGCAGGGCTGCAGGGAGAGGCCAGGCAAGCCCATCTCCGATGGCAGGTTTCTACGGTCTTCCTGCCAAGCTATGTGTGAAGTGTGATTCAAGTCCTTCTTTCCAGACCTACGGGTGGTGTTAGTTATTTTGGAGTCAAGTTCAGCGGTCCTCCACAGGGTAGATTCAGAGAGGGCCTGAAATGCAGAGAAGAGTGGCAGGTGCTCCATCATTGGCCGTGAGGAGTAAACACGGGAGCTGTTTTCTCCTTTCAGAAGCTAGTCGGGAAGTGTAGGAAAAGGTGCTTAAACTGTTCCTCCTCCTGCCCACCCCTCCATTTATTTTTTTCTGCTTTTGATCTCAAAACAGTTAACTAATTCCTTTACTTGCTGCAAGAATTTTAGGTATTTTTACCTGTTCCCTTTTATTCCAGGATACTGTGTATTGCGCACTGAGTATTGTGTACTCACAATGCTCTCTTGCACACTGAGTTTTAGAAGACTTCTTAGATACGTAAGTTACACGTTCTGCTTCATACCTTAGGTACATAAGAGAAGACACGTGTCATAGCCCTGTAAGGATGCTGCTTTTTGTTATTTTAGCACATGGCCCATATTTGCGTGGATTCAACTACAGTGGAATTAGTGATCATCTGTGTAGTGGGAGAATACGCATTTTAATCCTTTTATCCCATCACAGTTTTCCACACTACAGTAGTCATTTCTTTTTGTAAAAAACAAATGGGCCAGGGTATGCTTTTTGGTTCTCCCTTGAGATCAGGTGTAACGTGGGAGGGCTCCGTGGAGCCGCGTCGTGGTGTTTGTTGTTGATTAGTGTGTGGATTGCTCCAGCAGCTTTTTGGCTGAGTACTTGCTCTCTCTCCCTGGGTTGTCATCCTAAGGTGCTTCTCTCTCTTGGCAAATGCTCAGATGAGACTCCTCAGGCAGTCTTATTATCTCCACTGCTTCCCCGAGACTCTCCCCATGGGCTCCGTCATGCTTCCCTCATTCCTCTCCTTGCCTTTGAACTGCCTGCCCTTTCTTCACACATCCCAATCCCGTACTTGCTTCAAGACACATCTCGAGACCCACTGTTCTAAAATGTTTTCGGATGAATGTTATCTCATTGAGGTCTTTGCCCAGCATGCTGTGGGTGCATCCTATGTCCCACCATCTCATCTGCTTATGGAATGCTCTTTATTCCGTTTCATTTCTTATATGATAGAATAAGAATAATAAGGGTCATGGGTGGTTGAAGTGCCAGATTGGGAAGTGCTGGGAGACCTCGGTCAAGTCTAGGGTCTGCCATTGACTTCCTGTGAAACCCTGGGCAAGCACGTTGCATTTCCCAAGGAACCAAAGCAAGGAATTAGACTAACTCTCTGAATTTCTTTGAGCTGTAAAGTGTCTTGAACATTTGTACAGGAAGCCTGATCTGTTGCTTATGATACAATTACTGTTAATGGGAAATGACTCTTAAAGCAAAGTGGGGAGAGAATATATAGGTTTTTATGCCCATATGATAGTTTGTGAGTACATGTATGTATACATAACTTTTATCTCTGTAGTATCGTGGAAAAACATTTTAGTATACACAGTAAAATCTGTGTAATTTGAAAAAGAATTTTAGAGTAAATTTGCTTCTACTATAGTTTTTATAGGTGAAAAGGAGCAAACTTTTCTTCCAAAGCCTACAAAGCAGATTTTTTTTTCATTTGAGAGCCTCCAAATACTTATATTTGTTACCCATTTCTTTCTCTGGAAGGAAACTTCAGGATATGGCACATATGAGGTAGGATCCTAGCGTCTTAAGGCTAAGCCACTGCTGTGCACATTTTATCACATGGTTTTGTACTTTGGGAATGTAATGTTTTTCTCTCTGTCTTTTCTTTCTCGTCTCTGTAGTCAGAAAATGGGTAAGAAGAGTCGAGTAAAAACGCAAAAATCAGGCACTGGTGCTACAGCGAGTGTGTCACCGAAGGAAACCCTGAACCTAACCAGTGAGCTGTTGCAGAGTAAGTTCCGCTCCTGGCCTCCCTGCCGTTACGTGGGACATGTGCCTTCTCGCTCCTCTGCATCCTCAGTGCTGCGTGTGGCAGACTCACTGGTACAGTGGAGCCTGAAGTGAAGCAAACCTGTGTTCAGTCCCAGCTAGTCAGCCGTGTGACCTGGGCACGTCACAGAACTTCTCTAAGCGCAGTCTCCCCTTGTGTGGAAATGGAGATACTGCACCTGTGGGTACCTGTAACTGTTAACGAGGCTTGGATGAAATAATGAACTTAAAGCTTCCAGCACAGCTTCCTGGAACACGGTCTTCCCTGGGCACTGGTGGGCAGGGACAAACTCGACTACTTTTGACCGTGTGGCCTCGGACAAATGACTCAGCCCCTCTCAGTCTCACTGTTCATGTCAGTCAGTAAAGACTGTCTCGGGAGTGTCGTGAGGGCCCCATGAGTGATGGCGTGTGAGGGTGCGTCACGGGCTGTCAGGCCCCAGGTGAGCACAGCACGCCTCAGAGAGCAGACCTCTGGAGCTCTGCTCCCTTACTAGAGCGGCTCACTTTATTTCCAGTGATTCACCCATGGTTTTCTGATTCTTGCATGCTCAAGTTATGAGTTCTTGGTTCAGGGAAATTAAATATCTATTAAGTGCCTATACTTGCTTTAGTAAGTCAGTATAAACTGGTAACTTCTTTATTTAATTGTGAATTTAAATTGGTCCTCTGTGTGTTTCACATTTAGCTGTGCTCACTCTTTTAACTGACTACATTCGTCTCATTTTCTTTGCCCCTTATGTTTAGATTATGTGACAGGCTAAACCCCAAATAAAAATTTAGCTTTCTCTCCCTGCCAGAAGCAGGCAGCAGCCAGACTGGGGCAGGTCCCTTCCCTGAATGTCCCGTGGACCCCCATGCTCCCGCCAAGAGCAGTATGGGCCCCCGAGCACTGAGGTACTGACCACTACCACCTGTTTGCCCACTCAGCTGTGGCAGCCTGAGGACAGGCCCTGTCTTCTTGTATTCCAAGGCCTTAATCTTGCTGATGGAAGATTGAAGTAAGACTGGTTAACCTTAACAGTTACAAGTCAACACATAACTAGTTATTGTTAATTATTTACCACATACACTCTGTTCCTTGGAGAACAAAGGGCGCCAAGAGGTTTAGCATAAGCATGGGAAGGGGGCTCTTCTTTAAACTGATACAGTTAATTAAAAAGGAAAGAGCTCCTGATAGGCAGAGTGCCCAGGGTGCAGCCTTCTGAAACTACCAGCCCATCACGAGCATTGGTCTTTCGGTTCTGGCCCTACAGGAGAAGCTTAGCTTCTTTTTTAGCAGCGACTGTGCTGTCTCTTTTTGTAACTCCCCCAGAATGCTTAATATAGAGCCTTACACATGGATGTGCAATGTTTGTTGACTAATTGTCCTTATGTCCAATGTAACTGGTTCCCTTAGAGAGCCATTGTTGTGGGGTTTAACGAGGAAGAAATGTTGACTGTTAATATTACCTTCTTTTTACCATCTAGAAGAGTTTTCAAGGAAGTGTTTTGCATTTTAGATTTGCTTTTTAGATTTTCCTGTTTATAAGTGTAATCTGAGGAAAATTTATCAGAGCAGCAAAAATAAGGCAGATACAAGCTAGGTGCTCACACTTAGGTTCTGGGGCCACAGTTGAATCAGTGGCATTTGAGAGGATTTATATGCTTTGAAAAGTACACCTGATTTATACTTCTCACATTTATCTTCATGCCTGTGGTGTCTTTGTCCTTTAAAAATAAACCAACAGCAATTACACAACCCAAATCCTCTTTCTTCTGAAGACTAACAGGTTAAGTTGTAAGAAAGAAATGTTTGAGTACCGTGGCTTTTATGTTACAGAATGCAGTAGTCCTGCACCTGGCCCAGGAAAGGAATGGGAAGAGTACGTGCAGATCCGGTCTCTAGTCGAGAAAATACGAAAAAAACAGAAAGGTAAATTTTCTAGAAGGATAACCATATTTTAATAAAATCGTGTAGGGGCGTGGCATAAGTTAGAAAGGTTTTGAGAGCAGTAAGGTCTCAGTTTCATGCATGCCTCTCTGAAGGGTGCTTGTGAAGGGGCTCCTAGACAGGGAGAGACCTTGCACTGGGAAACGGTCAGGATCTCTCCCATTTCTGAGGTGCTGTTACCTACTTAGAAAGGGGTAAAAATGTTGAGCTTTAGGGGGAAAAAGTGTTGTTTCTGGGGCTAAAATGACACAACTTTTATTTATTTTTATTTTGTGAAATATATATTTAAATCTGTTTTTCCATACTGTGTTTCCGTTAGGATTTGAGGTCAGTACATAGTACCGTGTATGGTCAACATGCAAATATATACTGATTGGTTAATATCTTATCAACATTTACAGTGAGCTCAAACATATCTTGATTAAATAAGAGATGTAGTTGTATTTCCCAAGCTGTGTTTTACATGGTGCATTCAGTAGACGTCTTAATGATTCTCAGCCAGGCTGGCGATGGGGCCAAGCATCCATTTGAAAAAGCTTATTCAATATACCTATTGTTTTTGTTCTGGAAAGCACAAAAAGTAAAGATTGGTATGCAGGGCCACAGGGAAGGCGGAAGGAGAAAACATAATAAGGAGCCTGCATTTAAAAGGATGAGAAAAACCTTCTTAGACTGTTTTTATTAATTGTCATGGAAGTGAGTCCCAAGAGGGTTTGTTTTTTATTTGCTTTCTGAAGGAGTAGTTGATTGCTCCCCTATACACATCTGCAAACACGCAGTCTTGAGGTTAGATGGTCCCCAAATGGTCACCAAATGGTGACAGGTTCCTTTATAATGTGTTTGTTTGCACTAAATGGTACACTAGGCTAATCCTGGCTCTCCAAATCAGTAGCTGAAAAATTTTTGTGTGTCCTGAGTGTCTGTTCTGAGTAGAGATGGTTTATTACAGCTGACCCTAAAGTTAGAGCATTCGTTAGTTCTTGATAAGTGAAGAGTAAATACTGTCTTAGAACACCCCTAACAAAATCATTTTCCTTCATTTAGCAGACATGTTTGCATATCTAGTATTGCACAACTCTGTGCCAGGCAATCCCACTTCTCAAATCCAGTTGACCGTTAATTATATCGTGGTGACATGGCCACAGGCACCTGGGCTGGGTTCTGTGCCCAGCTCCTCATGTTAGTAAATTTCCTTTTCCTCTCCCTATATTCATCAAAAAAATAATGTTTTTTGTACACCTGAAACTATTATAATGTTATATGTCAACTAATATAAATAAAAAACAATTTAGGGATGAAGGGTTATGCTGTGAGCAACTTACTTTCAAGTAGTTTGGACCAAGAATGAGAGAGAGAGAGAGAGAGAGAGAGAGAGAGGAGCGGGGAGAGAGAAAGAGACAGACAGAGAAAGTGCATGTGTGGCAAGTTGGTGAATCGAGACCAAATCTATTTGAATGTTCATTCTGTTCTAACATTCTTGTAAGTTTGAAAATTTCCCAAATAAAGAGTTGGAGAAAAGTAAAACAAAACCAAAAAAATGGTTTTTCCTGTGCACGGCTTTTCATTTTTTTCAGTATTTCAAACATGCTGAAGAGTCCCGACAACAGTATAATGACGCCTGAGAATCTACCTCCTAATTGCATCCACGTCAGGGTCTCACTGGTTCACGTTCTCCTGTCCTCCTCTCCCACTTGCGGGTCTGCTTCCCTTTCCCCACTCCGTGCTTTGCTTTATCTTGTATTGGTTTTCAAGAAAGAAGACGTTACACATTTAGCTGAGGCCCCACACTTCCATCGCCTTCCCTTCTCTCCCCTCGGGGGGTCTTTGTCTTTACTGTGAATGTTTTTCTGCTTCATGTATAACCTCACAAAAATATATGATAGTAATTGGTATTTTTAAAATTTACATAGGGCCGGCCCCGTGGCTTGGTGGTTAAGTGAGCGCGCTCCACTGCTGGCGACCTGGGTTCGGATCCCGGGCTCGCACCGACGCGCTGCTTCTCCGGCCATGCTGAGGCCGCGTCCCACATACAGCAACTAGAAGGATGTGCAGCTGTGACACACAACTATCTACTGGGGCTTTGGGGGGAAAAATAAATAAATAAAATCTTTAAAATTTACATAAATGATATCATACTACTTGATTTTCTTAAAACCACAGTGTTTCATTTATTGGTTCATATAGATCCAGCTCATTTAAATTGCTTGGCAGAATTCTCTTGAGAGCCCTACAGTTCTGTGCTCCTAGAGTCAGGACTGTGGTTCTCATCCTTAGTCATGTCTCCTTGGGCACATATGTGACCTGCTGATTGTTATTTTCATGGGATTTTTGTTAGAGCAAATGTGCATGTGAGAGATGGCAGGTGGGACGTGAAGGGGAAAGCTGCTCTCTGTGTCTGCAGTGGTGATGAAGGCTCCCCTTCCCATCATGTCACTAATAGAACCTAACAGTCAATGTTCATGTTACGGAGGATCAACAACTACTTCTCTGTAACCAACGGTGGGGTTAGGATTTTAATTTGCCCTTCCTGTCACTAAGATATGTATTGTGAGTATCTGGTGATGAGTTTTGATTTTTTTCCAAGATTGGAGCATTATTACTATTTCAGTGTAGTTATGGTTTATTTTTTACTTTCTGAGAGCAGCGTGAATGACATATATCCTTAAAATAGCTCTTGTTTTCTAAAACTTGGATTGATGTAGGTCTGTCTGTGACTTTTGATGGAAAAAGAGAAGATTACTTTCCTGATCTCATGAAGTGGGCCTCTGAGAATGGAGCTTCTGTCGAGGGCTTTGAAATGGTTAACTTCAAAGAAGAGGGCTTTGGTTTGAGAGCAACGAGAGACATCAAGGTGAGTTTATAAACTGTTGGTCTGGGAGGTCTAAGTGTGTTTGGACTGTGATGTGGAGGACACAGGATGTAGAGAGAGATGCCCTAGGCTTGTTTTGAGCCTTGTGGGCACATAGGCAGCATGCAGCCAACACTCCCTCTCCCTGCCAGCAGTCTCCTCAGTGACCACATGGGCCTGGAAGAGCCTTGCCCAGTGTTCCAGGCAGCCCCTTCCAGCTCGTCCTCCTTAGGAGCCGTGCTAATAACCAGTGACTGGGGGCAAGTCAGTTCACATTTCTGAGCCTCTGTTAGGAAACTATAGAACATACCTCCCAGGATTTTGAGATTGAAATAAAGAGAAGGATGTGGGCTCAGGTGGTTTGGAGGGGACCTTGTTATGGATTGGATGTGGGGTGGAGTGGAGGACAAGCATGTTGAGGATGCTCACCTGTTTGCTGGAATGGATAATCGAGTGGTTGGAGGTACCACTTAGTGAAATGGCAGCACCAGGGGTGATAGGGAAAGAAGAAGAGAAACATATATCTGCTAAGAGACAGTTGCTTTTTCTCCACTCTTGGCCCTTCCTTCTGGATGAAGAGAGCAGCAGCACCCTGACATTCCCGGCCTCTCTCTGCCCGTTACTCGGGCCTGTCCTAGAGAGGAGGTGTAACTTAATCTGTTTGATGGTTTGGCGAGAAGGAACTGGGCTTGGCCTTTTTCTCGTTGGGAGCTGGTTGCCCATATGCATTCATTCTGCTATGCTCTCTGCACGCTGTAAGTTTCACAGGGGCAGGCCACCTGTGGGGATGCCTGCGGGGCTCCAGTTCTGCCTGTAACTAGGTGGGGGAGTCTGTCTAATTCTGGGATTCAGTAGGTGATATTTTGGGTGACCATCTGTTGTAGTCTTGTGTCTCTCTCAGTTGGTTTAGAACTTGGGTGGAGGAAATGAGTGTCATTTATTTGGGCCCCCTCAAACCTCCAGCAACATTTTTGATTAAGTTGTAGTTAACCTTTCATTGATACATTGAAAAACCATACACTGGTTTATTAGGTACCTGTTAAATATCTAGTGCGTGAGTAGTACCGTGCCTGTTATTACACCAGGCTTCAAAAAAAAAAACAAACAGGGTCTCTTCCTTCATGATGCTTATAATCTATGGTAAAGGACAAGACACACATAAAAATAATTCAAATAGTAGACATTGGTAAAAGGCAAGAGTAAACAAGATGCCACACGTCTTCTCTTGTATCAAATGAGAAGCATCATTAGTGTGGATGCTGCCCAAAATATTTTAGCTGTGGTTTGTCTTTACTGTGTGCATGGTTTTTTAAGCTTTTTTGAGGTATAGTTGATATACAAAAAATTGCACATATTTAACATATACATTTTGATGAGTTTGTGTTTTAAGCAATATAGATACACACATAGAACATAACCGAAAAGAAGCATCTCGTATTGCCAAAAAATGAGATAATATTTTCGACAAAAAATTAGTAACCAAAATAGATCTAATGGGCTTGTGCTTTTGCTGGTAACCATCATGCTTTAAAGACAAGCATGTAGAGGAAGGAATGTTATTCTGGCTTCACAAACTCAATAGCAGGAGCAATTCACGTTGACAGATTAGAGTTTTTGTCAGAGGTAAAAATTTTGTTTTGTTTTGTTTTTAGAACTTAAAAATGTAAGTACGGGGGGCTGGCCCCGTGGTATGGCTGTTGAGTGCGCGCGCTCCACTGCTGGCGGCCTGCGTTCAGATCCTGGGTGCACACTGATGCAGTGCTCGTCGGGCCATGCTGTGGCGGTGCCCCACATAAAGTGGAGGAGGGTGGGCATGGATGTTAGCTCGAGGCCCGTCTTCCTCAGCAAAAAGAGAGGAGGATTGGCATGGATGTTAGCTCAGGGCTGATCTTCCTCACACAAAATAAAAAAAAATAAAACTCTAAATTAAAAAAAAATAAAATATAAGTACGGCAAAGAATAAACAAATACCTTTGTGCTCTACCCCAAATTCTATTTGCTTCAAATTAAAGTTGCAAGTCCTTTTTTTCATTATTTGTCTTGACAACTCAGTATATATACTTAGTTTTTCTATTGGAAATAGGGTTTTAAACCATGCTTCTTCCTCATTTAAATATAACAAATACTTACATTTTAAAATATATTTGATAATTAGAAACAAAGTGCTGATGTGCAACCTTGTGTTTCGTGTGTGATTGGATTTCTGACCATAGATATGGTTAGATTGAAGATTGTAACATGTTTTGGTGATTTTACTATTTTCTTGTTTTTCCCCACCCCAGGCAGAAGAATTATTTTTATGGGTTCCACGAAAATTACTGATGACTGTTGAATCTGCTAAAAATTCAGTGTTGGGTGAGAATAATTTCTGACTGTTCAGTACAGAGTGCAAATGATAAAAATATATAAAATTTCATTTTGTTGAGCTAAGGACCATATTTGGTTATTTTCTCAACTAGTGAAATATTCCCTCAACTCCAGATGAAGTGTTTCCGTGCTCGTAATCTGACATAGTAGAAGAATGTCAAAAGAAAGGTGCACGGTACTTTAAATGTTACAAGACGTTTTAATTATCTCCCTAACTTTAATCTGTATTTTGAATGAATATCTTTTGAAGAAGTTTGTGGAACTTATGCTATTAACTTCTGGGTTAATTCAGGGCCCTTATATTCTCAAGACCGAATTCTTCAAGCCATGGGAAACATCACTCTGGCCTTTCATCTGCTGTGTGAGCGAGCCGACCCCAACTCTTTCTGGCAGCCCTACATTCAGACCCTCCCCAGTGAATATGATACTCCTCTCTACTTTGAGGAAGATGAGGTTCGGTATCTTCAATCAACTCAAGCTATACATGATGTCTTCAGCCAGTATAAGAACACAGCTCGGCAATATGCCTATTTCTATAAAGTCATCCAGGTGAGCAGCTGGTTACTTGTATGTTTAACAGGGTGGCAAGAAAGGGAAATTGATTGCATAAATGTTCCTCTTGACATCTTATTAAGGATGCTTAAACATTTTGCTTTTTAAATTAAAAGGCCTTCTGGTCTGTTGTTTCCATTTTTACAGAAATATCACTGAAATATGGTTTGAACGTATCTGACTTCATCAGTGTCCAGTGTTCATATAAGCAGCAGTTGTTCCTAAGTCATGAAAGTCAGTATGTTTTTCTGGAAACAAAAGATTACAATGAAAATTTAAAAGCTATAAAATGTATCTAGTACAAAAGGTGCTCTGTGTATAGATTTTCCAAGAAAATGAAAGTCCATTTGTGGGTTCTTCATCTGTATTAGTAGTAAAATATTGACAATTAGTTTCCTAAATTATGACACTGATTTCTTTATGTTTTTCGCAGTGTACTGTGTATTATATTAATTTTAATTGGTTCTAAGTAAAAGTGTCATTAAAAATCTTTATAAGACTGTGAACAAGGCCTCGGTGCCTGTGGCTGTGAGGAGTAGTTTCCTCTGGGAAACAGGAAGGACATCGTGGTTGAAGCCACCTTGGCCGGTGCAGTGTGGTGATTGAGAGGGTGGGCTCTGGAGCTGGCCTGCCAGGGTTCGAATCCCGGCAGCAGCACCTGGAGCTGTGTCGTTTTGGGTGAGTCTCGGTGCTTCCCCTCCCTCCCTGTAAAGGGGATACTACAGCAGCTGACTCCCAGGGTTGCTGAGCAGATGAGATGAGTTGGTCTGTGAGTTGGTCTGCGTCAGGCCCTCAGTACGGTAATACTCGTTATAGAAATGCTCAATTTATGTGGCTAGTTTGTTTCAGTCCTTCTGGCCGTGTTGTTAGGTTGTTTTGTTTTTCATTGTTTTAAATTGCTTCTTCCCCGTCACAGCAGTACCTTATGTTAGTATTTCCTAACCTTTTCTACTAAAAAACTCCTAGTGGCCAAGGATAATGAAGAATATTCCTGCAAGAGCAGGGACCAACCCCAAAGTGACCCATCGCAAGCTCAGAATCACTTCCAAGTCTCGTGTTTTTGTTGTTGGTTTTTGGTCTCTCATTTTTAAATCTTAAAAATTCATGCAAATATTTGTTTGTTGTAGTTTAAAAATCATGTTAAATGACGTACTGTCAGGTCAGATTGGCATTTTAGGGAAACAGCCCAGTCTCTCCTATGACCGTCCATGCACTGGATGTCCCTGGGGAACCCACGTTCTGGTGGTTCCAACAGGAGAAGCACGGCTTTACGTGTAATAAACGCCGTTATCCTGACAACGTGGTCAGTCTAGGTGTTTTCAGTCTAGGTTCTTTTTCACAAGAAGAAAATGTGACATTGACTTAACATTAGTAAAAATAGGCAGCAGAAGGGAATCATTACAAATTAAAAATACATCATAATGAGCTTTTGTAGAAAATTTCTTAATCGGTGATTTAGTTTAAGAATGAGATGTGCTGCTGTGACAACTAGGAAGGTATAGGCTGTGGAGTAGAAGATTTTTGCATAAGGATTCATGACAAAGGAAAACAGATTTAAGCAAAAGTTATCTTTTTAAAGATCATATTTTGAGTCTAGCTGTTTTCCTAGTTTTAGAATATTCTCATTGCTCTTTAATAATTATTCAGAGTAAACACAAATGTTAACGTTGTTCTGCTGTCAGTTCATTAGTGTCATGTTTTCTCACCTCAGTACCAAACCATGTATCTTTCTCGTGCTTTTCTGGGGGCAGATGTTGGCCTTTGCTCCTTTTAGTCGACCATTTCATCAGTGCATTATCACTCAGGGGAGAGAGTGAGGAGTATTAGCATCACTTCATATTTAACACTTTCATTACAGTGACCTGCCCTCACTTTGTTTTTTTTGGCATTTGTGGCTCTTAACCTTTTCCTGGGTCATGGGAACCCTCTTCCCAGAGAAATGCACATGTGCACTGTATCATAAGACACTTGCATACCATTTGGGGGGGTCCAAATTCCAGAACCTGATATGCAGTTTTTACTTATGAGTTCCCATTAAAAGTCATTTTCCCAGGGCCTGTACCAAGCTATGTGTCTGAACTGAAACCTGTTATTACTCTTGTGAGCTGACTGCTGGCTTGAAGGTGTGCCAGCCATGGCTTTTGGCCACTGTCTCCTGGTGCACTAGCAATGTGACAGCAAGCACGATTCGTTTCCATGTGTCTATGGTGGCGATCCTAAGTCCCTGGGAGTGGGGCATGGGAAAGTGTTAATAGTCAATTCAGCCTTACATCTTGCTTCAGGCTTTAGGATTTTTATTCTAAAAGAAAAGTAGCGCTAGTACCAACCTTTACTAATTGTAAATTCCTTTAGGTAGATTTCTCTGCATTGCATTTTTATTTTAATGTTGCTCTTTCTCTCTCTTTGGTTGTTGTTGCTTAAAAGCTAGAAAAATAATTTCCTATGCTCTTTCCTCGCAGTGTATTTCCTTAGTCAAGGGCTTTTTAGTGTGGCCACTCACTAGTTCAGATTACTTTTTGTCTTTCACTTGCTTTACCTGGTTCGTTTAAAATAGTCTCTCCAGGCCTCTTCTGGTGCTTCTCGTGGTAGCAGGGGCTTGGGCTTTATGATCTTTTAAGTTTTTTACATTGTGTTCTTCTTGAGATGTTCAGTATACAGTGTGTCCTTTAGGTGCTCAACAGAGGATAGTATGTAACCAGAAGCCTCAAACTCAAGGAGTTCTGAGGGCACACCTTGTATTAAGATGTAGTACCTGCTGGTGAAACTGTATTCTGCAGCTTGAGGGTTGAGGAATGCCAACACCCAAACTCAAGGCTAAATTTAGAAACTGTGGCTCAGCCACGTGCTGGGAAAGCTTGTGTGGATTGAGAACCCTAAGTGGTGGTAGAATTTCTGTCAGTTTGTGAAAAGGGGGCCAGGGAAGAAGAGGGGATTAATGGCGTCAGGCAGTTTAATGGCATTTAAAACTGTTTCGGGGTTTTAAACCCCATAAAAATACTCCTAGCAGATCAAAACATTCCAGAGTTCGGCTCCACGTTGGGACTTTGACATGGAAATATACGGCCAGTTTTGTCATAGAAATCAGTGAAAAAGTAGGATTTGGCTTAAACCTAACTTTGAAGTAGCGTAATTGTGTGAAAGTGAAGCAAATTATATAGACTTGACCTGACTTAACATAGTTAAATGATAGTACAAATATTTCTCAACATAGTTAAATGATAGTACAAATATTTCTCACCCATGTCAACGAGAAAGAAATTAATAGATCCTATGAATGAACTGTTTGTTTAATTGATAATCCCGTCTCATGGACCCAGGCACTGTGATGGGGGGGTACCAGCTTGTTGTAAAGGTTAAGAGCTATCTTAGGGACATGCACATTTCCTGTGTTGTTGAGCTTGAATATGATTTTTTTTTTTTTTTTTTATGGGGACGATCAGCCCTGAGCTAACATCCATGCTAATCCTCCTCTTTTTGCTGAGGAAGACTGGCTCTGAGCTAACATCTATTGCCAATCCTCCTCCTTTTTTTTCTGCCAAAGCCCCAGTAGACAGCTGTATGTCATAGTTGCACATCCTTCTAGTTGCTGTATGTGGGACGCGACCTCAGCGTGGCCGGAGAAGCAGTGCGTCGGTGTGCGCCCGGGATCCGAACCCCGGCCGCCAGTAGCGGAGCACGCGCACTTAACCGCTAAGCCATGGGGCCGGCCCTGATGTTCTTTTAAGTAAACACAAGTGTACAGAGTTTAACAGAATAGAGACATATCTATAAAATTACTATTTTTCCCTTGATCTTATAACTTAAGTGATTTGTCCCATCTCACTTGGATTTCCTCATTAGTGTTGATGGAACAATTTGAGAGGCGCAGGGAAAGGTGTGTAGATGGAAATGCTCATTCGAGCCTAAACTGACATGAATTTTATTTCAAGGCAAGCATCCATTGCAGCGAGCTTCCACTTCTCCTGCCTGACGCTTCAGGACGGGGTCAGGCCGTCTTAAGTTGGTATCTTCCTTGAACAGGCAACGTCTCCTGCCTAGCCAGGGCTGTAGTGACAGAGGATTCGAGCAACCTTACTCACAACTTGCTGACAACAGGACCCACCAAGAGGCAGAGGAAGATGTCACTTTCCGTTCTCGGCATTCTGTGGCAGCTGTGGCTAAATACAAACAGTTGCTTCTGCCGTTTCTCGCTGTTCTACTTGTCTCTGACGGAGCCTCACAAGAATAGCACAAGACGTTGAATTGCCAGGATAGATTTAGCTTCTGTTTTCCTAAAACTCACATCTACATGGAGAAATCTGAGCGTACATAAGACCTTCAGGAACAAGCACCAAATTAGAGTAGAAACCTCTGAGCATGAGCTTCAAGACACCAAGGCCCGGAAAAGCCCTGGCGGTAAACGTCAACATCTAAAGCTGTCTGTAGACGTGTGCAGCTACATGTAGGTGAGCAACACTGAGGGAGAACACGCACACGCACACGTAACCATCTCCTCTGGTGGAGAGGTTGTGAGCTGGTGCCTCCCAGCGCATGCATGGGTCGTGTTCCACGTCGTCCCTCCGCGGCGGCTGGGGCTCTCAGCTTCCCTGCTCTGCTGTTCCTTCCCCTCCGCTTAGAAACCTGTCTAGGAGTCTTCCTTCCCGCATAAACCCCCTGACCCTGGATTTCCTCTCCTCTTCTTGTTTTTAGCCCATTGTATTCTCTTGATTGTTTAATGAATTCACCTCATCTTTATTGTGTGTCTCTCGAGTGTGAGGTAACACACCTGGGCACAGGGACTAGGCTCCCTGGGGATACAAAGATTTTCTTTTTTTGAACCTTTTATTATGAAATAAAGTTTTTAGACTTAGAAAAACTTGCAAGCAGCACAAAGTTGAAGGCGTGGCTATGGACACCGCTTCCCAGATACCATTCTCCTGACCTCATTCCCACTTGAGTTTTCCCCAGAGGCAAATGTGTTTCATATGTGACGTTTCTGTTCTCAGCCAACTTCATGACAATGTCACATCTGCTGGCTGAGGGGTGAGGGGTGTGAGTAGCTGCAGAAGTGAGGAGGGAAGGAGCAGCATCAGAGGGGACAGGCGAGCCAAGAGGCTGGAGGGGTTGAGGTCAGTGAGCGGTGAAGTGAGGTTGAGTCCTTGGGTTTGTGGTAATGGACCTGGGTAGAGATTATGGGATGTGGAGGGAAAGAATGTTTTCTGTTTTCAAGTTGTTCATCTGAAATGGCCAAGGGGCCTTTCCGTGTGTCCTATAAATGTTGTTCCTGGTGTTCTGAGCCGTGGGCCCTGTGGGCCAGGCCTGACGGAGAAGGGCAGGGCTAAGGAGGGTGGGATTGGCTCCTGAGGACATCGTGGGGCACTGAGCTGCAAACAGAAGATACTGCTCGGCAACAGGACCCTCACTGGCACCGCCTCCTCTCTCCTCTCAGGGCTTTAATCCTCACAGTCACCCTGTGAGGGAGGTGTTAGTCTTCCCTTTGCAAATGAGCAGTCGGAGCTGAGGGGCAACCTGCCGGAGGCTGAGGGCGCCCATGCCCCGGACTGGGTTCAGAGCGATCTGCTAGACCCACGCCCATGTCCTTTAGTCAGTAAGGTTGTTTCTGGTCTTAATTTTGGAACCAAGAACCAGTCTGGTTTTAAGGGCAGAGCAGTCTTGTTTAAAATCCCTCTCTGGGGCTGTTATTTACAGAAAGCTGGGCGTGACTTGCTGACTGCGAGGCCCCTTGTCAGGACCGTCCCGTGAGCCTGCACAGGGCTCGCCTGCTGGCGATTTTCCAGCTCCGTAAAAGAATGTCCCTCCTGTCAGCCTTTAGTCTCATGCTTAGAGATGAGAGAGATTCATTCATGGAGGAAGCCATAAAGCCGCTTGCTTTTCCCCCAAGCTGTGATGAAGCTGGTGGTCCCCTCTTTATTGCTGCCCTTACCATTTCGACTTTTAATGATATAAAAAATGTGAAGACACTGGAATTTAGGAAGATCAGTGGAGGCTTGCATATTCTCTGGAGAGTTGCCAGTGCCTTTGTAATCTTTGTTAGAGCCTCTGGCAGTCTGGCTGAAATGCCCTGACCTGTGTCCTCGCTTGTCCCCATAGCTGGCCTTGCCCACTATTGATTTGTGTTAAGTGTATACGTGTCGTCCTCATTGTGTCCTTATTTCAGCTTTCTGATTTTGTAAATTATTCATCGAAACGTGTGTCTAATTTTTAATCATTTTCATAAATAAAGGCTGCAGATGTGTCATTTAAAAAATCAGATTTGTGTTTTTACCTGTTTGCTTGTTTTGTGTACTATTACAGCAATTCAAATAGATATAGACTTTACCTTCTGAGAATCTGGTGTTCTTTGTTTCTTTTGTTTTTTCCAGCCTTACTTGCACCAGCCTCTGGGGGACTCAAGAAATGAAACGCCTTTTCTCTATATTAATGGTTCTAACTGGGGAAAGCCGTGCTTGCCGTCCTGTTGGTGGCACGTGTTCCTGTCTTGGCAGTTGAGGGAGGACACCACTGGAGGACGTTTGGTTGTGTGCCTGTACAAGGGGACAGGCTTGGCAGGCCCGTGCTGTGTCCTCTTGTAGAACTTTCTCAGGTACAGATGCCAGGGTCTCTGGTCTGCGGTGTTTGCTCGTGCCACTGCCCTTTCCTGCCCTTGCCCGCCCCCTCTGGCTCTTCTCACTAGCAGCCCTCCTGTTGAACCACAGCCTTCCTCCCCTTTCTCATCTGGTTACCTGACTCGGGGTCCTGGGCCCCTTTAGAAAACTTCCCACTTTGCTGATCAGAGTTAGGAACAGATGTCCAACAAAGCGATACACATAGGTTGTCCCCCATCTCCTGCTTTCGTATCACCCAGGTGTGCGTGTTAGTAGACGCACCTATGTGGGTCATGGCAAACAGACCTAAAGGGACGAGCTCTTACATACGTGTCCCTAGTGGTAGAACTCAGAATGGAAGAGGATTCGCATTTATGACGATGCCTGCTGTGTGTCAAGCACTGTGAGAGCTTTCTCCCCTTTTATTCTTTTGGTGAGGAGGAGCCAGGAACTACTGCCTTCCCATAAGAATCTGAGACAGAATTAACCAAATTAGATTCAGAAGAAACCTCCAATACCAGATCCAGATTGTTGGTATTTTACTTCATGTCCGAGAAGTTAAGGCAGAGGTCCAAGATGGGTCTCGCTCCTAAGACAGTGTTTACTGAGCAGACGCCTCCATGTGCCAGTGGCCAGCAGGGGGCTTGCCGAGGCTCTTCCAGTCCTCATTGTTACCCCAAAGCTGCGCATCACGCTGTTTTACATGTGAGGAGACAGGCTGAGGGCGAGAAGGCTGGCCAGAGCTGCTGATGGAGAGTCAAGATTGAAGCCTGGATCCGTCCAACCCTAGGGACTGTGTTTTCCGCTTCCCTCTGTCTCCCCAGACCTATCCTTTTTACAATTCCTTCTTTCTCCCCCTCCAGCCCCACTTTACCAGTCCTGGGTCTTTCCCACAAGTCTGATCAATAGAATTTTTTGTGAAAATCCCCACAAGTTTAAAAACAAAAGAAGCTTCAAAAAGATCTTTCTTGAAACCTGCTTTTTTCCCCAGCTCCCCTAAGGTCTATATTTGGTGAGTACATTTCCTATAGCCAGCCCTGGTGGTCTGGTGGGTAAGATTCGAGCTCTCACCACCTCGACACCACCGGTCTGTCAGTTGTCATCCTGTGGTGGTTGCATGTTGCTGTGTTGCTGAAAGCTATGCCACCAGGATTTCAAATACCAGCAGGGTCACCCATGATGGGCAGGTTTCAGTGGAACTTCTAGACTAAACAGTCTAGGAAGAAGGACCTGGCCCCCCATTTCCGAAAAAATTGGCCACAAAGACCCTGTGAATAGCAGCAGAGCACTGTTTGATATAGCGCCGGAAGGTGATAGGATGGCGCAGTGAGACCGGGCAGGGTTCCACTCTGCTGTACACAGGGTCGCTAGGAGTTGGAATTGACTCAGTGGCACTAACAAACATTTCTTATCCTTGGGACAGGATTTTGGGGTTTTATTTTTTGTTTTGAATGTGTATGCTAGAAGAGGGAATCTGCTTATATTTTTTGAGACCTCAGATAAGTGCCCTTATGAGAACACTCTTCTGAGTTAAAGACACATTTGTAACCACTCATGTTGATTGATATTGATGCCCAAATTCTGTTCCTTCTCTGCAGAACTATGCTGTTTTTGTAATTTCTTACAGCCTAAATGGTTGAGGCTACAACCATCCTATGGCCACTCTTTGTATCCATCATCTGCTCTCAAGGAAGAAAACATTTGTGATAAAAGCTTGAAAAGGGAGTAGAGACAGTGTTGGAACCTCCATAAAATCAGTGATTACATTATTAATATGTAATTCTTAATTGGATTGGGACTGGAACCTCTCAGCAGCTGAATGTGGAAGCATAGTCAGGACTTTTTGCCCCTGCTGCATTTTAACACCAAGTGGAAAAGTGGATTAGCCCACCGTTAGGTGAGCTTGAGTGAGTTTACAGACCTGCGTGGAGTGAGACGGTGAGAGTGATCACCTTAACAGAAGTGGTAGGTCAGTGAGTCTTCTCTGACAGGCAGCAAGGGTGGGGCACGTTCTGTTGACATTCGTATATAAGATGCTGTTGATTAGACACAGCCACAAGTCCAGGCTTCCTGACTTCCTTGGATTTGAGAGCCCGCGTGTGGGTGGGTCTTGGCTGTTGGTATTCGTTGTGGATATTTGCTTTCTGCATTTGCTTCACGTGTTAACTCTACCTAGGATTGATATGGCCTGACCTCTGATTTGAAATTTGGTGCTTCATTCTAGCCGTGGTGGGTTTACAGCCCACTACAGGTGGACCACATTTTTACTGTCATGGAAATGCAGTTTAGCAATAAGTTTCTGCTGCTATTGTTCTTTTAGCAATAAAAAAGTGCCCACATCATATCATAGTTTTAAAAGTAGTCTTGTTAACAGCAAGTTCTCCCAACTCTGCCCTCCCATCCATTCAGTGCCCAGCTTGGCCACTTTGACTTTTCCATCGATGTTTCCGTAGGATGCAGTATACTCTAGAAGAAAGAACAATTCCTCATCTTCTGGGCCTGTGACCTGCTAGGTAAATCTGATCAGATTGAGTTGGAGTCTGAGTTCTCTTATCTGTAGAAAGGGGACGTGGATGCCTGCTGGCTGGGCTGTGTGGAAATAAAGAAGGTAATAGCCCTGCAGGGCCTAGTACACAGGTGCCCAGCCCTGCACCAGACTCAGCGGTGTTGGCCCAGCCCACTTCCAGGACCATCCTCTGGTCTCTGTAGACCATGGTCCCTGCTCAAGGTCTGATTTTGCAAGGCAGCCCTTCCCAGTGTTAGAAGACTGTAGTTAGAGAGCCAGCCACTCTTTATGTGGAGGCAAAATATGCCTCCCTATAACCTTCGTCTCACAGTTTTTTTCTGACTTTTAGAGCAAAAGAGTAGATTTCATCGGGGCCGGCCCGGTGGCGCAAGCGGTTAAGTGCGCGCGCTCCGCTGCAGCGGCCTGGGGTTCGCTGGTTCGGATCCTGGGCGCGCACCGACGCACTGCTTGGCAAGCCATGCTGTGGCGGCGTCCCATATAAAGTGGAGGAAGATGGGCACGGATGTTAGCCCAGGGCCGTCTTCCTCAGCAAAAAAAAAGAGGAGGATTGGCGGATGTTAGCACAGGGCTGATCTCCTCACAAAAAAAAAAAAAAAGAGTAGATTTCATCTTCTGCCGCATGTCCTCCTTTCCCACCCCATCTCCTCTCCAGCAGAAGCATTCATTCAGCAAGCACCTTCTCTGCATGAGGCACCTGCTTGGAATCGACGGTTTACAAAATTAATCAGGAGCTTAAATTCTGGGCATGTATAATTAATTCAGTAAAAAAGAATATTTAAGGGCACAGATTAAAAAAATAATGTGAAAGTTCAGAGAAGGGAGAGGGCTTTCAGCTGAGAAGCTTGAGGAGGATTTTTTGTTGTTGTTTTTAAATAGGAGAAGTGGCATTTGGAGAAGATAATTATTACTGTTAATGATAACCTGTGTTTGTTTTGGGCCTTGTAGTTATGAACCACGTTCATGTCCATCTTAGCAGATCATCATCACACTGTGACATGGGTCTGTCATTTTCATCCCGTAAAGGGGTGAGGAAGCTGATGCTCAGGGGGCAGCCTGGCCAAGGTGAAGGGGCCCGTGTCTGCTTGTCTCACTGGTACAGCCCGCGGAGCCCTGTTCATTATCGTCTGCGGGCATCCCCATGCTGCTGCTCCGGCGTCTCAGAGACGTGTCCTGGCATTCACTACTCTCTTACCTTGCTTTCTTTGTCTCCTAAATCTTATCAGTGCCTGACAGCATCTTATATCTTTCTTCATTTGTCTGTCTTCCAACTGGAATGTAAGCCCACTGAGGGCAGGGACTTTGTTTCCTTCTCAGCGAGAATGTGCCCAACACACAGGAAGTGCTCAGTCATTACTTGTTGAATGAATGAAGCCGTCAGCCAGTGGCGGAAACAGCCACAGACAACATTTAATAAAACTCTGGTCAGACATCGTGCATTACTTCATT
This sequence comes from Ceratotherium simum simum, assembly GCF_057802395.1. Classification (NCBI taxonomy): domain Eukaryota; kingdom Metazoa; phylum Chordata; class Mammalia; order Perissodactyla; family Rhinocerotidae; genus Ceratotherium; species Ceratotherium simum. Next base: position 6,839,513 of record NC_141923.1, read on the forward strand.
CCATTCTGTCAGCAGCCCAGTGAGAGGTGTGAGTACTCTGACTTTACTGTTGAAGAGCAGACACGCCGAGGTCTCACGACTGGAGAGTGACCAGGCTGAGTCTCAAATCCAGAGCAGACTCCAGAGCCCGGCGCTCAGTCGGCATGCTGCACTCCTCCTGCCCACTTCAGAGTCACAGGACTCAGGCTGCATGTCACCTGAGCTCTGCTGCTCCGATCATCTGTTTGATGGCTCTTCTAGAATCTGCAGGGGCTCAGGAGCAGACTTCTGTTGTCTGTGTTCCTTAGCTTAATTCCTTTCTTTTTTATGGAGAGATTTGCCTTTTTCTTGTGTTCAGACAGCTTTTTTTTTTTTTTTTTAGATTTTATTTATTTATTTTCCCCCCAAAGCCCCAGTAGATAGTTGTATGTCACAGCTGCACATCCTTCTAGTTGCTGCATGTGGGACACGGCCTCAGCATGGCTGGAGAAGCAATGTGTTGGTGCGTGCCTGGGATCCGAACCTGGGCCGCCAGCAGCGGAGCGCGCGCACTTAACCGCTAAGCCACGGGGCCGGCCTAGACAGCTTTCTAATTTTCCATGATTTGTAACTGATCCCCAGCAATGATTCCATGATCACATTTCTTACTGTCGTATCTTATTTTGGAATTCGTTTCCTTCCAGTGATGACCCTGACACCCAGGCCAGGCTGCTGTCCTCTTTTCCAGAGGGTCTGTCCACTCTTAACTCCTCCAGTCTAGCTCTACGTGCAGAGCTAGAGAGATCTTTTTGTAATGTTAAGTCATATCGTGCCACTTGTTTCCCATCACGCTGGGATCACCTCAAAGGGCAGGGTGGCTGAGATGGCCCCTCCTCACCTGCTTCAGCCACACCACGAGGTGCCCCTTCCTCCTCTCATTACAGTTGCTGCCTCTGGCCTTGGTCAGTTCCCCAGTCTTGCCCAGCCTCTTCTGGCTGCAGGGCTTTGCTATCTGCTCCCTTCCTGCCAGGGGCAGTCTTCCCGCAGTTCTGTGACTGCCTACCTCCTTCCCGGTCTTCTGGGTTCAGCTCAAACGTCACTTCCTGAGCGAGGCTTTCCCTCACCATAAGGTGGATCTCCCTTATCCTCTACATCAGTGTGTTAGTGAGGGTTCTTCAGAGAAACAGAACTAATAGGATGTGTGCGTATATATAGAGGGAGATTTATTTTAAGGAATTGGCTCGTGTGATCATGGAGGCTGACAAGTCCAAAATTTATAGGATGGGCCAGCAGGCTGGAGACCCAGGAAAGAGCTGATGTTTCGGTTGAAGTCTGCAAGCCACCTGCTGCAGAATTCCCTCTTGCTTGGGGAGGTCAATCTTTTGTTCTATTAAGGCCCTCAACTGACTTGGATGAGGCCCACCACATTAGGGAGGGCAGTCTGCTTTATTCAGAGTCCACAAATTTAAATGTTAATCTCATCCAAAAACAGCCTCACAGACACATCCAGAGTATCGTTTGACCAAATATCTGGGCACATGGCCCAGCCAAGTTGACATATGAAATTAACCATCACAGTTAGCGTGCTGTTTATTTCTTTCATAGCACTTGTCACTGTCTGTAATTGCTTCTTATTTATTTATGTATTTATTTATTATCTGTCTTCTCCTCTGGAGTGACCTTTCTCTCCTGGCAGGAGCGTGGCACTGCTGCCGGCACAGTTCCTGTCACACAGGAGGCTCGGGTAGAGCTTGTTGAGTGGGGGATCAGATTGCTTTCCAGGTCTCTTCATGTAAGTCACATGGCCAGGGCCTCGTGGGAGGTGAGTGGCCGAAGTCCCACCTGTCCTCCCCTCCCCGGGCCGCGTACCCGCAGAGCTGCAGCCTCGCAGACAGACAGGCAGCATTTTCAGGTTTGTAGAAAGGTCCCTGTCAGACAGGAAACCTGATGGGATGTCCGAGGAGCCAGCATCCGTGAGGGCTGTCCCGAAGATAACAGAACACACCATCACTGCTGCGGACTTCAGGGGCCCCGGATGTCTGTGTCCTGTCCTTCCTTCCTCTGTCTTCCAGGAGGTGAAATTGACAGTGAAGGAAGAATGTATCAGATCCCCTGCTTTTAGCAGATTTAGTCTAACAGCTCTCCAGATCGCTGGTTTAGGTTCTCCTGGGCTATTGTATTTCTCTCAGTTAAAAGAAATATATACCTTCTGTATTCTCCAAAAGTTGGGGTGATGTGAAATATCCTTCTACAACATGTCGTCTCCCCCTCCCCCCACGTTCACTGCCAGGTCTCTTACACGCTCAGCTTCAGAGGGCTCTCTGCACATCCACACAGTGACATCTTTCCTTGCCTTCTTACCAGATCTCTTTTTAGATGGTGCACACCCTCCCGCTGCCGTGTTGCACTATGAGCCGTCTGCGGTCAGTTCTTCCTGATCGCGTGGAGCCTTACGCTACTCCAGTGAATTACCTCTCCTCTATGTGCTGACTCTGCGTGCTGATGTGTAGACGTCTGAGGCTGTACTCCTCCTGACCCTCTCTGACTGCTTCTGCCTGGAAATCACTGGGTTTCTTCACCTCACTTAACGACTATAGCAGAAATGCCCTGCAATTATCAGCGGTTTAAACCTGAATTGTATTTTTGGAGAGCTTTTACTTTTAGGCCCACCTGTGTTCTTTAGCCCTCGAGCTTTGTTACATGTTATGATTCAGGTAATTTTGTCCTTTCACAAATAACTTGATTCTTTCAGTTTAAAAGAAAAAGTTCTAAAAATTAGTAATTGAAAACATAGCATTGATATTGTGTTTATTTTTATTTACATTCAGTCTAATCAGGAAAAAAATAGTAGTAGGATTCATTTTTTATTTTTTTAAAGTAGGTCAAATAAGTACCTATTTAAAATATCTTCTGATAATAATGGAGTTTTACTGAATGTTCGTTTCTCTTCCAGTTCAGTGGTAGGTGCTATAAGGAGATAGAAAAGTAATATGAGGTCCTTGTCTTCTAGAAGTTTATAGTAGAGATGGGAGGAAAACAATTGGCAGGAAATGTTGAAGAGCAAAAATGGTAAACTGAGGCAGTGACTGCTGTCTGAACTCTGTGATACTGGGGGCAGTCAGGTGGTACCTGAGTTGGGGCTTGGAAGGCAAAATTGTCTGGTTGAGGGAAATACTGTCAGCAAAGGTCTGGAGTTGGGGATGAGCAGGGTGTATGCAGAGGGGCAGAGAAGACAGCCTAAGCCTAGCAGAGGCCACAGCCCTGGAATTCAGGGAGTTTGCAGATTTGCAGTGAGAACCTGCTCCCAGAAATCTGACCCGTGCATCTCCCTGGGATGCCTGCAGTTTCTGGGGCTCAGGCCAGTGTGGAATGAAGTGGCTGCAGCTCTAGCAGTTCTGTTTACTTGACACCTGCTCAAGCGGCTCAAACTCCCTGAGCCTCAGTTTCCACAGTTACAGCCTAGCCTGTCTCACTTACAGACTTGGGAGTGCAGCTGAGATATCAGTGGATTTAAGTGTATTTTTAAAATGTAAAGCATTCTATTAACATAATTAACCAGAGCGGGATTTGAACACCCTTCAGCCATGTCGAAAAGGAAAGTTCCTGTATTGGATGTAAGAGGATGAGACAGAAAGGCTTGTTCACAGGAGCTGGGATGGAGAGTACAGGAGAGAGGGAGGGAGGACAAAAATGTGGCAAGAGCCAGGCCTGAGAGCCTTCAGCAGCCTCAGGATTTCTGTCCCCCCTGTCCCGTCTGTCTGTCCGTCTGTCCGTCCATCCGGGAGCCATGGGGAGCTGCTCACATGATGAGATTGGCCTGGGCGTGCCTGCATGCCTCAGTATAACCTTGCAGCAGGGAGGCCAGAAGACCACTTAGCCTGAGGAATTGGAGAGTATTTAAAGGTTGGATTGACAGTATCTGTGACAAACGATGTGAACAGTTTGGGAGAGAGTTAAGGATGATCTTGAGGTTTCTGGAATAAATTGCTTTTAGGTTTACCTTCTCCCCCTTGCTCCTAAACTGACTTGAGCAACCTTTCTCTTTTTCAAACCTTGATGGTCTAGAAAGGAAATTTTTGATCCTAAATTTCTAGCTTATTCTAACTTGTTTAAACCGAAGACACACCAAAAGTAATCTTGTATCTGAGTTTTCAGTCCAGACAGGTTTATTTTGTACTTTGGAATATATATTTCAAGCAGAAATCTTTTGTATGCAAAAGTCAAGCCTGGAGCAAATTTTTATTGTGAAATTATAAGCTTGTGAAAGTGAAGGTTTTAATGGAAGTGCTCACTCAACCTTAACCATAGTGACACACACACAATAGCATGTCTGAACAGAAAGCTGTCAGACGAGCAGCTTTCAATTTAAATGTGTCAGTGATTTCAAGACCGACTCTGAGTTTTAAAATCTTTGTGTCAGTCTCATGTTTTTCCTTAAATGCTGTGAAGTCATTTAAAATTAATAAGCCAGTTTTTATTTGACAGCATTTGCATCAGAAATGCTACCATCAGCTTTGAAGTCCTTGCTCTTGTGTGGTCTTTTCATTAGTCTAAAGTGAGTTAGTGGCTGTGGTTTTTAGAAGCGGAAGGACATCGGCTTCCCATTGGTGGGCAGGTAGACTAACCTGAGGGACTACCTAGCTACAGCTACTGTGTCTAACAGCTTACACTTAGTCACCTGAATGTGGGCGACATAGTGACAAAGGTAGCATTTCAGTTAATGTAGATGTGAAATGGAGTTTCCCTGAGTTAGTGAAGTGTTGGACCAGGGTATATGGAGGACTTACGGAGAGAGATCCATTGGGAAGAATCAGTCTCTGTCACACACACACACACACACACCCACCCACCTACTCACGTCACACAGTGACATAGAGGTCTCACTGCATCCAGGCCTTTTCTCTCTGGTGTTTACCACGTGTTATCAAGCATCACTGATATCTGAGGAACGTTGTTAGGTGCTGGGACTGCAGAGAGCTAACGATGTGGTGTCTGTTTTCCAGGAGCTTTCAGTCTAGTGGAAAACCCAGTCCAGTACAGTGATACAATAGCAATTGTGGGGACCTAGCCCCGAGGCAAGAGAAACGGCAGAACAAGTGGGGGGTCAGGAGAGGCTGCACAGAGGTGGAGGTGGCACCTGACCCTGAAGAAGGTCCAGGAGTTTGCCAGGAGGAGGGCAAAGGGCACAGCATGGCCACTCATTGCAGCTCGAGTGTGGTGTGCATGGGGACAGAGGAAGTATGGGTGGAGAGAGAGACAGAGGCTGGAAAGGAGAGAACAGAATTAGCTCGGTAGCAGTTTACTCAGTGCCAGGATCTTCATTAAGCACAATTCCATTGAATTTTCACTACAGCCTTGCTGGTTTGGTAGTTATTATTCCCATTTGACAGGTAAGGAAATTGAGGCCTATTTGCTGGTCTGTCTATTCCAAGCCTTAAATTCATACCTAATTATTGGTCCACCAGAACTTAAATTCAGACTTGACTCTGAAGTATTTTCTCTGTCTGTCGTATCATGCTGACTTTGTCTTGTAACCATCAAGCTGCTCATTCATTCCATGAACATTTATTGAGTGCCTAGTGCTTAGTAAATCTGATTATTTCAGCGCAAGCTGTTGAAATAATTTAAGCAGTGGATCTGTAATCAGAAGTCTAGCTGAAATGGAAGCACTGCAAAGGCAGGGGTTCACCTGTGTTGTTCGGGTACCTGGGCCACTGATTGCTGGACGTGGTAAGAACTCAGTAATCAGTTACTAGATGAGAAGTACAACTCCTGTATGGGGTCAGGAGTAGGTAGTGACCGAGTTTGCCGTGTCAACACTTTCAACACAATTCCGGGTTTTCTTTTGAGGGTGTGGTAGGTACTACGTTCCTGGAGAGGCCACTCTAGGAATTAAAAGCACCATAAGAGCATGACAACGGACCAAATCAAATTTGCGTTAAGAAAAAGTCATTCCAAGCCAACCTCACTGACTTGTTTTTCTTTTGAATTTGAAGGGGGTACTTAATCTCAGGAGGATGCTCATCCTGGTATTGTAACAGAGAGTGCCATCCGAACATGGTTAGAGAGAGTTAATGGACGGCATCAGGCTGCAGCGAGGCCTCAGGCCCGTTTGCAGGCTCTCTTACTGGCCCTGGCCTGCCTAACCTCTTTGTCGGGATAGAGATGAGGACCTAAAAGGCATGCCGATCACATTTCTGGATGATGAAGAACTGAGAAGGGGACTTCCTCTGTAGACTAAGCCTGTGTTGATTCAGAAGGCTGTCTGACACCCTAGAAGGATGCAGTTTAACAGGAGTCATTTGGAGGGCTGTAGGTGTAGTGGGAAGACCGATGGCTAGACATCAGAGCCTGGAGTCCTGCTCTCTGTCAGTAGCTTGTTTTGTGACCATGGACTAGTCATTCATGCTCTCTGAACCTCAGTTTCCACCCTTACTAAAAAGAAGGGAAACCTGCCCTGTTTCCCTACAGGCGTGTGGATCCAGGTGAAAAATAGAAGGAAAGATGTTTTTAGATATAGGGCATTTTACAAATGCATGTTTTCTAAAAGAAGCTACCTGTCACTGCCCTTCAGGGGTCCTGAGAGGTGAGTCTTGGAGGAGGTGTGAAGCGAGCTGGATGGGCTGTGATGGTTCCTCGAAGTTCAGTGAACTATTGAGTGACTGTTGCATTCAAGGCACCAGTGGATGTAAAAGGGTCAAGCTTAGCCCGTTTTATCCTCATTCCCTAGTCCACAAGCTGGTGGGGGACATAAGATAAGTGGGTGAAAGCTAAATGACACTAAAACGTTCGAATAACAGTTTATGGCAGTAGAAGGATTTCACTGGTTGATGTGGGATTAATTACCAAAATTCTAGGTGAAAACTGGTAAGAGAACTTCAGAAGTAGAAAAGATTGAAGTGATTTAAGAGTTTACCACATAAAAAATATGACCTTACTTTAAAGGCAGTAAAGATCAATAATCGCTTCCAAACATTACACAGTACAGACTGTTTTCTAATAAGATTTATCTGCAGATTATCTCACACATCGTACATGGCAAGTAATAGAAAAAGATAAAAATAGTATGTATCTATTGATGAATTATATCATAGTAGTAATGAATAGGCTTTGACCACATCAGTTATTCTTTAAAATAGCCAGTGTTAATAGAATAAAGATATAATAGGAAAAAAGGTAGGGTCATCTAGTAACCATCCATAGTAGTAACCCCCTGTGTAAAGATGAATAGTTAGGGAAATTTTCTGTTGACTTTTTTTTGTAATTGAGATTTAACTTACATAAAGTACACATGTATGAAATATAGATGAGTTTTTATCCTAAGTAACAACCAAGATCAGGATTCAGAGTGTTTCTAGCACCCTAACGAGCTCCCAGGCTCCTTTCCCACCCTTTTCAAGAGGGAACACTTCCCATCTGTCACCACAGGGTAGTTCTGCCTGCTCATGAGCTTCCTATCAGGAGAGTCATCCAGGGTGGACTCGTTTGCCTCTGGCCTCTTTTGCTCAGTGTGATGTCTGTGAGATTCATCCGTGTTGTGGGTGTAGCAGTAGGTTATTCTCTTTTTATTGCTGTATAGTTTTCCACTGTATGAATATGCGACAATGTATTTATCCATTCTCTCCTTGATGGGCATTTTGGTTGTTTCCAGTTTGGGCCATTATAAAGGAAGCTGCTATAAGTAATCTTGTGGACATATGCATTCCTTTCTTCTGGGAGTTCTTTTGGGAGAAGAATTACTGGGGTATTGGGCAGTCATATATGTAACTTCAGTAGACATTGGTAAACCCTTTTCCCAAGTGGCTGAACCAGCGTCCACCCCACCAGCAGTACATGTACGTTCTAGTTGCTCTGCTGTCTCGCCACCAGCACTGTCTGTCTGGCATTCTCACGCGTATGCAGTGGTGTCTCATTGTAGTTCTGACTTCCATTCCCTGATGACTGATGGTGTTGAGTGTGTTTTCACTTGCTTATTAGCTACTTGGATATCCTCTTTAGGGAAATCTCCATTCAAATCTTTTACTTATTTAAAACAAAATTATAATAATATATTTTATTTAACCCAATGTACATGAAAGATTGTCCTTTAAATATATAATCAATATAAAATGATTAATGATATATTCTACATTTTTTATCATAAATCTTCAAAATCCAATGTGTATTTTTTAGGGGGGAGTATATTATATTATTAAGTTTTTTAATTGTAAAATATATGTAACATAAAATTTGCCATTTTGACTTTTTTTAAGTGTGCAGTTCAGTGGCATTAATTACATTCGTTGCACAACAATCACCACTATCTATTCACAAAACTTTTTCATCACCCCAAACAGAAACTTTGTAAATGTTAAGCAATAACTCCCCATTCCCCTCTGCCCTACATTGCCCATTTATAATTTGGTGTTTTTTCCTGGATATGTGTCCTTTACAAGCTATATGTTTTTGACTATCTCCTCCTAGTCTGTGGCTTGCCTAGTCACTTTCTTAATGATATCATTTGATGAACAGAGTTAATGTTCATCATTTTAATTAATTTTAATGAAGTCTCATTTATCAGTTTTATTTTTTAAAAATGGTGTTTTTTATATCCTTTAAGAACTCTTTGCTAGCCCAGGGGTTCTCAACTAAGAGCAGTTTGCCCCTCGGGGGATGGAGACGTTTTTGACTCTCACACCTGGGCCCGGGATGCTGCTACACCTCCAGTGCACAGAACAGCCCCACAACAAAGAATAGTCTGGCCCAAATGTCGATGTGCTGAGGTTGGGAACCCTTGTGCTAGCACAGCATCATGAAGATGCTCTTGTATGTTTGCTCCTGGAAACTTGATTGCTTCACCTTGCACGTTTAAGTCTATGGTCCATCTCTCTTTAACCCTTGTATATGTGGTGAGAAGAATTGCGAGAAATCTTGATTCTTCCACATCTATGCCCCTAGCCTTTTATGTAAAACAAAGCTCAGTAGGTTGATCATCAGGAGCTTTATATGGAACATAATAACATATAGAACTCAAAGTCTGGTGTTTGGTGATTTGAAAGCCATATGTGAAGCATGAAGTAAGTGGCCTGGCATTGGCAGAAACCGAAGATTTTGTTGTTGCTGCTGCTTTTTAACTTTCGGGTTACAACCATAATGAAAATTCCCGCACAAAAGATTCAATTCATAAAGTAAATTGACTCTAAAGTGTGCTGTTTTTATCAGACTGTTATCTGGTTCTTTGCATATAAGTGTCATGATTAACTAGACATTTGCCAGACAGAAGGGAGTTTGTTAGCTTTTCCATTGTAGTGCAGTTGTATTTCCACTTGTCAGGTCTTCCATAAAACCGACTACTTAAATATACAAATCCTAGTAAAATAGGTTGTGTTTTAGGATAGTTGGAAGAAGGGGAAAATGCTTTCAGAAGTGGTGTCCTTGAACCATGTGAACAGCTGTTCTTCAGGAGGATAGCAAGGATGGAAGAGTTATGAGGACTTCTTCCTGTGTTTAATGGTCATGTGAAGTAGGTTCATGGTATTTTTCTGTTGATATCTAATTTTATATAAGAATTTGTGGCCTTAGAGTGGTCGAATGGGGGAAAAAAATTACCTTGTCCAGTTTATGTTGTGGGATGGTAATTGCTCTGCTGTTGAAACTGACCCTGGCAAGGGGATCAGTTGGTCTAGGGTTTAATGCTTAGATTTTGCTTTATAATCCTGAGAAATACATGTTGGTCTTTTGGGGCACCACTGGTTCCCCCTTTTCTGCATTTGTATGAATGGTATGCACTAGAAAGAGTGCTGGATTTGGAATCAGAACATCTTGATTTGAATCACAGCTCTGCCTCTAAATAACCTAAGGGATGGCAGGTCGCTTAGCCTGTTTCCCCATCTGTTAAAGGAGGCACCGGTAACTGCCTTATGTTGGTCCTGAGAAGATTAAAGGAGAAGTGTGAGAGCACCTTGGGAAGTATCAATCTTCACATAAATGTAAGGTACCCACTTTGTGGGTCCACCCAGGTTTTTTTTTTAGTTTCTTAGTATGATATATGTTATATTTATATAGAGACAACGCTTCAAGTGGTTAAATGAATGGATTCGGAAACTTCTCCACTTCCTAGCTGGGGGACCTGGGGCACATTTCCGCTGGGCTGTAGCTGCTCTATCTGTAAAATGGGGGTGATGGTAGCACCTTTCTTACAGGGTTACTGTGAGGTTTAGATTTTCTAACATCTGTAAAATGCCCGGGACATTTTATGTGCCTGGCGCGTAGTAGCTACTCAGTGAGTGTTAATGATTATTTCTATCGTTACTGCTGGAGTTGATGTGGATAATAGTGAAATTTGGGACCTGCCTCAGTCAGACCTTTTCTGCGCGCAGTGACCAGTCTGCTGAGAACAGGTGTGAGTAGTTCCTGTAGTACGAAGTTCTGGTTGTCAGCACTGTGAGGTTCATTCGGGGTAAGGGGTCACGGAGGGTCTGCCCTGGGGAAAGACAGTGAATCATGAGACACATGCACAGCATTCACCTGCCTCCGCTGCCAGCAGATTCAGAAGTTCAGTCGTTCATTAATGAGTCACCTCCCTAATTTCACTAATTTCTGTAACAAGGCCATTTTAGCGTTAGCCCCAGGAAGGCTAAGAACAAACTTTCTTTGTTTTGTTTTTTGCTGAGGAAAATTCGTCCTGAGCTAACATCTGTGCTAGTCTTCCTTTATTCTGTATGTGGGTTGCTGCCACAGCATGGCTGACGAGTGGTTTAGGTTTGCCCCCCGGGATCTGAACCCACAAACCCAGGCCACCAAAGCAGAGCGTGCCGAACTCAACCACTACGCCATGGGGTCGGCCCCAAGAACAGACTTTTGTCACTTTTGTTTCCACAGCTCCTAGCCTAATGTTTGGCACGTAATAAATGTCTGTTGAATAAATTTTCATTATTTGTAGGTCAGATCCAAAACTATATTAGAGATCCTGAGAAAAAAGAAATATGGCTGGAGTTAGAGATCTTTAGATTACTTCAGAGAAAAAAGTAATGTGGCTGGAGTCTTTTGGCCCTGGTATCAGAGACCTTTTGACTTTTTTTTTTTTTTAAGTGAAATTCTTTTTTAAATTATAAACCATACGTATGTATAATAGAAAATATTAGAAAATACACAAGAGGCATACGGAAGAAAATTAAAATTTTATTTCTTCTATTTGGCAGGGTTTCAGTGACCCAGAACCTCTGTGGGCAGATCTGGACAAAGATGGGGCCAGAAGCCCTAGTGCAAAACTTGGCTCCTCTCAGGCTGCATTTTGCCTTCATTCATACGTGTGTGCATGTGTACATGCGAGGGGATGGGTTTAATCAGAGAGCAAAGATCTTCACTATTCTCCCCCTTGGTGGCAGCTGGCAGTAAACCCAGTTCCTGGATTCAACTCGAGCTAGCATAAGTCACCTGGGAAACTTGTTAAAAATGGTGTTTCCTGGGCTCCACTCTTGGGGTCTGTAGGTCTGGACCGAAGGGCCGGATGCAGCACATCCAGAGAAAAAGCATCCTGGACTGTAGGACTTTGGGAGAGAAAAAGAGCTATTGGAGGCTGTCCGGAATTTTACAGTTTCTTTTACGCTTCACAATTTTCATCTGTTTCAAAGAACAAAAACAGATGTATGGAAGTGCAGAGACCAAAATAAATCCATAAGCATAGAAGGTAGGCCTTATGGAGGCCTTCAGATGGCCTAATTTTCATAAGTAACTTATTGCAGAGACTCAGATGGGTTTCTATATTGGATTTGATGCTGCTTAAGACTCCCAGTGTAGAAGCAACTGTTTATCACATTTTAACTCGCCAGTGTCTTTGTACAGAGTATGTAGCATATGTTTCAAAGAACTGGGATATCTCCAAAGCTATAATTTGGGATTGAAATAGAATATGAGTTCTCAGGTGACTGAGTGAATGCTGAGCATAAGCAGGAGAAAAAGGGATAAGAAATTGTGTCACCACCATAATGACAATCATAAAACAGACCAAATGCCCCTCATTCTAAGCAAAGTCTTCTGCCTCCAATTTGAAGGGAATTGAAGTGTTTTGTCCACCTTTAGTTTCCTTGGCTTCTCTTCATCCTTCTCAGAATTTCCCCTTACCTTCACCATCCTCTTTTGCTTCAACTTTCTTTCTTTGTCCAGACCACCCCTTTCACCTGTGACCTTGGTAGCATGATGCCTACATGTCTTTGTTCTGTCACTCCCTCCCCCTCCCGTGCATCTTCTTCCACTTTTCCTGCAAATATGTTCATTTCCTCTTGCCTAAAAGGCAGAAAGGCACTAACATTTGTTGCGTTCCTGAGTCCTGGAGTGAAGATGCCATGGAGCAGAGGCACAGCCAACCCACGGTGAACCTGCAGTGAGAAATAAAACTGGGTTGTTTTAAGCCACTGAGGTTTCCAAGATAGTTGTTACTACAGCAGATCCTAGTCTGTTCTGACTGATACAGTGTACATGTGCTTGTGTGCACTTTTTTGAGCAGTGTGCCCAGGTCCGTGGTTAGTTTGTTTGTTTTTTAGAGGCTTAAAACAACACGCATTTATTGTCTCTCAGTTTCTATGGGTCAAGAATCCAGGCATGGCCTTGCCGGGTCCTCTGTTTCAGGGTCTCTCTCAGGCTGCAGTCAGCATGTGGTCTCATCTGAAGGCTCGACGGGGGAAGGATCTGCTTCCAAGCTCACTCACGTGACTGGTGGCAGGATTTGGTTCCTCAGGGCCTCAGTTTTTTACTGGCACTTGGCCAGAAGCTGCCTTCAGTTTCTTGCCACATCAGGCCCATAGTTTTTATCAGATTTGCAAACATCACCACCCCCCTTCTCCCATTCTCTACTTCCTCTACTCTCTGTTTTGATTCATCCTTTGGTAGATTACTTTCTCTAAAAAGACCCTCTTCATTATTTCCATTAATTTGCCAATGTCTACTAAATTTAAATCCTTTTTCCTGGAAGGATACTAACTTATTGATGCCTCTCAAGTGCCAGCAAACCTAGGTGGTTGGTGTTCTTCATTTGACATGTGAAGAAACTGACCAGGTGGGTAGAGGCTGCTACAGGGCCTCCGCCCTGTGCACTGCACCCTCCTTGCGGGGCCCCACTAGCTCCCCGCCCTTCCACCCACTACTTCCCTACGTGCACTTTTTCATGCCACAATCGTCAGCTGCTCGGTTTCCCCAAACAAGCCCCTCCTTCTCCTGCACTGCCATTTCTGGGACTCTCTGTCCGGGACACTTTCTACCTTCTTGCCTGGAAAAAACCTGCCCATCTTTAGAGACCTAACTGACATGCTCCCTCCTCCATGAGTCATTACCAGATCTCCCTCTTCCCTACAATGTCTGCAGCCTCCTCTGTAATTCCAACTCATGTCGTGTACTCCACTGTGACACACCATCTTTGCCATCTGCCTGCGACGATGTCACCTTACTCACTGGTTCCCCCCGCAGTGCCTTACACAAGCAGACACTCGGTAACGTTTGGTGAATCAGTGGATGAAGCTTCACTAGAGTGTGCTGAAGATGCAGAAGTGTACTATAGCACATCTAGGATGAAATTATACCGCTTTTATTACTTTACTCCTTTATTATTTTCTATGAATTAATAGCTACTTTGATAACATTTCTGAGATCGATCAAAACCTTTTTTTTTTTTAAAGATTTTATTTATTTTTTTTCCCCAAAGCCCCAGTAGATAGTTGTATGTCATAGTTGCACATCCTTCTAGTTGCTGTATGTGGGACGCGGCCTCAGCATGGCTGGAGAAGCAGTGTGTCGGTGCGCGCCCGGGATCTGAACCTGGGCCGCCAATAGCGGAGCGCACGCACTTAACCGCTAAGCCACGGGGCCGGCCCCGTTCAAAACCTTTTTTAAAGTTTCTTAACACCTGCTCCTTTTCCTACTTTTTTGCAGATATATTTCATCACATAGTTCAGAGTATCGCAGTAAATAATACATTTGTTGCATTATATTCTTTTTCTTATGGACCTATTTTAAGCATAGTTAGGAGGCTAAAAGATGGGATTATTTTGGCTGTCTTTACAATGGGTGCCTATTTCCACTAAAAGTCAGTGGGCGGACAGTTGAATCTAATTTCTGTCTTTCTGTCCAAAGATATGTTTTCCTTGTTAGCACTGTGTTCCCATTAAGTTACTGTGAGTAATTTGAAGTACTTACCTTTATTTTTCAAAGTGAAAGGTTAATTTGCCAAACGACCACACTGGGAAAAGTTGGCATAAGAATAGGAGCTAGACCAGGAAAGTGCCTGGGACACACCCATCCCCACCAAGCTCCGGGATTGTCCAGCTACATTTCAGAACCAGCCCCTCAAAGCCAGGCTATCCACCTGTTCACTGTGGGCCCGTCCTGCTGTGTCAGAGACATGACCATGGCATGGAGGAAGGGGGCACGTTTGTGTGAGGGATGAGGTGGAGTCCATAGAAATGAAAGCACACCTCTGCCACTTGGACGGAGCAAGGCTGTGAATGGGCACGAGGAGGCCAGACTGACCCTGAAGCCAAGGTCACGGCTAGGAGCTGCTTTTCCTGGTCTTGGCCAGACTGCTCTTCTTGTACTAACTCAAGTGTGCTTCCACCTTGGAGATGCCCCTCTTTTTTTTTTTTTTTCTTTTTTTAAGTAAAGGGCTGATTTAAAAAGAAATCTCCACGTTGGTCAGTGATCACCACAACATAGGCAGTCTCTCACTTTCTCTCCAAACTAAGTTTATGACTAATGGGGAAAACCTGAAGCAGGAGCTGTGCGCCTGTATTAAGCTCCAGAGGTTCAGCGGGAGAACCTCTGGCGGGGAAGGCGGGGGGCCTTCTCCCTCCCCTGACCCCTGCAGCCACCTGACCCCTGCCGAAGACCACTCCTCTGTGCTCTGCGCTGTTCCTCTTAGTCGCTGTCATCCCAGCTGCGTCTGTCTCTGGTCCCTGCCATCCACCACACAGGAAGGTACGTGAGGGCGGAGACCAGGCTGTCTTGCTCGTTTGTTTTCCATTTCCTGCATGGCATTTCACTCAAGAGTGGGCACTCTGTAAATATTTATTGAATGAATGAACGAGTGCCACCAAGCTACTCAAGAGCAATTATAATATGGTGTGAAATCAAGTGCTAGGTGGTAGTTTGCAGACTGCGTGTGTTAGAACTTCAGAGATCACTGGAGGTCACATGAAGGTTTAAAGGAAGAGAGATCTTAAACTGTCAGAGTTTGGCTAAGGGAATCAGTAGAAGGAAGGGTAAATTATTCTAATTTGGAAAGTAATATCATATAGTTGTGGAGGTTGGGGGAAGCTATTTTCCACATTAGGTTTTTTTTTCAGGGATAAATAAGATTACTTCCATAATTTGCAAATTTTTTTTTAGAAATTAAAGGATGAATAAAAAAACAATGGTCATTTTGCCGAGCATAGAGTCTTAATTGACAAAGCTAATGATCTAGAAAAACCTATGTTGGAAATGTCGCTTTATTCTGTGTGTCTGGAAGTGCAGATGGGAAGACAGATTTTTTCCTTTTTGCAATAGATTCATTAAGTGTCTAGGAAGAGGTTCTCTTCTACGCCACCTTCCGCAGCCTGAGTAGTTTGAGACTAAATCTGAACTCCTCTTGCCTCATGTCTCTTACGAAGGAGACTGTTGCCCTTTACTAACAAGGCGTCTGCCAGCACCTCGTCTGGAGTCAGATGATCCTCCCTGCAACTGGCATGGGTAAAGTCAGCATGGTGGGGATGAAAAATAACTGCTGACACTTAGTGCTTACTGTTTGCTGAGAGCGCTCCACTGTGCACAGAAACCTTAGGCGCTTGCTACAGGTCATCCACGATCATTGCTGACTCTGGCTTTGAACTGAGGCCATCTGGACACAGAGCTGGTGCCCTGACTACTGTGCTGGGCTAGGCTGTGCTGCTCTCCTGTGACAGAGAATAGCTCCCTGTGTCCACTGAGTTTAACACCCAGGTGTGTGTGTTGATGGCACAGTCCCTGCTTGCCACGGCCTGCCTTGGAAAGGTCGTCTGCTCAGGACTTGTTAGGTCAGCAGACCTGGTGGAGTGTTACTTCCTGTGGTCGTGCAGCAGTTAACCCTGCACATGAAAATTATTTCTAGTCTGGTTCTTTTTTTGTCTGGTACAGTTTAATTTAAAAGACGGAGAGAGTATTCAAAGTAAGCCTGGCCTTGCCGAGGTCGCAGTGCATCAGCCCTTGCTTTGGGCTGACTCACCCCTCCTGCCTTCATGGTGGGCACCCCTCCGTAGCACTCTCAAATTTCTCAATCTTGAGTGTACTGCATATGTGATCGTCACAACCCCACGTCCTCCTCACCATCTACTTTCTCAGCTCCCAGGCTCCTGAGCGTCATGAGGAGTGTCGGGTGACAGCTAACTCCAAGATGTGTCAGACCTTCCCAGCCTGGCCAGAGAGCTGCATCGTCATGTCTTACTGACTTCTGTCTCACTCCCCTGGGAATTGTTTCAGAGTCTCTTTAGCTCGGAGCTGCTGCCAGGCTCCCCCATCCCTCCGTCACTGAGGAGACTCAGACCATGTGACAGGCACTTCTATTTCCCGTTGTCTCCATGTCAGAGTTTCTTTGTGCCTTCACCTCCTTTTGTCCCTCTGAGATAGAACCCCCACCCCCAGTAGCTAAGGCAAGCCCCGTGGCCTGTGTCAGGAGCTCTGTGACATTGCTCTGCCTGCTGTCTCTTCATTTCTCTTCAGTCTCAGTCTTTCCTCCTGTCCTAGCTTCATCCCCTTGGTTTACAGAATGTCCCTATGCTTTTGAGATAATGCCCTGTCCATCTTCGATCTTTAACCACAAACATATCACTCGGGAGCCTGGGCCCTCCCCACTGCCCTGCCATGACAAGCCCTCTGTGGGTCTCGGGACCGCCAGTTCACCGACTCCAGTTCTGGTCTCACTGCCCAGGCTCCTCGCCTTCCCTCACCTTCTTACTTCCCTCTGCAAGCCCTTTTTCCCTGGGCTTCTCTCACACTGCCATTCCTGTCCTCTGAATGTAACTGTTCCCAGGATTCAGAACTCTGTCTTCAAAACCCAGGTCTAAAATCTTTTCTCACCTATGACTTATAGCCAAAAGTGTCTTATATCAAAAGATGACTTAATTCAATATGTTGGATTTCTTGCTTTCTGTCCCAAGTGAACTGTTTAATAATTATCTATTTTATAGGTAGTGCACGAAAGATAGGCACTGATTAAACTATTCTTTCATTGAAAATTTGTTTCCAGAAATTGACTGCTCCAACAAAATAGTATTATTCTTAGAATGTGAGATAGTATTTCCTCTTGAGAATCAAGAGTGAAATCCATTTCATAACTATTGATCAGTAGAGCGTTTAATTAAGAAAATATAAGGCAAAGCATAATTTTTATGGAAAAGGAAGTAGTGAGGTTCACGTTTTCTGGCTTGTGGTGCTCGGCTTTCACTTGGCTTGTTCTCATGAGACGGAAGCCAAGCGAAGCTGGGTGCAGTCCTGCACAATTTGGCCTTGCCCTTTTCCTCTTCTTGATTTTATACCCAGTTCAGTTTCAAGGTAGACTCTAACGTTATTTTACAGAAGAATTTTTCTTTATGACTTCTTTTTTTTCCTAAGAAATTTTAATACTAATGGGGAAATAGCCAGTAAGTACTGATGACATCTTAGTGCCTGTTTGGTTTTTTTTTTTTTTTTTGGTAAAACAGTGCCTGAAGGAGTTCTGGTACCTATTTTGGACTCAGTGAAATGAGAGAGGGAAATTTTTATCAATTGAAGATGAATATAAAATAATTTTGCTTAATCAAAAAGAAAGCTCTCTGCTACTCTACCCAAAGGCACAGACATTTTAAATTACATTTGGTTACTCAAATGAGTGTCTTGACTTACTGTAATAATATTCTATTTTGACTCTAATAAATTATCACCCTATAATTCAGTTCATTGCAGCTGCAAGGGGGGCATATTTACCAGTAAGGTTAAAATATTTGTTTTACTTATCAAATCTCAGAGTAGTATGTTTGAAAGTTCCCTTTTCAGGAGATACAGAAAAAGTAATCTAGACCTTTTTGAGCAATAGCTCTTCGTTAGCGACTTAATATTACAAGAAGAGAAGTTTTGTTACCTCTTTTTCTCTATTCCCTCAGTTGGGACATTTGTAATTTCGCTTTACCAACAGTGACCCAGAGCAGTAGTGTTGGGGATTTTCTCTTTGATTGGTACCTTTTGAGCACAATTCAAGCACGGGAAATAGAGAAAAGGAAGGAATATGAGTAGTTCTGAGGTAGAGGAGGGACCAGTGGTCCCATGACTGGCCATGTCCAGACTCTCCCGGCAGAAGTGGCCTTGGAGCTGTGTTCTCTGCCATGTGTTCTCACCCACCTCCCTGTGACCAGCAGCCGGATGTGGTGCAGCAGAAACCTTTACCCTAGATTTCATCATCATTGGGATTTACCAAAGTAAACTCACGGCAGCTGGTGACAGAGTAGCACATGTGAGGTATGAATTCATCTGATGTGCCTGAGAATGTGGATGTTTCAGAGGTTCACTCAATTGTGAGAATTCTCCTGAATCGCTAGGACTGATGTATTACGTCAGCATTTGGCTCTTCTTTATCAGAATCCCAAGTCTGATATATTCAGGTTCTCAGATTCCGTGGTGCACCCCTAGAGTTCATTTCTCACTAGCTACTCGTAGACTTCTTCACTTCCTTTAGGCTTTAAGGCAGAACATTTAAGCGGCCAAGGTTCATTTCCCTAACAACATGACAACTAGGAGAGTTGAAAGTAGCAAAAA
This sequence comes from Ceratotherium simum simum, assembly GCF_057802395.1. Lineage (NCBI taxonomy): Eukaryota > Metazoa > Chordata > Mammalia > Perissodactyla > Rhinocerotidae > Ceratotherium > Ceratotherium simum. Next base: position 6,858,239 of record NC_141923.1, read on the forward strand.
GATAATGCCCGTGTAAGAACTGGGAGATAATCTTGGTTTAATGATTGATAGAGCTGTGGGGTGTCTTAGAGCCTGTTTAGAATTATCATGAAAATGATAGGAATTCCAGATAGTGGAATATTGTAAGTTGTTGGGACACCAGTGTAGCATAATTCTAGTGAAGAAAATACTGGAAAGTAAATTCCAAATATGGTCCCTATGTTTTAAAATGTAATGAAGGAAAGGAGTATACACATCTACAGGTATTTGATACATATCTGTTTTCTGAGACTGGGGCTCTTCAGTCCAGAATGAAGAGAGTTGGGCCAGATGATCTCTAAGTTACCATCTAGGTTTGAGATTTTATGACTGTAGATAGTGACTTGTAACTAAATATGGTATCCTTTCTGGTGGTTTGGGAAATAATAGATTCATAGTCTTAGTTTTGCTACTATTGCCTGCCTCTAAGCTTTATAATGTCCTTTAAAATATCTCTGTGCTGAATTTTAAATGAGAGCAATATTTGCCAAGCATTTTTCTAGAATTTCACCAAGAAAAAAATATATTTACTGGGGCCAGCCCAGTGGTGTGGTGGTTAAGTTCGCGTGCTCCACTTTGGTAGCCCAGGGTTCGCAGATTCGGATCCCGGGTATGGCCTTACACACTGCTTATCAGGCCATGCCGTGGCAGGCATCCCACATGTAAAGTAGAGGAAGATGGGCACAGATGTTAGCTCAGGGCCAATCTTCCTTACCAAAAGAAAAAAAAATTTTTTTCCCATATCAGAACGTATGCTTTATTTATAAAAATAGGACAACTAGTTATGCTTTGCCTTAAACTCCAGAAAACTATTGAAATAGGTCATTATCCCAGCCCCATTATTTATTAAGTGCATAAGCTGGGACATGCTGTTAGCTTATTGGTCCCTCAGTTTTTGCGTAGTGTAGAATGGGGCTAATAATAGTGCCTATTTCATAGTAATCATGATGATTAAGTTATATAATACACGTAAAGTTCTCAAGAGTTTCTTGTATAGAGTGCTTAGCAAATAGCGATTGTTAATATCTACCTCCTTCCTTCCTTCTCTCTCAGTCTCTATTTTTCTCTCTTTCTCCTGGAGATACAGAGAGCTTTCCCATGTACCAAGACATGGTAATTCCTTTTCTGGGACAAGGGTTTATACATTATATGCATGCTCTGAATGTCAGTCACCCTTTCAAGGAGATGGCTTTCACAGTGGCAGTCATAATGCTCTCCTCTTATAAATGAGTGGTAACTGTGATCATGCTAGCTTGATTAGTTTAGCCAGAGTCCAAAGTCTTTTTTTTTTTTTTTATAAGATCAGCCCTGAGCCACCATCCATGCCAATCCTCCTCTTTTTTGCTGAGGAAGACTGGCCCTGGGCTAACATCTGTGCCCATCCTCCTCCACTTTATGTGGGACGCCACCACAGCATGACCTGACAAGCGATGCGTTGGTGTGTGCCCGGGATCTGAACCCAGGCTGCCAGCAGCAGAGTTCGTGCACTTAACCACTACGCCACAGGGCCGGCCCTGAGTCCAAAGTCTTTACCCTGAATTGTTGAAATCTGCAACAGCTGAAATGAAAAATAAAATACTGTGAGCTGATGGTAAATAATTCTAGCCTGCTTTTTATATGCAAATGTGTTTTCCTGAAACAATAACCACTTTTTACCATTGTGTTTGTTTCTAGTTTCCTTAATGATAAGTTTGGGGAGTCGCAGGTACATGTGCCTTAGGAATAAGCATTGATCACTTGGCGGAATTGTCTTTTTGCAGACCGGAGAAGAGGTTTGATCATGGCTTAGAGTCCTTAAATTAATCAGCAGATTGAGCTTTTTTGGGCGGGAGAGTGTCAAAAGGCAAAGAAACAAAGGATTTAAGAGTTTAAAAGAAGATAGAAGTTGCTTGTCTGACCCCCTTTTCAGATGAGGAAAGGGAGACACGGGGTTGGGTGATCTGAGATGACACCACTCAAAGGTGCACACTCTGCTGGGGTGAGCCGGGGTGTGGTGGAGGGAAATGGTGATCATTGGGTACAGAGGGCTGTTGGGCCTGGTCCATGTTGCTCCTCATTGGATTCTTAAAATAGAGTAGAGGTTTCTCAAAGAAATGTATTTTAAAGATAGATTGGGGGGGAGGGGAAGAGAGAGAGAAGATTCTCTGATCCCTAGATGGTGGAAAAATATTCTATTCGTAAGAGATGGAAGATAGAAGAAAAGGGAACCCAAAGCTGTTTCTCTGGAAGCCCGTGGGAAGTGCCTCTGCGCAGCAGGGGTTCCCACCCTGGCCGGAGCTCTTGAAGAGGGACGCGGAAACAGATTACCCTGGGTTATAATCTGATCACAACCAGATTACTTGGTTACCCTGGTCCTACCTCTGTCGCCTTCTGGAGTCATGGTGGTTTGGGAAGTTGTCACCTCCTATATTCTCACTTGTCAATGGTTTAGGCCATTAGTGGATCCACAGAGAGGAAATCTCCTGTGTCCACTAGGTCGCAGCTCTCCTTGACTGTCCAGGGAAAAGGGCGGGAGACGTGTCTCCTTCTCACTTGGAAGAAGAGGATCTCTTTGAGTGAGGCACCATGTGAGGCCTTGAGATTCCCTGTGGGTCAAAAAAGACGTGGTCCCTGCGTCACTGAGTTTACCTCCTGTGGCCAAAAAAAAAATCAATGCGCGCGCGCGCGCACCGTGGCAAGCTGAGGTCAGCCTGGGAAAGAAGGGCACCAGGCTGGGAGGACACAGCACAGAAACCTGGATGGTTGGGGAAGGGGGACACTCTGGCATCATCTGTTTTTTTAAGTCACTTACCTGACTGCTGCTTGGCAGAACCCCCCGAGGATGTTAACGTGTCTTTACGTCCACCTTCCACATGGCGCCTAGCAGAGTGCCTTCCACTTCAGAAGCAGTCAGTAAATAAAATATCTAGTCCTAACCCATTTTCAGTTTTTTTCTGAGTCAGTAAATATTTGTTGAGTGAATAAATGATTGACAATCAAAAATGTTGATTGATTATGACTAAATTTGGTTGCTAGTTGATTGTCCGTCCATCTTCAGAGTATACAAATGGTAACCAATGAAGTTTTTAAACAAGCATATCTTTTGCAGTGTTTTAACAAATTTCAATTTAATTTGAACTGGATGTAGGTTATAGATTTCATTGTCTTCCATGGAAAAAACCAATTCTTCCATCTTAAAGTAATTTCATAAATTTATTGAACAATGTTGATATTTCTCCATTAATCTCATTTTCTTTTAAAAATTTCATTAAAAATTTTTATTATAAGGTAATACGCATTTGTTATAGAAAAATTAAATATATATAAGTGAAAAGCAAGCAATTTAAATTTAATGTGTATTGATGTATTTATTTGATGTTATTGAGTGAATTCAATGAACTTTATGATGAAAAATTCCCTGAGGAGTTGGATGTAATGTATGTTTAAAAATAAAAGTCTTAAAAATTGATTTTTTTCCTCAAGAGCCAAATACATGAACCATGCTTTGATTCTGATTTATGGTCATCAAAACTAAATTCTAGATTCAATAGATATTTTGCAATTTGTCATTCTGTTGAACTGTGGTATAGCCACTTAGGAAATGAAATACAAGCAGAAGGGTTGATTGAGCTACTAGAAATGTGTTGCCTTATATGCTGCTTCTAATTAGCCTCGTTTGGAGAGAGGGGGAACCTCAGTGTTTTTAGTATGAATTTTCCTTCTGCCCACCCCTCCTCCCCGTTCTGCTCTTTCTTTCTACCTTCCTGTGTTTCCTCCATCTGCCGTCTGTTGCTGTCCCCTCAGTGCTCTGCTTTCTTCTTCTTGTTTCCCTTCTCCCACTTCTCCTTCACTCAGCTTCCTTCAGGGGAACCCTCTTCTCTCCCTCTGGCCCCTTCCCTCTATGATTGGTACCATCTAGGCCTTCAGGATGCCTCTTTTCTCCCCAGTTTGCAAAGAACCTAACATTTGCTGAGACATAGCATCCACAGTGAGCTTAAGCAGGATGCCACAGGGCTGCCCTGCAGAGGAATTTCTCAGGTGGCATTGAAAGCACCCAAGATCTCTCGCCTATGTGAGATGGGGTCACATTTCCAAAACTTATGATTACATCCGCCCCCAAATAGTCAAATCTCAGGTTCTGTAACTGATTTTAACCTTGTGGAAATGAGAGGAATGGAACCATCCCTAGAGTTAGGTGTGTCTCTCTACGGCTAGTTTACCCTACTGTCCCTGTTAATATATGCTTACAAAGTAAAGCCAAATACAATCTTAGACATATGTTAGAAAACTCTAATTGCATGCTATTATGGTTTTTTATCAGAACAAACTAGATACAACTTCTAAGTTATATTTTGTCATTCCTGATACTATAGAGCCATTAATGTCACTGAACTACATATATATATTTCAAATTAACAATTGATTATATATTATAGCAGGCTATAAATTCTTTAAAATATAGTATTTAGGGGTCATTTTTATGAACTGAACCACTTTCCTTTTAGTATGTTTAATGCTTTATTGAAGGTGATTATTAAATGTATTCAACTTGATTTCCTTGTAAAAATTGGTCTAGGTAGAGATGAGTATTCTTTAGAAAAGTAAAGATCTGATTTTGAGAAGTGTTTGTATCTTGGAGGCGTTTATGTGTTGTAATCTTTTTTTTTCCTTAGAGGGATTGAATCTTTCTTTAGGTTAAATGTGTTTCTTCTGAGAATTGTTTTAGGAAATACCTCTCCATATATTTATAGAAGTGCTTATCTTTATTTTATTTTAAAAATGCTTATTGTTAAATGTTAAAAACAAAACAAAACAAAAAACTTTAACTCAAATGTATTTGTTCCTGTGCAGAGCTGTTAATGTTTCAGAGCTGTTTCACATACTAGATGTTTCTGAAATAGGAATTCACATAATAACAAATTCTGCTTATTTCGGTTCTCCACAAAGGTTTGTTGTATCAGCTTAAAATAGGCCTGCAGCTGATTCGTGTAACACATATTAACTGTTTATTTAGTTTAAGTACATGTCTGTATCTCTCATTTCTGATCAACCTGAAAAATTTGCATGCCGCGCAGCAGCCATCTTCTTTTATACTTTATTAAATATCTGTCAATTATAAATATCAAGGTTTTACATTAATGTCAAGATAGTACATCAAAAATTCATGGAATATGTGACTTTTTCCAAGGGTATTTAATACTTAATGCACTTGTGTCATTTTTCTTTCCAGAGATATTGACAGGTTTTATTAAGTGTTTGTTAGGGAGATTTCATTTTTATCAAGGGACTATAAAGAGAAGCTGTATGCTAAATCAATTTTTTAAAGCCAGAATATTGTTCATTTTTTCATCTTCAAACTCTTGTAATCCATAGGTTTTATTTAAATTTCTTCTTGGTTTATTTTTGTTTTATGTGAGTTGATAGTTCAAGACAGAACTTTAATAAGGATCAAATATGCTGACTGTAGTGGTTTTTAATTTCCTTAAGCATAGCTTCCAGACCCATGCAATATGGTAAATTCTTCAAAATGTCATACTTACATATTTAGCAATATTACTTCTTTTTATTGAAGCCAAACAAACGATTTTAGATATTAATCTTTCCTAAACATAGTGATTATTTTGTACTCGGTACCATATTACTGTGTCTCCCCTGGAAGGCCTCCCTTTGGTGGAAAGGGGAGTGGAAGGATGCCTCCCTGGCTGGCCTGGCGTGGCGGAAGGGGACAGGCATCCTCTTACAAGTAAGCTCTTCAGGGCTTCCCGCTGACTGTGAGCTACAGCAACTGTTCGTTTCTCCAACTTCGAATATTATAATGCTCAAGAAAGGGAAAATATCAGTCACTTAAAAAGCCCGAGGAAAATCTGTGGCTGGTTTCTAACCCTGTTTTTATGGGGGGGCGATGCTTGGGCAGCCCCATGGCACTCCTGTTGGGCCCCGGTGCCCAGAGACCCTGGCACTGTCCTCTTTCTGACACTGCCAGACAGACCCTCGCCCGTCCCTTATGTATCCACGACTTGGAAACAGCTATCACAGATAAAACTAATTGGCCACAGTGAGTAAGTTTCCTGCTTTAATTTACATTTTTGTTTTTAAAGTACAGGTTAGGATGTCTTCTATTGGAGAAGGCATGTCATCATAAACTAAACCCTTAGAGGATTTTCTCTGTGAAGTGAGGAATGTTCATTTATCCTCCTTATAAAGTATGAGCTTAATGACATTCATCTAAGAACAGTTTAGGAACATTCAAGTTACTTCAGATTAAAATTATAATTTTTGGAAAATGTGTTTTTAAACCTTAACTTGGTCTTCATCAGAGAAAAGGCTTAGTGTTTAAAAAAAAATCATCCTGTCCAGAGTTTAAATAGTGTTTGGAATAGACATTTTTTAATTCTTGTTCATTTTTTCAGGATATGTGAAAATATTTATTTTTAAAAATAAATGTTCTTTGCATGCAAATTATTTTCAATATTTGAATGTCTCAAGATCCTTGTAAAACTATTATATAGTAATTTTAAGAGGTAGGATAGATTGTTTTAGAAACCAGATTTTGCTTAAGTAACGCTGAAACAGTAGCCCCTTTAGATAAACCCAGTTTTGGTTTACAACAAGTTGCTGTGAAGGCCTTGCCCTGGGAAACAATTCAAGAACTCCCTGGGGGCCTGCCCCGTGGCTCAGCAGTTAAGTGTGCGCGCTCCGCTACTGGCGGCCCATGTTTGGATCCCGGGTGTGCACCAACGCACTGCTTGTCTGGTGGCGGCGTCCCACATGTGGCAGCTAGAGGGATGTGCAGCTATGGCATACAACTATCTATTGGGGCTTTGGGGAGAAAAGGGGGAAATAAAAGGAGGAGGATTGGCAATAGATGTTAGCTCAGGGCCAGTCTTCCTCAGCAAAAAAAGAGGAGGATTGGCATGGATGTTAGCTCAGGGCTGATCTTCCTCAAAAAAAAAACAAAACTCCCTGACTGTAGCCTATTCTACCATGACGCCAGTAGGTGGCGTTAGTGTCACAGTAGTGACAGCCCTGTTGAAATGGAAATTATTTGCCTTCCTCCATAGTGTCACATTTTTCTTCAGTGTAACTGTTAAGTGCATGTGTCTGTCGCAGAATAGCTTTTTATACCAGAATTACGTACGGGTAGGCACACCCTATTTTTTTAAGCAGATAAGAACAACTATTTCTAACAGATTCTGCAAATATTACATAACTCTACAGCCAAAATAATCTTCAAAATTAATCTGAAGAAAGCATTTGCACATTTTTTTTCTTGAGTTTTCTTTACGACTTCATCAGGACTGTGAGCGTGAACTTATATCTTCAGTAAGAAATATATATAAATAGTAGGAAGGGAAACAGTTTGGAGAATTAATTTTCCTTTTTGGTCTTTGAGGAGGTCGCCCTCATCCGAATAGTTTTCATAGAGTCTATTTAAAGGTCTTTGAGTGTTGAAAGATTCTTCCTCAAGTCATTTTGACATTCAGCATTCCAATTTTGAAAATTGTCATCTTTTCTTCTATTGAATGAGTCAGACTTTTTGTGGGGGGAGGGTCAAATTTTTAATACTTAGGGGATTTAGCATTGGAATTTACCAGCTTTCAAAATACCATAATGCATTCCACAGTTTAAATGAATTAAAATATTTTAAAATAAAAACAACCATGCTGTCCCACCTCCTAGAGTTTGAAAAGAGATGGGATATGCAACATTCCCAGTAGATCAGATAATGTGAAATTTCATTTTATTATAAGTGAAAGGAAATTTTAGCAACAGAATTCCTTCTTTGAAGTTCTGACATTGTGGTACTTCTTATCATCAAATTAGTTTTGGGTGGAGGGACATTTCTTATCTGCTGAATTTGTACCTTTATGAGAAAAAACCTGAACACTGTTGTAGTTGTTTCATAATTAAATGGAAAGCGTCTTTAAGACTCTTACAACATAGTCTTGCATTTCATTTGTTACAAAGAAGAGGCAGTAAGAAGCTGCCTCTCCCATCTTCCCTATGGTTGACAATGATACTGCTTTGTTTTTTTTTTTTAACCCCAGAGGTAGGATTTCCTTATCTTCCTGTAGCAGCTAGAAAATGCCCCTGGGCATTATGTTATGTTATATATTGACTTAAAATATATCTTCTTTAATTTCATTTTTTTTATCACAACATTTAAAAATTACGTGCATATATTTTTATATGTTGACTTTTCTTCCAAAGGGTTAAAACCAGGCTAAGGATTAGAGGGGAGAAGTGGGCACCTGGGAGCCCACACCCAATTGGCAGCCTTTTGTAATACATAATTTGCCTAAAATTGCACATGGAGCACCAGCTTTTGTTTTCTAATTGATTTACGCTTTGAGCCACTTTTACCTCCTCCCCTACTGTCCTGCACACGGTGCCAGCGAGTACATTACAGTGAGCGATGATAAATTACCTTGCACTTGTGATGCTAATGCGTCAAGGGTAAAACCTGCATCCTACATCTCCATGCATTAACAGTGGTGCAAAGATGGTCCTGCAGAATTTCATCTCTCTCTCGGAAGTCACCATTTGTTCGTTTGATCACTTACTGCAGTCTGTCCATCAGACTGTAATTGAAACTCAAGATTAAAATTATACCATTACAGCTTTTACTTTCTTAATTGAGACGAAGTTTTTAAGCACCTGCAAGGTCTAAGGTGGGGCGGGTGTTGTGAAGAGAGGATATGAAATGTATAAAATTTTCTCGTAAGTGGGAAGTTTTGGATATTTTTACCAAATGTTCTTTTGTCCAGAAAAAACAGTAGTCAGATATAAATATCCCGATCTCTATTTTATCATTATCTTATTTGTTTGTAAAATTTATTTTGTGATTTCACAAAACTGTATTTTTCTTGATTTTCTGTGCGTGAGCTGCATTTACTGTGTGTGTAATTGATTTGTATGTAACAAGTTGATTCCCATCCAGACAATTTAAGTCAGAGATAAATGAAGGAACTTTCAATTTATTAGAGTGCCTTTAATTGTTCCTTTTATTGATATAAGGAGATTTGAAATCTATTCACAAGGGTTGTGCAACACGTTATGACAAAAGACATAAAGGAAGGCCAGACGGACACCTAACTTGGGAGGCTCCAGGTTTCTGTTTGGATCAAATACTCGGTGTGTGAGTGAGCCTACCTTTTGTAAAGTCAGTCCACCTTAAATTTTATTTTTGTGTGGTGTCTGTGGGTTCTGGTATCGAAATATGAAGAAGCAGATTTATGGCGGCTGCTGGGCACAACAAATTAAGTTGACAGTGATGTATGAGAGCATAATAGCACGATGATCCCTCAGTAGCGCGGCTGGATGCCTCCTGCTTCATTTGGCTCTTGTTAGGATCTGTTAGCAGCTAAATAATGGAATTCTGCTGACTGATTTCTGTTTTCCCTTTTTCTCTTCTCACCTCTGCTTTCTAAAACTTCTAATTCCCAGACCCATCCTCATGCCAACAAACTGCCCTTGAAGGATTCTTTCACTTATGAGGACTACAGGTTGGTGGGGGGGTATGTGTGCCTGTGTGTTGGGGGGGCGGTGTACAGGATTTCTGTGATGCGTGTGTGTGTGTGTTGTGGGGGGGCATGTGTGTGTGTGGGGGGAGTGTGTTGGGAGTGGTTTCTAAGTGAATTTGGGATCTTGGAAGTGAGAAATGCTTCCGTAAGAAGTGACCTGTGTGACCATTTAAAGCCCCCAAACAGAGCTGGTCTTTCAAGAAGTCATCATGGACAGCAGGGATAAGTGTCAGCATTTTAATAGCCACGTGGAAATTACTGTTAACCTGTGGCGGTCCGGGATTAGTTGAGAGGTAGCCAAGTGATACTTGAGATTAACGTTAGTGTGGGGCGGTCATGATGATTTTTTTTCTTTTTAAATAGACGATTTTAGTGTAAAGTGGGGACTTTTTTTTGAACAAAAAGATTTAATTTACTGCACAATGTTATAAAAAATAGCCATCCACATTTGTAGAGTTCTTAGAGGATTTCTGATCAGAAAGGAGTTATATTGTTTGCTTTTCATTGAGGCTTAAAATAGGTACAGAGTCAGCATGTGGGTAGAAGAGGGTGGGGTCGGCTTGGGGCTGGGGTCTGGGCAGCAGTGACACCCTGGAGACCACCGTCCACAGCCCACCTTCCAGACCCTCCTTCTTCCTGGGAACATCCTCCCTTAATCAGTCACTCCTTGATTTCTTCTGGCTCCCTTTTCCTTCCATTTCCCCCTTTCTCCCCTTAACCCTAGATTTAATTTTAAATGATGGTGAAGAAGGCCAACTATCCCCTTTGGTACTTAGGAAAAGATTTTGAAAATTCTCGAGAACTCAGACAAACCTCAATTTCTGGTTGAGTTATAACTGTGAGGGGCTTTTAAGTGTTCTGACCATAATTCACTTTTCTCATTGTTACAGGTGGGCAGTCTCTTCTGTCATGACTCGACAAAACCAGATTCCCACGGAGGACGGTTCCCGGGTGACCCTGGCGCTGATTCCTTTGTGGGACATGTGCAATCACACCACCGGCCTGGTAATGACACCTCTGTGTTGTGTTTAATCAGGGAAGGCTGTGGTGGTCAGGCTTTAAAGTGGACATTCGACCTCCAGACCACTTTCCCCCCTTATCACCTCCCTCCAAAGGGAACAAACAAAACTGAACCGAGCCACCCCTCCTGCCTCCCACAAAGAGAAGCGGGTATTTTTTCCTCACTATGTTTACTTAATCCTGAAAAAACAAGAACCTGAATCTTACTTATGTATCACTTTCAAAAACCACAGTGAACTGCATTTATTTGCTAAGCCATAATTCCAGCCTAAACCTTCATTTTCTTATCATATTGAACCACAAACTAAATCAAAGTTTCTTTCTTCTTATTCTTTTTAAAATACCGACTTATTGAAGAAAGCTTTCTTTCTCGTTTTTCATTTTATGTTCCTTGTTTTCTTTCTTTGCTGACTATGTTTCCACTTAGGTTCGTTCCTCTGATTCTTACCTGTCCCTCTGCCTTCCCCCGCTGTGCTGACACACCCCGTGTGTTAACCTGCTTTTGTTCGGTGGCGTCCCTGCTCTCGCTGGTGCTGGGCGGGAGGAGGGTGCCCTGGCGTTGTGCTCTTGGCCTTGGGTACAGGATGCTCGGTGTCGCCAGACACGGGAAGCACTAGTCGGAGACATTTAGAAAATAGGGGCGTTTTATGACGACTGTTAATTACGACGACGTGTAAGAGGAGGAAGCCTGCTCCCTGTTCCCCAGCATTCTTTGGATTCCAGGCAACAGCGGTGGTTGACGGGCTCTCTGTGCTGAGACGGTTGTCTGGGAAAGACTCCCTGATATTAGTAAATAGAAATATGACCGACTTCAAAATATTTTGGATTTTTGAACATTATGCTAGAATACTGGTTTGGTTGGTTTTTGTTCATCTTTTCTCAGTGTCGGCTTTCTTTGTTATTATTAGCAGTATTATAAATAGACTGGAAAAATGCTGTAAATGAGTATTTCACATCTAATTCCACAAAATGGCCAGAACACATGTACTGTGTGCCAGACATTTAAGATAGAATACCCTGGTGCTAATTGGGAAGGTCTAGCAGCAAGTACTCTTACATGGTAGAGAAGGAATAGTTCTACTTTTATAATGATATTTTTCTTTAATTTAGATATGCTTAATCTAGTTAGCCACTTTAAGAAATAGTAACGTGTTTTATCATTTACTTTCATTAATGAATAAACTTTTATAGTCTTTGTTCTTGATTTTTTTCCTTTAGAGCTATTTTAAACTGATCATAAGATTGAAGTTTTAAAATTTTTCAAGTAGCTTTTAATATTTGACTGTAGTATTTTTCTTTTTTGAGAAGCTCATTACTTCCCAAACTTGATTGATAATTAGGGTTTATTTTTTTTATTTCTAAAATTTAAACAGCACATACTTTATCATAAACAAAGAACCAATTAAACAACACGGAAGCCTATGTAGTAACATGTGGAGGTTCCCTTCCCCACGGGTTCCGGCCCCAGCAGCCCCATGGTCCGTCCACTCGGTGCCTCCCAGCTAACTGGTTACTGGCTTAGTGCTAATCTCTCCCATCCTTTTGCTGTGCACCCTCACCGTCTCGAATATACACTGGTTTTTGTGTTGCTTTCATGTAAATGGGATTAAACTATTCACTTTTCTCCCCCTAAAAGTAAAAAAAGAAGTTTATCTCAAAATAAAAATAATGAATTGATGACAGCTACTAATTCTGTAGCTTCTCTAATACTATTGATGAAGTCTTTAACCTACCACAGTCCTGGCAAAAACATTGTAACCTTTAGAAGGTCTATACTGGACGTTAGTGCTTTTTCTTATAGTGGTTATTTTCCCTGCATACTGAACCCTACACCTTTGGTGGACTGTTTCCCATTATCATTATAAGACTTTATGGGAAATTTCGTCTGGCAGAACTTAAGACTCTATTTTAACACTGTGAAGTTGTATATTATATGTATTAACATTTAATCTCTTTTTTAAAATAAGATAGTTTAAATTAGGGCTCGGCTTTGAGACAGTAGATTTTCTTTTGTGTGTGTGTCTATTCTGACAATCGCTGTCTGTCTATTCTGACTATCACTGAGGGAGTAGACAGAAATTTGTAACCCAGCAACACTGCGTGCTTCTAACAGTGTCCCAAAAACCTGGTTATGGGAGTAGAAATGGAAGAATCAAGTCTGTGACAGTAATTCCAAACCAGTAGCAGCAAGGAAAAGCAGAGGAAAATAAATGATAGCCTAGGCCAGAGATGCTGGCGAATGTGAACTAATTTCCCAGCCAGTGCCACTCGGAGAAACAAATTTAGACAAGTTTATAAGGCATAGTACTGAGCTGTAAGAAATAATATATCTTGAGATTCTGCATGACTTGTTCAAAATTAACATTAAGGAGCAGGTCTCCTTTCTTGAGGTTGTTCAGTTCATACAGAGAAGGACACCTCTAGGTGGTTTATAGGCCACTGTGTTAGTTTTGATGGTAAAGTGTGTTGGAATAATCAGCCTTTGTATTTGAATATGTGCCTCTGTCAATCAGGATGAAAGGGCATTGGGAAATTCAAGCAGAATTGAGGGAGGCTCTTTTTCAAGGTTTTTCTGTTTGAGTACTGAAAAATCTAAAACATGTAGGCTTAGGTGAGGCTTCTGGTCTCACAGTGAAATCACAGGTTTTTACAGTAGCAGACAAGGCCCCTGCTCAACCTGTCCCCCCTACACCCCTGCACACATGGGTCTGGTGCCTGCTGTTCTCAGACACTAGGGCTCGCCCCCTCAGGGCCTTTGCTCTTGCTGTTCCTCTGCCTGCAGCCCTTGTCCCTCAGCTGTCTGCAGGACTGTCACAGCCCTCCTCAGGCCAGGCCCCCTGAGCACCCTGTATAAAATCGCTGCATCTCCCCTCCCGTCAGCTCTTTCCTGTCCTCGTGTGTTTCCCTCCATCGTCTAGATCCTGTATTTCTCCCTATTTACTTTTGTACGTTGGCGGCTTCCCCCATTCTCCGTCCTCCTGCTTGTGCTCCCATCCGGTCCCTGTGTAAGCGCACTCCGGACTGCCAGCCTTCCCGGGCGGGGAGCTCACAGGCCATTCCTATTCCACACTTCATTATCAAGGTCATGGTTGGGGGTCAGAAAGGTGAACTTGATGTTGGGCGGGAACTTCATGGAGCTGATTTTAATCTGAATCAAGTGTTTAAACTGTTCTGTGAGTGAAAATGTGCCCGAGTACCTGGCTTCATTTATTTCTTATTGCCTTCATATTTCCCAATGGTCTTTGCAGATCAGAAGTATGAAGGATTTCTAGATACGTGGTTAATAAACCATTGGTTCTGGGGATATTGGGTTTAAAGATTAGCGTTACATGGCCTTCCATCCCAAAATGCCATTCCTTAGACTCAAAAGTAATCTTTTGGATCCAAGCTGTTGATACCTTTGTTAGCAAGCAGCCCTTGCTGCTGTCTTGAATTTTGATTCTCCAGGATAGAATGAGGAGGTCAACAGTAATTAATGGGCGTCAGTAGGTAACCTGAGAGATTGAGGGGCTGCTCTGAGGGACAGGCTTCTGAGAAGGAGCTTTTAATATACTTTGGGGACCTCTTCTTTCCCTGGGGGGGGGTCATGCATCAAGTGAATATTCTCAAAGGCAACGTCAGGTCTTAGGTACAGTGTGCTAAGCACTGAGGACGCAGAGGTGACAAGAGGGGTCCTGGTCTGACTGACGGGCAGGTACACAGGCACTGGTGTTGGGTCAGGGGGACGTCAGCATAGGGGCTTGGGGGTACAGAAGGAGAGTGGGGGGAGACGAGGTGTCCCCAAAGAAGCCAGGGCTCAGGCAAAACAGGAGCAGAAGGTGGTTCCAGGCACAAGGGAGCCAGAACAGTGGCCCAGAGTGGCAGGCGAGTGGTTTGTTGAGGCCGAAGGGAGACATGGGCTTCCTCGTAAATTGACCTTGGTCTGAAATTTGGATTTTTTCTGAAGGCAGAGTGGAGTGCCACTGAAAGGTTTTAAACAGGATATTGACATTGTAATGTCACTAGGGATGCAAGAGGGGCAGTACTGGAATCAGACCAGTTGGAAGGTTCTTGCTAACGATAAGCTAGGCAACAAAGAACAAGGACCTCAGCCATGTAGGGGAATGACGGGGAAAGAAATGACCCAAAAGATGTTTAGAAGATAGAGTGCTGACCAGTTGAGGCATGAAGAGTTTCTTTGTGACCTGTGTGCCAACACCATGCCATTGCCTAGCCCCCACCTACAGGGGAGATGTGGGTTCTCGGTGTAGTTAGTGGATTTTCTGTATTTATTAGTAACGGGCTTAGAAATTCTCACAGTATAGCTCTCAGCAGAAAGTAAGTGAATAGAATATAACTAAGTTATTTATTTTTCCTTTGCTTATCTGAAAGTTTTAACTTCTCTAATTTCAGAGTAAAATATGTACATAATTCAGGAACAGAGCTTTTCTTTTTCCCTAATTTTTTATCCAGTGGAAAACACACTTCACTTTCTTCATGGTAAAACACTAGATAAAGCCGGTGTTTGCAAGTCGATTCGAGTTCTCAGAGATCCTGCTTCCGTCTCTGGGGGCTCAAAGGCAACAGCCTTGTAATAAATGATTATGTATGGTGGAGACCAGCAAGTGATAATCTATACAATATATTTTCCTAAGAGTACGTCCTTTACTCCAGATATGAATCTTCCATATAAATTTCTGGTGTAAATAGAATTAATTAAAATAACCAAGCAGTTCTTTGCCCAGTTTCATAAAGCAGGCAGAATGCACCCTTTTAAATACCTTTAGATCTCTTTTATCCTCTAATTGCCAAAAAGACCCTCATGAGTGAGAGAACTGTGTCCTCCTTTCTCGTGGCCAGATCACCACTGGTTACAACCTGGAGGATGACCGCTGCGAGTGTGTGGCTCTGCAGGACTTCCGGGCCGGAGAGCAGGTGGGTGTCATTTCCTAGAGTCTCCTACAGAATGTGGGCTAGCCAGTGGGCACTGAATTAGTATTGTGTTGGTAATTTTAAAATGGTATTTAACTTGGACAGAAAAATTGGGAACTTATATTTAGGATTGTTTTGGGACACATCGTGAGACCTAAACCTGTAATGAACATATTGTGCTTTGAGTTGGACCTTTGGGTCCACAAAAGAGAAAGATTTAAATGCAGTTATATGCACAATTGACCTAATTTTGTAACATTGTCAACTGAAAATAAACTTTGTGTTATGACAGTAGAACAGATTTTTCAGTTGTATAAACTGCATTGTTTTCATTTCTTTTTCTGTTGATTAGAACCTTCTTTATGAAGAGGCAATTTGTTTAAGTGGCACAAACATAAGGGAATCAGGAACCATAAGATCTGTCCTCTTGTACTTTCAAAATAGTCTGAATTTTTATCTAATAATTTGGGCGGGGGCAGGGTTAAGCTTTTCAGTAAGTTTGAAAATATGCATCTAAGAACACCTGCGCTCTACGTAGCAGTGTTACCACCAAACAGATAATGCAAAAAACAGACCTGATGCAGACCATTGACGTTCCAATTGAGCCAAAATGAAAAAAGATCTGCTCTTTCTGCATAAAAGTTCATAAACCCTCCTGCTAGGTGCAGAATTGCCGTAGGATCTAGAAATGGATTTCTGACAGACATTGCTTTAAACTCTTCTAGAAGAGACTCTCTTGTACTAAAAGGAAAGGAAGACTGTGGTGAATTTTAAAGTGCAGTCGTAAAGTAATAGTCTTGCTGTCCCTCGGAAGGACAAGAGGATTATGAGAGAGGCCTGGTGACCCCAGGCTCCTTTGTGTACTAGTGAGGCCTACGTGGGTGGCAGAAGCCAAGGCTCATCCTCACCCGTCTCAGACAGTTTGGGAGGTTGGGGAGAGTGCACACCTTGCTGAAACCTTGCCCTGCTCCACATGATGTACAGAATAGGTCTATGATCACTTTAGAGCTGTTCCATCTCGTCAGTGTAAAGTCGAATTAGATATATGAGAAGTGATCCTTTGCCCTGCTCTGTGTTAAGAACGGATGTTAAGTTTCTTTTATGTTCCTTTATTTTTTCTTCACTGCATCTCAGATTTACATTTTTTATGGCACTCGGTCAAATGCAGAGTTTGTGATCCACAGTGGTTTTTTCTTTGACAATAATTCACACGACAGAGTGAAAATAAAGCTTGGAGTGAGTAAAAGTGACAGGCTCTACGCGATGAAGGCCGAGGTCTTGGCTCGCGCTGGCATCCCAACGTACGTAGAAAAAAATGGGTCAGCTCTTTCCTGTGGTACTTGAACTATTTCCAGTTGCATAGTGTTTAATTGGTGTGTTAATAAAACTTCTCTACAGCAGTTTGTCTTAATCCCTTTATCCCTGTTACACAGCAAATTTAAACCATTGCAATGCATGGTAATTTACCAACGTTTTCAGATAAACATAATTGTGTCGTTGGGAGCATTCACAGTCAGTTCTAGGGGATATGGCCTGAAATCCTCATCAAGTTAAATAAATACTTTAGTATCGTTAATGTCATTTACCTTGAAAAGGTTAATGACCTGGATCAATTTGTTTCATTTAATTCTTTGCCACCGTTAGTTTCTGTAATGAAGTCATGATCCTCAGTGATTTCAAGAATTTTTGGTTAAATTCTTTAAGATTTTCTTGCATTTGAGGTAAAAATGATAAGACAAGAATTATGATTTATTAGTTCTCCAGGGAATGGAGGAACCATTCTTAATGAAAATGGATTATCCAGACCTTTTTTTTATTGAACTTGTCAATATTTGATTAATGATTAAAATGTGAACTCAACATAAATTATTGTTAGCATTTTTTAAGAACCATGGGTATGCTTAATTCTCTTAACGTGTTGTATGCAACCTGAGATTAAGGCTATTAGACTGTAAGAATTGCTGAAGAGATGGTTAGTGCCATACTCCTCGGTCAGCCCATGCCTGCTGCATTTTGCAAGGACTGAAAATTGTGCCTTCAGAGTTCAGATGAGGCGTTGGAATGACTCGTGCCAGCTCAGCTCCTTGAGGACGCACATGATTGTAGATTTAAGTGACTTCACTTTGGACAAGTAGGTAACTCTACAGCAGGGTGACTGATCTTGTTTCCCGCTTTTGTCAGCTCCAGTGTGTTTGCGCTGCATTTTACGGAGCCACCCATCTCTGCCCAGCTTCTGGCTTTTCTCCGAGTATTCTGCATGACTGAAGGTAAAGCACTTCAGGAAAAAAAAGATGTTGACTTTTTTTCCTTAAATTCATGAAATTGTAAGGCGTAGGGATTCAGGTTAAAGAAAAAAGTGCTTAAAACTAAAGACTTTTTGGGAGGAGGTAAGATGGTAATATTGGAGAAGGAAGAAATTGATCTGTTTTACCCTGGAAACATTTTATTAAATCATCTATATGTTGCCAATATTCATTTGTAATAAACAATTCTTCACTGCATTGGAAGAAAACTTAAAACATCTTGGATTGTCTAGCTAGATAAAAATTCTACTTTTTTAGATGGGAGTTTTTGATGTGCTTATTACCCAGGACTGTTAGAACCTGATTTCACTCACAGTGTACTACTAATGTCTTTAATTCACCCAGAGAAGTGAAGGATCGGTTGACACCGAAGTCATGTGATCAGCAATGGCATATGTGGGCCACAGGCTTCATTTGTTAACCCCCTCTGTATTCTGTATGTGAAATTGCCAGCAGGCCTTTCAGTGCCAGGTATCCTGTTAGAGTAAATAACACTGCAAACAGAATCGGTTTAAATCACAAGATATTCTTGCCCACAGCCTCTTGCTTCAGGCGCAGAAAGAGTTAAATATAGGTATTGAGCATCTACCTTTACGTTTGCTGAAGACAAAAGATTTGGAGTTTCTTATACTGAGAGTTCACCTCTTGTGGTTCTATTTTCATTTTTCATCTGAAAATGTACTCCTGCAAATCCTCTGGTCCTGAGGTTTCATTTTTGATTGTGTCTGTGTTGCTGTTGTTGTTAACGACCTCAAATCCTGTGAAAAACAGATTGGGCAGGAGTGAGTGAGTGAGTGAGTAACTGCTGAATTGAACAGACAAATAAGTTTCCTTCTGAAGGAAGCTGCCTGAGCACTAGGGAGGAGTGGTTTAGGCCAAAACAGTAAATCGTGGCCCCTGGAGGGGAGTCTGCTGGGCTCTGCTGTGCTGAGCTCCCCGACTGCACGTCTGGATCCAGGAGGAGTTCTGCCCAGGTCCAGGGCACGGCATCAGGGTGGAAGGGGAAGAACGTAGGCCCCTGACACAGAGGGCAGTTTAGACACCAGCTGCAAAGCCCGAGGAGGTGCGAGATGGTCCTTGTCCCTGATAAGCAGCCATGTTGCTGTGGACTCACTGTCACTCCTGTGAGAGCCTTTGGTGATTTTGTACTTTGGTAGTGGTTCATCAATTCAATTTAATGAACACGAGCTAAGGGTTAACTGTGGGCTTTTCTTGCATCTAGTATAGGGATACAAAATCGAATGTCACAATTCATATCCAGAAGGAATTTATAACTAAGAGAGATGATGGTGATGATGATCCCTGTAATCTGTGAGCACCCATATGTGCCAGGCATGATTCTCAATGTGGGGCAGACTTGATGTTAATCCTCATCAGCCTTGCGGGAGGTAGCGATTCCCACTTTACTGATGTAGAAACTCTAGTTCAAAGAGGATGAGTAACTTGCCCGCTGAGTTCACAAGTGATGACTGACTCGAGCCCAGCTCTGCTCACTCCAGAGCACAGGGAATCCAGCAGGGTGTTGTTCCTTCACTAGAGGAAAGACCCGGAAGGACTCCTGCTCTCGAAGCCCTTGGCTCATTTCTCCGAGTGTTCCAGACAGGTCGTGTGGCGACACTGTCTTATTCCCCTTCTGTAGGTTCTATTTCTCCAGTAATGTGAAACGGGTCCAGTTTCACTGCTAGAAAGCAGCAGAGAGAGAACGCTCTCCGTCTGCCCCTCCGCTTTCCAGCACTGACGGGTAAGACTTGGGTGGGTTGAGGAAGAAAATGAAAATAGGAACCTCAGTATCGGGGCTTCTACAAAGAGATTTCTACCACTAAGGAAGCATTTTTTTTCCATCTTCATTATTTTATACAAAGAATATAAACTGAAGAATCAAAAATCTAGAAATCCTGAATTTTATCATGATCTTTTGCTAACAAATGCAATTTAATAAATTTCTTTTTTGAACATTCGATTAACTTCTATTTTCTTAAAAAAAAAAAACTACTTGAATTATTTTAGGTCCGCTGATTCTCTTTAGTTTCTCTTTAGTCATAGAAAGACAATTTGTCATGTCAAGACAATTGATGTATTCTTGGAATTACTCTAACTAATACTAATAAAAGTTTGGTTTGCTGGCAGCAGAAGTTCTTCAATTTGAATTGTAAATAGTGACAGCTGTGGGGCATTTTGCTCTGAAAGAGATACTGTCGCATAATTACATAAGAAGCATGGGTATATTTCTTGAGCATGAATAGGATCGGCGTGTTTTGGTCTTTTGAAGATAATGTGCCAGGAGATAAAATGCTCAGAGCAGTTGCTGAATTCTTTCCTCTTCTTAAATATATTTGAACTTAATTGAGATGTTCACTTGTGTTTATTTGTAATTCCTATTTAAATCCTTGACAAGTGAGGGATATAGGCACATTTTTCATTAACTAAGATTTTTACAGTCCATTTTCTTGTTTCTTTCAGTTTGCGGCTTACTTTATAAGATGAGATAAATAGCTTTGTCAGGTCCACTACTGGAATAAGCACCAATCAGACTTAAATTTAGAAGGATCACTGGATTGTTGTGCTGGCTTTCATTATTAATATTTACATTGATGAGCTAAATGTCTCTTTGACCCAGTTGGTGTGGCTTACAAGAAGGGTGTTGTGAAAATAAGGAGTATGTCACTATAGATTGTCTTTAAAAAGTATCTTATGAGACTGTCTGAAGGCTCTCAGCGTCCCTCATAAAAACAGTGAGAAATGGAGTGCTACGCCAAGCTTGGTCTTGATTCCAAATCAAGAAGATCTCATCTCTTTTTTCTCCCGAAATTTCATTCTATCTCTGTCTTAGAGAGCCTAGGAATGGCTGGCTGATTGATCAAGGAGAGCTTTTAACCACAGGAAAATGACATTGTTGGAGAATATATTTTGTTAGGTGGACTGCTTGTTAAAAACGAGAAGTAGTGCTGTTTTCCCCCCTAACAGATGGCTGTTTGTATTTCTTGTAGAAGAATTGAAGGAACATTTGCTAGGAGATAACGCTATCGATAGAATCTTCACCTTGGGTAACTCTGAATATCCTGTTAGCTGGGACAATGAGGTCAAACTTTGGACATTTCTTGAAGATCGAGCCTCGCTTCTTTTAAAAACATATAAAACAACTATTGAGGTAATTAGACGGATTAAATGAGGATTTGAGCTTTGTTATGTTTTAAAAGATGTTTAATAAGAGATTCCTTCCTAAATGTAAATTACTGTAATTCTTTAGCAAAATCATTGTGTATTTGACGTTTTTCATTCAGCTTATTAATATTTTTCTGTTTAACATGTTTATACTTAACCAAAGAATCATACTGAGGCATTGTTGAGAAGATAAATTTTTATTTATTTAATACTTTTCTATAATTTCTAATTCATGTGATACAACAAACATAAGTTTTCATTTGTGGTTTCAAAGTTTACCATTGTGTCACTAACTTCAAATACTTCTTGTTCAGTTCTTCATTCATTCATTCAACCAAGTGCCAACCCCTGGGGTTCCATCAGAGCAGGAGACAGAGAAGGATTAAAAATAAGTGAAGTTCCCTGTCAGCTCTGTTAGAGCAGCATTTGATGTAGGCTCTTCTGTTTTGTTTTATGATAGTTTTATTGAGGTATAATTATATACAATAAAATTCACACTTCTATTTCGATGTAAGTATATAGTCATGCAGCCACCTCCACAGTGAAGTTCTAGAACCTTCTGTCACCCCCAAAATTTCCCTCATACTCCCATCCCCAGCAACAACTGCTCTGTGTTCTGTCACTGTAGTTTTGCTGATTTAGACTTCTTTATAATTAATTTTGCTCCTTTTCATTTTCCAGGAAGACAAGGCCTTCTTGAAAAACCATGACCTTTCTGTTCGTGCAACAATGGCCGTCAAGTTGCGCTTGGGTGAAAAAGAGATTTTGGAAAAAGCGGTGAAGAGCGCCGCGGTGAACCGGGAATACTACCGCAAACAAATGGAGGAGAAGGCTCCGCTCCCCAAGTATGAGGAGAGCAACCCCGGGCTCTTGGAGAGCGGCGTGGCGGACTCGCGGCTCCCCCTGGTCTTGAGGAACCTGGAGGTGGAGGCCGGCATGCAGGAGGCCCTGACCCTCCCGGAGGCCGTCAGCAGGGCAAAGGCTGCGGAAAACGGGCTCGTGAATGGCGAGAACTCTCTCCCCAACGGGACCAGGTCAGAAAAGGAAAATTTAACTCCACAGGAAAGTAAAAGAGCGACTGAAGACGCCAAAGAATCTTCTTCAGACAGCACTGAGGAGGTGAAAGAGTAGCCCTGAGCTCTGTTGGGGAATTCAGTTTAGCAAAAGTTTATGAACGGTCTATTTACGTCGCTGTGTTTCCTTGTTCACATTTTTCTTTCTGCAGAGAGGAAGATATGTTTTTGCTGCTTTATATAAAAATGATTTTTTTAAGTTATTTAAAAAATCTAGCTTCCCTTTTTGATTAAGATTGCCATCTTGCTTCTAGGCAAAACAAGTTATCAAACCACGACATCAAAGGGGGAAGAGGTGCCTTGGAAGATTTTGCAGACCCATTGTGGGCAAATGTATTTTCTTCCTGGGGAAGAATTCAGTTCCTCGATCAGCTGTGCTTTTGTGGGCCTGTCATCTTGACAACCAGAATTAAAGCCTGCTCTTCCTCCTGCCAACAGGACTTGGTGCTGGTGCACTGGGTGGGGCAGTTAGTTGCACAGCGGAAAACAGGCTTGAGGTTAGGAAACTTGAGAGTCTGGGCAAAATTTCTTTTTTTTTCTCTAAAAAAAATAACACCCCAGTACCAAAAGAAAAGGTAAGGTGGCAACCTTATTTTTAATAGTTTTAAATGTTGATGATAATCCTAATTATATAAGTACACAGACACATATATCTAGTGATTTCTAAAGATTTGTTTACTTTTCGTGTTTTGTTTTACTGTCTTAAGAACTTGTCCTTTCTCCTTGAATCAAAGTAGGACATGCCTCATCCTCCTAATTTTACACGTTGCCTCTGATTTTGAAGTGGTGCATTTGATATCCAGCGCTGGTGACGGAGTTTGCAGACACACAGTGGCCCATAGCTCTCCGTGGTTGTGTGCCAAGCGAGGTGGCTCCCTGACTTTTCTGGTTTTCACAACAAGCGAGATTTTCAAAGCTACACTTTTGAGTAAAAAGCCTTATTAAAAGGAACACATGATTAATATTTTTGTCTATTCCTTTTCTTCGGAGCGGGACAGGCCCTTTGAATGGAGCTTTTACGCAAACCATCCTACTTACCCACCGTGCAGTTTTTGAACCTGACCTGTGTCGTGTGCTGTGCTCGCCCTGGGGATTCAGAGATGGGTGAGAGGCTGCGATCAGCCCTTTTGCAGCCCGCAAGGGGGTGCCCCGGGAGGGCCGCAGGGCAGCAGGAACACAGGAGGAGGGATGCTTAAGTTTTAGGGGAACTAAAAGCTTGGCATGGTGTCCTGGGGTAGGGGTGGGATCCATCCCCAGAAAGCCACCAGTTTTCAGGTTACCAATTACCAGTCTTCCTTAACTACAAATTTCCACATTGTTTCTGATGTCCTAACTATTAAGCACATCAATTATTTTGAAAAATGCTATGTAAATTATTCACCAAACTGTTTTGGTAAACATTGCTGCATACAGTAATCTTAGGATACTCCCATGTTTCTCCTTGGAGAAGACACAGCTCTGCAGATAAATTGCCTAATTCTCTCCTGAGGATACATTGCCTTCTAGAGCTCAGCAGGTCACGGTAACCTGCTGCAGCAGACGCTAGAGGCAGGCTCATCCTTACATGAAGTCGGCAACGTTTACCTGCCTTGACCCCGGTGACTTTCCTGCCTTTTTGGTGTGCACACAGTCTAAACTTATTACTAAGAGGACGCCTGTGACGGCCAGCTCTCCGATGAGCCTTGTACCTCAGATGCTTTACCAAAAATATGAATGAGGCTGTAATTTCCAAAGGGCAAAAGTGCTGTCTCACTCAAGGAGTTTCTGCTCTGCTATAGAAGCTCTCAGGACTAGAACTTGCATGAGTAACTTGTCTGTAGATATATTTTCTCACTGGATTAAAAGTTTTCAAGTCTTGTATTAAATACGTCCTTTGAAAAAGTATATTCAGTTCAGATGTAAAATAGTGTCATGAGATGGGTGGTTTTCAAAATATTCTCTGGAAAAGACTGGAGTTCAGATGGAGCTGAAGGAGCCATGGCCTGGAGTCAGGATTCAGACTTAGTTCTCACAGCACCGCTAATGGGCGTGTAACCGCCACACTCCGGCCTCAGTTTCTCCATTTACTTGTAGGGTGAAGGAATGGTACTAAATTATCAAAAGTCCCTGCTTAAAAATTCAGAGACCGTTATATCCACTAATTCCCTGTCAACAGGGTCTATTTGTTAAGATTACTGGAACAAAAAGTGATTGTATAAGTTATGCTCCCACTCGAGGACAGTTGCTCTGTTTGCGACATGAAAATGACGCTCATAAGAACAGAAGTCTCTCGATGTCAGAAGACAGAGTATCTGTTGAACAACATTACTTTCCTAAGTTGGGGAGAGTTGCCCTAGGACCACTCTTCGAGGTGGCAAGGGCACAGCACACCTCGTGCCCTGTTACAGCTCGGCAGGTCCAGTGCCGCTTGCACAGACACTTGGAGCCGCAACTAAAGCATCTGAAAAGTAAGGAAAGTGATTAGATGGGCATTGAAGAACCCTCATTGCCATCTGTCATGAACATAGACCTTTCTCTTAAATCATTTTCAAGTTTACTTTCTTCTTAATGCTTTTGGATAAGAGCTGTTCGGGCTAGTCATTGGAGACATGCCAGCTTCTGCTTCTGTTTTGTTGGTTCTGTGTGTGATTTGTGTAAACAGTTAGCAATTAGATTTCACCAGCCTAGAAAAACTACCCCATTTTTCCATGCAAACTAGCAATTGATAGGTGATTTTCCCCAATAGTTTCTAGAATAAGCTCACTAAAAGATGTGTTTAATTTTCTTTGAGAGAGAAGGATAAGATATTAAAAATATTCCCAGATTCCCAGTATGCAGGGTTGTGCTAAATTAAGCCTTCACTTAAAAATGAGAGAATTAATTTTCTGTAAGTCATCACCTCTATTTTTGGGTGGTTAATATATAGATGTTGGAGTAAAAGAATAAAAAAAAAATCCAAAGTAAGTACCTATAAAATAGGGAATCATGGTTGGTGGTGGTTGGTTTGGAGAGTGCGTTTCAGAGATCCCGGATCTTAAAGTGTTAGCTGTAACCATGGTAACGGAGAGAAGCTTTTTATGTGATATATTGTGCCATGTTCATATTATTATTGTTCTGGCAAAATGAACCCGTTTAATAGGACCTAGCCAGTAACCTGACCCAAGAATTTGGCTCACTTTTATTTAAATGTCAGTTTCAGGCAGGTAAGAGTAGTCTCCGATAACCTCATTACGGGTCACCCTACTATTTTAATCAGCAGCACCTTCTATAATGTATTCCTAAAATTCTGTGTATAAATTGAATTTGAGTAACTCGAATTGTATTTAAATGCACTGGCGAATTTGTTATTTAAATGAAGCTGCAGCACTGGTCCTGGGTGTGCTTGGGCTAGAGGGAGGAAGCCTTAGTGGGGACGTGATCCCTGTCGTCCTGTATTTGAAGAACTGTCGTGTGAGGGAGGGATCGGACTCACTCCAGGTCTCCGGAAGGCACAGCCAGGGCCCATGGGTGGGGAGGCGGGTCCCAGCCGAGTGAGGGCGTGCTTTCTAGCATTGCCAGCTGGTTGTGAGGGAGGGCTCACCCTCACTGCTTGGGACATGGACACGGACAGGTCCCCGGCCCTTGGAAGGGCGACTCACAAAAAGAGGGTGTTCTAAATGTTGGGCACTTTAGTTTTATTAATGATTTTACAGAAGACCAGGGAGGCAGTCCACGTGGCTGAGAGTGCAAGTTCGGAACACACAGACCTGGGTTCCAGCCGCACCCCTGCTTCTCTCCTGCCTGTGGGACCTGAGGACAGTCCTTGGATGTTTTTGTACTTTCCTTTAGGGTATCTCGTGCTTCCTGCCTCTGGAGGGTACTGGGAGGACCAAATGAGATAACGCATATATAAGCTTCTGGTACAGTGTCTGCCGCCTCTTAAGCATTCAGCAAATGTTAGTTATTACTGTTTTCTAAGTCTGAGCCCCTCCTGGGAGGCAGAAAATGTTAGTGGGACTGGAGATAGCAAAATTACCCCTGCTCTGCAGGCAGGCAGCTTGCGTCTGTCCACTGATGCGGGATCTTTAGACCCGCACTTGGCCACAGTTGTGTTCCTAGTGCAGTGCCGGGTTCTGTGGGTAACTCAGCAATTCCTAAGAAACCCTTGCTGCCCTCGAGGTGGTGTGACAGCCACTTGAACAAATAACCCGGGCAGAGCATGCCACCTGTCATGAGAGAGGGGTGGACAGCGCACTTTGGTACTCAAGGGAAAAAAGCCTGGAGGAAGTGGCATCTGGGCTTCAGGGGTTTGTTTGTGAGCAGTGGGGTGGAGGCCGGAGTGCCAGGCGTGTAAGGAGGGACCAGGATGTTCAGGCCTGGGGAGAAATCCTGCAGGAGACTGAATCCTGAGCACTGTTCTGGGGGCCAGCGACCCGCAGGGAGAGCTCCTGTGGAATTCCACCTGCCCTGTAGTGAATAAAGCTCTTTAGGTGGAAAAATGGAGCGATCACCAGCTCCTTTAAACACAAATGCCACCACTGGTATTTCCCTTAGAAACAGGATAAAAAGGCAGAGAAGCCTGTGTTTGTGGACTCTTTAGCATGATCTATGGAGCTGGGAAAGTTAACTTGATTGTGACACTCATATCAGGCTGGGCCCGGGCTCAGGCATGCCGGTGTGTGTGTGTGTCTACGTACCCATAAGTATATTTTATATATAAACACGTATACACGCACATAGATACGTACATATGTATCATATACACAAATGTACATGTACGTATGTACACGTACATGTGTGCAGATAAAATTTTCTCAAAACTCATATTCTTCAGTTTCAGGCAACAGAGAAGTTACTCGGCATGGTTTAGGCCGGACTTGACAACAGTAGTGCAGGGTGTGAATGCTGGTGCAAGGGAGGTGCTGGCTCATGAAAGCTGGGCTCTAGCGGTTCGTCTTTGAATTCCTAGTGCCCAGTGTAGTGACTGCACTGAGTGCGCGCTCTGAAGAGGTGTCTCTACTGACAGAACAGTCAGCCGTGGGAGACGGCGCCTCTGGAACGAGGACTGACCTGCTCTGGAGGAGTTCCAGGCTGACATTAAAACCTCACCCCTCTCCTCTGTCGCCGTTCTCCCTTTCCTGTTTTCTGCTTGTTCTACACTAGCTCCTCAAGAGTGTTATAGTAGAAAAGGATCAGGTGGCTGAACCTCACAGCATCCTTTTCCATCTTAACAACGCACGGTTCTAGAGGAGCTGCTTCAGGATGGCAGAGTCTGCTCCAATCCCCAAATGCAGCCAGAGTCCCTGCGGATGGTTGCCCTCGGGCTCTGCATGCCATCGGGCGGGTTGGCCTCATGCTCCTGTTTCCTTCCTGTCTGAAGATTGTGCCGGTACCCCCAGGAGCTCCCCATCCCCATACTCTCTCCACCTTTCATCACGCAAAACTTGCTTTTGCGAGAAGGAACTGATGAACAAATTCTCCCTCCAGTGTAAATGACTGGTAGGACTCCGGGATCCTTCCAGAGTATTTGCATTTGAGCCTACAATCAAGCTCTTTTCGCTCAGAGAAGAAACAGCTCATCCGAAAAGCATGGGCTTTGAAACCAGGCAGACCTAAGTCGAATCCTCACCCACCACTTTCTTCCCCCGGTCTGTGACCCACAGCAGGTTTCTTAATGCACAGGGCCTTGGTTTTCTTAGCTGCAAAATGGAATAACCACACAAGGTTGCTGGGGGGAGTAGCTGGGACAGTAGATGTAAATCCAGCATTGTGCTGGGAGCAGAGGAGCTATTCAATAAATGGTTCCCGGTGTGATTGAATGAATGATGGCAGTAAGCCTGCGAACAACTGACGGTAGAACTAAAAGGCTTTATATAAAGGGGGTAGGTCTCCTCATCAGCCCTGTGATGTCAGTACGTGGACCTCAGTTCAGTGTGCCGCTGTCACATCCACCATGCGCTGTCAAGACTTGGCAGAGATCTCACACTGAAAATATTTATTTACTTATTTCATACATATATATTTTTAAGTATGAAGAACCATCAAATGGGCACCTCTGAATTTCTTGGCTTTAAGTTTTCAAGTCAATCTTACAGGCAACTCAAAAAAACCCTCCCCTAAATGTAGATGCAAATGACAACTGATGGAACAGAGACAGAGAGAGAGAGAGCAGTGAGAATCGTGTGCCACCCTAACAGACCTAATTTGGGAAATAATACTCTAGCTGACTCCAAATCATGTTGTCGAATGAATCCTGAAATGATTCTAGAGACAGTTACTGCTTTTTCATGCAAAAATTACAAGAAAAGTTTTGTTTTATTTTGGTCAATGGTAATTGTCAAAATAACCAGCTTTGGGCTTCTGTTATCTAATGAATTAAGTGTTACACCATTAAGACTGCAGAGGAATTACCGTCAGGAAATTCGGTCAGAACACTCCTTGGATTTTAAAAAGACCAGAATGGGTGTTTTTGAAAAGTTGTATCAG
This sequence comes from Ceratotherium simum simum, assembly GCF_057802395.1. NCBI lineage: Eukaryota > Metazoa > Chordata > Mammalia > Perissodactyla > Rhinocerotidae > Ceratotherium > Ceratotherium simum. The sequence goes on from NC_141923.1 coordinate 6,886,673, forward strand.
GAAAAAAGGAAAACAGAATTGTATGCCCCGCTTGGCTCTTCTGCGCAGATCAAATTAAGGGCATGTTAATAACCTCCTTCCCTTCTCACCATCCATCCTCTGCCCTTAAGGAGCAGGTGGTATAATAGAAACACTGACACAACTGGAACTATACAGCTAGCTCTAACAAAGGTAGTGGTTTACATAAAAGCCTTTACAGTGTTATTGTTGCAAGGCCTGGGTGCTGAGCGGGTTCTAGGGTGGGGAGCAGCCTGGTTGTGTGCGTTTTTGCCGCATGTTTAGAAGCTGTGGGAGCTGCTGACTCATGCGCCAACGACATTAACAAGAGCTACCAACTCGGCACAGAGTGTTTAAGGGAAAGGGCCTGGCTATTTTGCATAAATTAACTAGGCTGAGCACTCAAAGTGCCAGAAGACAAGTAACGTGGCTTTCAGCTGGTACTTTGCGTTGACAGAGAGGCTGTCTCCTTCAGGTACTCACTCAGTGCCACTCAACATGAGTTGGCTGGGATAGGGGGCACAGGGTGAGAAAAGGCATGCACGGGACACTTGGTTTCCGCTGAAGGTTGGACACAGCACTTTGTCCAAGTCTTCGGGAGGCTCGAACAGCAGACTTAAGATCTTCAAGGTATGGGTTCTTCTCCCAAGAACCTAAACAGACTTGATCTGCTGCTGTCTCCTGCCTCCCCTAGGTGGCAGAGGCAGATGGAAAAGCCCTATTTCACAGATGACAAAACATAGGTCCAGTCTTGGTGTTGAGCCGATGGGAAAGTGAGACGCAGATGGTCACAGGGTCTCCTCCCAGTTTTTCTTCCTTAATGTGCTTTGAATCAGTGACGTCCATTGATTCACCCCGCAGTTACTGAAGTATCTGATGATGTGCTGGGCGCCGTACTAGGTTCTGGGGGTACAAACGTTGCATGAGACAGGTGCTTGTCGACAGAGCTAATGGAGGACTAGGATTGCCTCCCAGCCCATCCTGGAGGCTGCAGAGGGCCTCCCAGGGGAAGTTATGCCCAAACTAGGTCTTTATGTATGTTCCTTTTTCTGTTCTTAACAGAAAAGAGGCCAGAGTTTTTAATCCCGCAGTATATAAAATTGTGGATTACCTGTATGTTCTTTCGGTCTAACTTTACCCCCCCCAAACACACACCTACAAAGGTTCATTTCTATTACCAAATAATAGAGAATTTAAGTCTCTGATTTCTTTTCACAACTTCACTTAAGTGCTTTGAAAACATGCCTCAGGGAACTAGGATCATCTTCGTGTTTATAGATATTACATTTCCAGATTTTTTGAACATTCTGGGATCTTCCAAATGAATGATGGGGTTATAAGAGGAGACTCCAGCATCATAGCTTTGGGGTGACTTGGTAAATGACAGTGAAATCCCTTTTTTTTCCTTGCTGAAACAGACACCTGTTATGAGACTGGGGTGTGAGAGCCTGAATGGTGGGGATTTGTCCCTTTTCCCCAAACTGGTCTGCAAACACCCATCCCCAAATGACGGCATTTAAAAAACCACCTGTTAATCCTGTTTGGGGTTGACTTGACTGTCTACCAGTAACAGGAAAAATCACCCATCTACTTCAATCTATATTAAGTGAACAATTAACGAGGAAATGAGAGGATCCAGGCTCAGTGATAGACCACATCTGGGCATAAAAGCTTGTCTTCTGTTTCCACCTCATTCCTGTGACAAGTTTTGTTGTTTACTGCCCAAGCTGCCTTTGGTGGAAGAGGCTAGGCTCTCTGTCCATGAACATTTCAGTGTCTAGAAATCCAAACGAACAAATATACCTCCCTAAAACAAATATAAAATGACTCCCATAGGCATCAAATGATTCTCCAGGCTCTCTCTAAGGAAGCAAGAATTTCCAGCAGCAATTAAATTGCATGATTGGATACAGGGAAAATGTTATAATTGCTACCAGGTAGCAATTTATTAGGATAGATGTTACTTATGACACGTGTCAAAAAGGTCAAAGTTTATACTTCCTTGGACATTAACCTAATCTTTGAAACTCTAAAAGTTACACTTTTTGGCCATTAATTTTTTTTACAAGCAGAGATTTTGACAATTAACCCAGTTAATAAAGGTCAAATTTCAATTTTTTCCAATTTCTGGAGCACTTAACTTATTCCTTTTTGAAAATGGGGAGATAGAGGTTGATAAATAGTTATTAAATGAATACAAGGATGTAGTTCTGCTGTCAGGGTGATGATTATAAAACAGCTGATTCTGGAAGAATAGAATTGCTGTGTATCTGATGGGAAGGAAAGTAGATTACAAGCCGAGGAAATAGAAAAATTAAGCCCAAATAATGTGTGCAGTTCGTAGGATAATATGAGTATTTGGGCTTGTTAAATCATCTCAGGATTCTAGTCGTTCAATTATGTAGACTTCAGGCTTCAACTATTGAATCCGCACATTTTAAAATAAGTAATTTCTGCAAACTTGCAACAAAGTACAATGTGAGTTCAGAACCAAAGTGTCACCCACTAGGCTGCATCCTTCAAGTGAAGCCACAGACAGATGGGCAGACAGAACAATCAAGGCAGCTAAGTTGCTGTGACCAGAGGCCAAGGGCGAAGCTGAGTAGGGGAGAGCACTGGACTCGCCTTTCTCCACACCACCACCGGCGGGCAGCCCCCCAAGACTGGACCACACCAGTGTGGATGAAGGGAATTTTATCATCTATTCATGGCATGGGAAGCAGCAGAGACAGTCCACAAAGCCCTCCTCTGCCACCCAGACAAGACAAGCTTGACCTTCTTTTCCACCCCCATCAAAACCAAACCACTCACCTGCCTCCTTCCAGCCCTGGGTCCCAACTTCTGGAAAGCCTTGATGGAATCCTCATTCCCCTGCTCCATTTGCGCCCCCTGGTGGCAGTGCCTGCTGGGAGGAAACGCCAGCCAGGATGCTGCCCAGGGAAACGAAGCCGTTTCTTGCATCCCACTTCCCCTGAGAGCGGGTACCTCCCCAGACCAAGCTAAGAACCTGATCCTGAGGGGGGGGTTTGCACTGGGGGTATGTTTGGGGTTTATTGTTGTTGCTGTTGTGTTGTATAAATAAAGGCTTCTCGGTACAGATGTGCTCGATGTTAAGGAGCTAGTATATAAAAACCACATCTACATTGCACCTATTTACCCAACAAATACCTACCATGTGCAAGCAGGCGGCACCCTGGCCCTTCCGCCCGGTGCCCGCTGGTCCTGGATGTCTTCCCCACCCAGCTTCTTACGCTTGAACTTTGCGCTGAGGCCGTGCCCTTCCGCGGCCCGTTGCAGCGCCATAGCTACGCTGATTCCACTTGGCAGCTGATATCGGAGGCCCTGCTCACAGCCAGGGCTGTGTCTACCAAGCTCAGTGCCCGCTGTTCCTTGCACATCATAGGTGCCCAGAAAATGCTGAAGAAAAGGGAAGTCCGAGCCATTGAGCTCAGCAAGAGGGCTTGAAACTGTTTGTGAACAACAACAAAATTAGTCTTTTAAAAAATATATAATTTGGGAAATTGTTAGAACGGTAACTTGGACTAGAATGCATTATTCCCAACAATTCCACCAACGTTATGCCTGTGAACAGTGTGGACAGATGCCGTGATGGATAGAAACACCGGGTGATTACGTACTTTCAAGAAGGATAGATCACTTTCCCAGAGATTTGTAGTCGGAAGACAAAAATGTGACTCGGTTTACAGAACTCGGGTTAGCAGCAATTCCCGGGAACACATTGCGCGCAGTGAGTGCCACCTGCGTGGGGACACCACGGAAAGGAAAAGCAGGACTGGAGCAGCATCTGCCAATCCCGAAATACCCCCAGAGGCTGCAAACCTGTGTTAAATCTGAGCGCACCTGATGCTTTCAGCCCTTTGTGGAGCTTGGTGTTAAAACAGGCTGTTGGGTCTTAGCCAGGAGACTGTAGGAAAGGTGACTTTGGCCTTGCGTTTTTTCCCCCTTTTGACCTCCACCACTCAAAAGGGACCTGCCCCCACAGTCTGCAAGATGCCACCTTCCCGGCTTCCTCCTCTTGCCCGTCTCCCCTGCCTGCACCCTGGTCTCTCTTCCCTCCTGCTCCAGCCTGCCCTTCCTCCCGCCGCATCACCAGTGCCACGCTCTGCTACCCCACTTCTCCCCTCCTCACAACAGATTGTTTCAGAGATGTTATTGTACCTAGAATTTGCTCAGAGTTTACTGGGGGCCAGACCTCCAAACTGGATGGGATCAGGGCTGGTGTGGGCACATCAGAAGGACGAGTGCCCACATAGGGGGCACCCAGAGGAGGCGGCGTGGAGCCCAGACCCAGCCGACAGCAGCAGTTTTTTCAAAGGACACTGAGGCGGGGTGGTGCCTGGGTATTCTGGCGCTGTGGAGCTGAAGCCAGGGGCAGGGCTGGAGTGGAGGAGGAGCCCCCTCAGATGGGGACTGAGGCTTATCCCAGAGCCTCCCGTGTCAGGCAAAAGAAGCGTGACTTTTCTCCTCTGGGGAGGGGCTCTCTGAATTTCCATGAGATCCCTGTGGGACCCTACACGGTGCACGGTTGGGGGACCAGGCTGGAGTGGGGAGCCACTCAGGTGTCTGCAGCAGTGAGCCCCGGGGGAGGCAAGGAGGTCCAGCCCTCCGACAGCACCAGGAGGAAGGGCAGATCTGAGACAGGTGCCTGTCGGGGAGAGAAGAGCCCAGGATCACGCACGTCACAGCTTGGGGGCTGGAGATGCCATTATCCAAAATGGCTCTGAGGATGAGGAGCAGGTTTCCTGGGGAAGGAATAAACACCCTCTACCTCTGCAAAGCCAGCAGGCTGCAATGACAGCATGAGCCCTGGAGGAAGGTGGGCTCAGTCCCGCTCTCCCACCAGTTGGCAGGGTTATTTAACTGAACCTCAGTTTCTCTGTCTGTACAATGGGAGTGCAGTGAGCACACGGTAAGGTACCAGCACCGAATCCAAAGGCTCAGAGGTTCCCTTTCCTCACCCTCTCTGTGTACACCCAGGAGGGGCCCACGACTTGGTGCAGCTGTATCTCACCATGCAATAAATCGACATCTTCGTGAAGCATGGGTGTTTAGCTCAATTTTGGCAAATCCACCTAAATCTAAAACATTTGGGGAGACACCTGGGTAAGTGATTCCCTTTGTAAGCCTTTCAAGCTCCTCAGCGAGCTGGCCTGCCTCCTATTCCAGCAAAGCGTCCACATTCTCCTGCCTGCTCCTTCACCCTCCGTGTCCATGTTAAAGGATTGCACCCAGGTGTAGGAAGAGGCTTTCTAACTCTCCCTCAAAGCCCAGGGGCTGTACAAGATGGACAGATCTGACTACCTAATTTTTTTTTTAATTGCATGAAAAAACCCACCATAAAGTCAAAAGACTTTTTTCCCCAATAAACTGGGAGAAAATATTTACAACATTTACCATGGACAAAGGACTAATATGTCTATTAAATAAAGAACTCTTAATAATTGAGAGACAAACTTGAAAGATAAATGGGAAAAAGACATGAACAGACAATTCACATGCATAAAGTCCTGAAACATATGAAAAAATGTCCAAACTCACTCATCATTGAGAAATGCAATTTAAAGCAATGCTGAGATACCATTTCTCCTCTATCAGACTAGCAACAATTAAAATATGGCCACACATTCTGTTGGCGAGGCTGTGGGGAAACGAACCCTCTGGTGCACTGCTGCGTTTGCACGCTCATGCAAATTAGTGCAACATTTTGAAGAGAAACCTGGCAACACCAAACAGAATTACAATGCACTTACCTCTCAACGCAGCAATCCCACTTCTAGGAATCTATCCCGAGGAAAACACTTGCAACAATACAAAAATAGATATACACAAGGTTATTCATTATAACATTGTTGGTAATTGCACAATATTGGAAACCACTCAGAAGTTCACAAATAGGAGAGAGGTTGAATAAACTGGTACATCCACACAAAGGAGTACTATGCAGCTGGAATGGAGGAGGAGGAAGATCCCTATGAACTGATAGCGAGTGATTTCCAGAACATGCTGTTAAGTAAAAAAAGAAAAGTGCAAGAGAGTTTCTAAACATGTTACCCTTCCTGTGAGAAAGAAGGCAATCTAAGAAAATACATATGTATCTGCTCATTTGTGTAAAAGAAATAGAGGATAAAACAAACACTAAAGAGATTAGTTATGCGGAGTGAGTGGAAAGGAGGGGGGAATGGGACCAGGTGGCAGGGAGGGGAGGGGGCTGGTGGGGCTCTGAGTATATTTTGTACGGCACTGACTCAGGATCTCTGCAGTATTTCCCGGGCCTTCACATGTCCTTCACATTCCCCCTAAAATAGACCAAACAAGCCGGGTTATGGTGTGGGGAGACCAAAATGGAATAGAAACCCCAACAATGAACCAAAGCATATAACACAACTGCCCTGGAGCGGGTGGGGAAGGAAAGAACCAACCTGAGCAGATTTGGAAAGCAATGTCCTGGCGGGATACTGTCAGGGCCCAGGAGAAGGAGCTGCGCACAAATGCTCTCATCTCATCAGGGAGTGTGTTTCTCTCAGGGGTATGGGCCAGCAATTCTGAGACTACCCTCTACAACCACGAGAACTGAACAAATAAGTCATCATGTCGCAGAGCTGGGTTTCTCATTGTTGGAGAAAAAGGTTACAAATAAGGAAAAGGGAAGGCTAAAATGAACCCTGTGGTGTTGGATGAGAAGCCCAGGTGTCAGTATGAACTCACAGTCTTTACTTTATATAAGAGAGGTAGACGGGGAACCATGGAGATGTGTGTGCATGTGGCTTAGCACATATACAGCACTTGTGTTTCCTAGCTCAGTCCACTGAGTGGCCCTGGAAGCAGTGACAACCTGGGAACAATGAGCACACTTGGCACCCAATCTTGGTTTCAAAGCCCCGTCCTCCAAGAAAGGTTCCTTGGAGAAGTGGTCTCAGGACTGAGGCAGGGAACATACAAGATGAGCCTGGGGCATCTTGTGATGCTGGAGAGTTAGGAAGTGCTGAAAAAATGATGAGTCTTGTTGAGAGAAAACAGGAGCCAAAACAAAGAGGCTCCCCATAGCCAAACTGGAACAATTTGTGCAACAAAATAAATAATGATTGTATTGAATTATAACACATAGAGTACAATAAATACCCAGGAGTCCATACTGATATAAATAAAAAATTCAATCAATAAGTGGGGAGAAGGGACAGTTCTTTCGTACAGTTGAATTCCTATTATTCATGTAGAAGGCAAGAAGAAAACAGAAAGCCATCATTCGGCAGACACTACAGTAAGAATTGTTGTGGACAAGATCCACAGATGGATGCTAAAATTAGTGGGCAAAAGTTTGAAAAGGAACAGGATTTTCATGGTCTCAAAGTATCTCCCCCAGACATGTGTTCATTACAAAGGAAAGATAGGAACTGTACAGTGGAGATGCCTGGCAGACCACCTTAACCAACTGACCAAGGTAAACATCACCAGTGATAAGACATGGACGCCACGAACCCCCATGGGAGGCACCGAGCAGGACACAACATCGCCTCTGTGGGATTCTTGCCAAAAATGCACAGCTTTGCTCCAATCTTGACAAAACATCCGGCAAACCCAAATGGAGGGACATTCTACCAAAAAACTCAGCAGTACTCTTCAAAAGTGCCCGGTCAGGAAAGACAAGGAAAGACAGAGGGACTGGTACAGACTGGAGGAGACCAAGGAACCCCCATGACTAAAGGATGTGGGGTCCCGGAGGGGATCCTGGAAGGGAAACAGGACATTGATGGAAAACCGGGTGACAACGGAATACAGTCTGTGGTTAGTAATACTGGACGGTGTTAACTTCTTGGGTTTGCTAACTGCACTGTGGTCGTGCAAGATGTTGACTGGAGGGAGCTGGGTGAGGCGTATATAGAAACTTGACTATTTTTACAACTTTTCTGTACGTCTAAATTATTAGTTCAGAAAACAAAGAAATTGAAACAAAAACCTGTGTCCTGGCTGAGACCGCCTGGGTCAGGATAAAGCTGAAAGCCCCGCGTAAAGCTCTCAGGACAGTGTCCAGGGCTGCATTCTGGGGGCCATGGGGAAATCAGCTGTGAGACTGCGTAGAGAGATTTTTAATTCTTTTTTTAATTTCTTTTTTAAAAGTACAGCAAGGACTGCAGACAAATCTGGAGCAGCACATAAGGGTCCAATTGCTGCTTTTTTGTTTTTCAGATGAGATGCTGAGAGACTGGCAGACCACACAAAGGGGAAAGGACAGGGTTTTTCAGGGAATTTTTAAGACTCAGCCAATAGCAACCCCCGCTGGTCCTCATCTCCGGGGGAAGGAGAGTATGGTGCATGGAGCACTTCTCTGTGCACTAGCACTAGCCACTGCTCCCAGTCAGCCAGGGAGGGAAGGTCACCGTGCCACCTCACAGATGGCTTCCGCCAACACCCCAGCCCTGCCTCCCCCTGGCCTGGAAGGCCCTGGAATGCCCTTCCTGCCACCAAATGCCTAGCAAACCCCTCCGTTTCTGACTGCACACTCACTGCCCGCCTGGTGACCCTCCCCTCTGCCATGCCCTGCACCCCTCCAGCACTTGAGCGCCCCCAGGTGGGCCGAGCATGCCCACCACTATCACCAGGACTGAGGCGTCCTGGGTGCTGGTTTATGGTCTCCCTCTGAGGCCGCCTGAGTCCCCTCGGTGACTGGCAGAGACGGGAGGCAGAAGTAATGGGACGAATTACCAAGTGCTGTCCAATGTATTGGGCGCTCACCAGGTGCCAGGTACCCCCCTCGGAGCCTCCAGTGTTGTCTCTATTGACAGACAGCAAGCTGAGGCCCAACGAAGTTAGTGCACGTGTGTGCATGCATATGTGCGTGTGCATGCACATGTGTGCATATAGGAGTGTGTGTATGTGCACACACATATGTATGTGAATGTGTGTGTGTGTAAATGTGTGCATGCACGTGCAGAGCCTGTGCCCTCGCTCCCACAACCACACTGCAAGCCATGATTCCCACCTTTTTCCAGACAAGGAACTGGGCCCAGAGAAGCCTGGACTCACCATGGGCACAGCCAAGGAGAGGCCAAGCAAGGCTTCCCGCTGAGCGGCCTGCCCTCGGCTCCCCCCGCAGCCTCTGGCGGTGCAGGGGCGGCCCTTCCGACCTCAAACTGAAGTGACCAAGAAGCGACTTGCAGCGACACCTGAGATCCTTTCCCACAGGGCGCAGCTCAGATAGCACTCCTCAAAATCGATGGGTCCTTCCTCCTGCCTCTCCCGTTGGCCTTCTCCTCGCTTCTTTAAGGATCTGTTTCTGTGTCTGCCTCCGCCACTAAGCTGTGAATGCCTCAAGGTCAGAGACGCGTCAAATTCAGCTTTGAGACCGAGTCCATTTCTCAACTCTGGGTCCTACGTACCCCAGGGCCCTAAAGGATGTTCATTTCGCCACACAGGGAGACGTAAGGACGTAATGGGCCTTACGCCGCCTCCCTGAATCCTAACGTCTCAAACCCACTTCTTACTTCATCACATTGCAAGGATCCCTCCACCCCTTGAAGGATCCCTCCGTGCCCTTGAAGGACGATGCTAAATCTCTACACCCAGGGAGAAGGTAGATTTATCACCCCCATTTTCTAGAGGAAGAAAACTGAGGCCCACAGAGGTCAAACTTGTTCCCTCCCATTTGCCGGGAAGATGAAGCTACCACTTGAACCCAGCCTTGTACGCTGGTCCCATCCTCTCTCCACCACACTGTCACAGCGTGGAGAATTCCTTCCCGGGCTGTGCGTGTCCTCTGTCTGCCTCGGGAAATCTACCGCGAGGATGAAACTTCTCACCTCTCTTTTCTCTTATTTAAAAACAAACTAAACAGTTTTTCAGCGCCCATACGCTGCATCCGGCTATATTAAAATACTCCCTTCCTTGACCATATTTTATTAGGTGGTATTACTTTTCCACCAGCGATTTATCTTGCAAAAAGAAATCGTAATTCTAAAGAAGCTTACTCTCCATTACAGTAAAGAGGAGCTAAGTGAGTTGCCGGGACTGAAATTTATGGTGTGCACAGGAAGCCCGGGGACCAGCGATGGAACCTCAAACAACAGGATGAACCGATGTTTCAGAAGATAAACAGGCCTATAGAGTGCACACTGGGCGTAAATTGGGCATTGCTCGGCTTTCAATGAGCAGCTCAGAGAGTGAGCGCCAGGGTGCGGCTGGTCCGTGCAGGAGCCTTCATCCCCTCACACCCAGGGGCCACCTGCAATCCCGTCTGATCTTCAGCATAGCCCCGACATAAGCGGGATGCGGGGGGTGCGTTCATTTTGTGGATGAGGAAACTGAGGCTGAGAGAGAGGAGCTGGGGCTGGAACGCAGGACTGGGGCTCCCGCCAAGCCTGGGGCTGGGCTCCTTTGTTTCCCAGCTTGTGGGGCTCCCGCTGTGGGGTAGGTCCTGCCTCGGGGGGAGGGGGCTGCAGTCCCGGCCCTCGTGGGCTCCCATTCCATTGGGAAGGCCTCTCAGGGGAGGTGATGGCTGAGCTGGACTGTGATCCACAAGGAACGCCTGCAAGGGAGAAGGAGCCTGGGGGTGGGGCGGGGCGTGTGGTTTAAGGCACAGGAAGGCCATCGTGGTTGGGGCAGGGTGAGCGAGCCGGGCAGGGTGCCGAGCTGACGAACTGGCCCTGAGGGAAAGCAGGGGACCAGGGTTGGTGCCAGGTTTGGGCTGAGCCACTGGGTGGGTGGTGTGGATGCCATTTACTGAGATGAGGAGGACACAGAGCAGGGAAGAGGGGTCAGGAGTCCGATTGGGGCCTAATTACATTCAAGATGCCTGCTGGGTGCCCCGGCCAAGTGGGGACAGATGGAGGAGAGCGTCCCGAGGTGGAGCTGCGGTGGAAAGGTGGGAGTGTGGGAAAGGCCCTGGAGTTGACGGCGTGAGACCCTGAGGTGTCTGGGTAACCGCCCTACCCTGGTTTTGCAGCGTTAGGTCCAAAACGGTTCTTGGACCAGGCTGCCTCAGCCTGGAGAGGCCGAGGATGATAGACAGGGAGGGGCTCACTTCTGGGTGTCCTGCCCCTGCTCTGCCGTCTCCTTGTGAAGCTCACAGGTCCCAGAGAGGTGGCCCCACCATGCATCCAGGCCAGTCCCGGCTCCTGCATCCAGAGGTTCCGGCATAGGCTGGCTTCAGGGAAGGAGCTCTTGAGCTTCCTGAAGGTCCGCTGACCCTCACTCACTCAGAAAGCATCATCTGCAGCTGTGACCTGTCCAGGTGAGGAATCCTGGGGCCCAGAAGCTGGCACCTCTGGCCTGGTCTGCCCTGTGTCCTAACTGTGCTCAGTCCACGCCCACGACCAGCGCTTGTCAGGACAGCGGCGCAGAGGCGCAGACGGTCTGTATGGGCTCCTCTGGGAGGCGTTATGGGTAAGAGGCTCCAGGACTCTTCCGAGGCTGACACTTAGGCCTAAGGGGGTGGGAGGCATCGGACCAGAGGGCGTCTCAGGAAGAGCCGCCAGCTGTGGGGAGCACTGGTGGCTGTTCCACCAGGTAAGCGACCCCTGGATTTGCCCACGGGGAGCTTACTGGGGGGTGGGGGCAGAGTGTGGGCACAGCTGGGGGAGGTGGGTCGGCTTTGGGGAGGAGAGAGAGAGTACTGAGGAATAAGGCAGACTCCTCATTAGGGGCGCGAGGAGCAGGAGTGAACGTGGAGGGGAGGATGGAAAGGTGCGAGATGGTGGTTCTGCAGTTGGTAGCCGGCACTTGGGGAGGTGCTGCAGTGAGTGAGTGTGCAGGCTGCACGGCGAGCATGGATTTGAAGTGAAACCCGCTGGTACAAATGGCACACGTTTCTTTGGCCACTGTGGGTGCAGCCAGGGAGAATGAAGTTTAAGCCACTTGGCAAAACCCCAGCTGTGGTTTGGGGTTTGGAGGAAAAGTAAAGGGACACAGGTCATGAGGAGCATTGGAGACGTAATGTTGGGCCCCGGGGTCTCCTCTGGAGAGGACTCAGGTGGGCATGTGAGAGGTGTGGTGGGGGCTGATAAAGAGGCTGGGGTCTTCCGATCCCCAGAACTGTGGGGGTGCTGGGGGGGTGCTGGGGGCTGGAGGGGGTGGTCAGAGGCAGCAAGCTGGAGCTGCTATTTGGAGGGGTGACGAAGGTCAGGGTGTGGCCATGGACGTGGGCCTGAGATGAGGTGGACAGTGAGACCACGGGAAGCAGGAGGTCATGTTGCTGGGAAGCTGAGGTCTTGGGTGAGAAATTGTCCCCAAAGTGGCTGCAGGGGGGCCACTGAGGGGCAGAGAGCTGTCTTCCAGGCAAAGAGTTCATTCTTCGTTCACCAAGGACGTCATTCTTGGCTTGGCCGGCTGAAGCCGATGGCCAGGGCTCCCGGGGAACAAAATCCCTCCTCTTACCAGGAGGCTGGATACTGCAAACAGAGCTGGCCACCCCAGCTTTATTGCGAATCCTCAGTAATTTCTGGTAATGACCAATCAGAATTGAAGAACAAGCTCTCCTGAAAGGTCATTTATCCGAGAGAAGAAAATTATTCCTTTTCCTGGAGGCTGTCATCTTTTGCTTTAATTAATATCAAACGAGTACCTGCTTGGCAGTGGCTTCAAACGTGAGAGTGGACTTCCTGTGACATTTTTAATAAAAAAGTGTAAATCCTCCTGGGCTAACTGAAGTGTTCATCAGAGCCTTCTCCGTGGCACGGGGCCTTCCTGGCAGACAGACGCTGGCCCCAGCCAGCAGCCGAGCAAGGACTGCCTCACTCTGAGAAGGACGGGATCACCGCAGCAAGGGCTTCCCTGGTGTGTGTGCTGGTTCATTCATCACCTAGCTGGGAAGGCAGATGGAAGAACAGGATTGCCTGTGTTCACATCGTAGCTGCCTGGGCAAGTGAGTTTACCCCTCTGTGCCTCAACTTCTTCATCTGTAAAATGGGGCAGTTATAGCACCTGTTACCAAGGTTGTTTTATGGATTACATCACTTTATGTGGGCTGCTTATTGCAGAGCAGAGACTCAGCTGACTGCGGCCAGAGTGATTCATCACTTATGTCCGTCCCCACATGAGCGGCACTGTGCCAGCAACCAGGGATGCACGGCTGAACTGCACAGACGGGCCCAGTCTCGCAGTCGAGTCCAGTGGCTTGGCTCTTTGAACCCAGGGCAGCTGTTGTTCTCTCTTTTTCCTCACCAGGGGTCCCCAAGGCATGTGGCCCAGCGTCTTGTGGGTGTTTCTGTGTCTGCTGCCCCGACCAGACTGAAGGGGGGGCCATGTCTGGTTTATCCTCATCCATGGGTGTCCGGCTCAAGGGAGAGGGCCCTGGCAAACAGGAACCAGAATGAAACGGATCTCTGAAGAGTAGGAAGTGTGTGGTCCAGGGGTCCAGGTGGGGGTGTGAGACCCCTGAGAGAGACAGGGACTTCAGCTTCTCTCCTAGCAGCTGCCACAGATTGTGCAATCCAATTCCTTTTTCACTGTTTCCATTTCTCCAACAAGAAAATTAAAGCCAAGTTACAGGATGTTGCCCCAAATCACAAAGCTGACCTATTCCTCAAGGAGTCAAGAGGTGAAAACAGTCCTAGGAGCAACCGTTCTCTGATAAGCAGATTGGCTTTGCGATTTCAAAACTCGCCTTTCAAAGACCATCTATATTTTTATTCTATTTTATTTATTTATTTATTTGTGAGGAAGATTAGCCTCCAGCTAACATCCGATGCAAATCCTCCTCTTTTTTAGCTTAAGAAGATTGGCCCTGGGCTAACGCCTGTGCCCATCTTCCTCTACTTTATATGGGACGCCGCCACAGCGTGGCTTGATCAGCGGTGCGTCGGTGTGCGCCCGGGATCCGAACCTGTGAACCCTTGGGCCACCGAAGCAGAGCATGTGCACATAACCGCTACACCACCGGGCCAGCTGCTAAAGACCATCTATAAAGTGCGTGCTATGTGCCAGCACCTCCTTGGTGATTGAGACAGACCCAGTCACCCCTTCTGGAGCTCACAGAGCAGTGGCAGCTCTTCCCTCAGCCACACCCACAAATGCTCAAGCGGAGTAAGAATAGCACAGAGAACTTTCTTTTCCTGAACTCTTTGAAGGTGCTGATACAATGCACCATCAACACTCCCCCCGTTACAAAACACCTTCTTGTCCGTTTCCTACAAACAAGGGCATTCTCCTACTTAATCACATCACAACCACCAAAATCAAGAAATTAACGCTGATGCATTGCGACCACCAAATTCTCAGACCTAAGTTTCACCAAGTGGCCCAATAACATCCTTTACAGCGAAGGATCCTGGGTCGCACCTCACATTTCGTTGTCACTCCTCTTTAGCTGTCTTCAGTGTGGGGCAGTTTTGTAGTGATGCCCTGACTTCAGTGACTTGGACACTTTCGAGGATTAGAGATCCATTATTTTGTAGAATGCCCCCCAGCTGGGCTTTGTTTCTTGTTTCCTCATGATTAGATTCAGGTTCTGCCTCTTTCTCAGGAACATTCCAGAAGCGATGCTGTGTTCTGCTCCCTGCATCCTATGAGGTGGTACAAGATTTCCATTTGTCCATAGCCAGCGAGGGTGACATTCATTTGATTATGGTAGTTTCTGCCAGATTTGCCAACTGTGGACTTACTCTTTGTCCCTCGGTAATTAATAAGTATCTTGCGTGGGTGTGTGTCGATGGGGGGTGGTGTTACATTTTGTATGTGTGTGATATGTAAATATCCCCTTCCTCATCTATGACTACTATGATTGTTATTAATTTTTTTTTTACGGTTATTTATTTTGATACTCAACTTGTCCCTGATTTGGCCAGTGGGTTAGCCTTTCAAGCTGGCCCTGGTGTCCTCATCATGCTTTGAAACTTCCTTACTTTCTGTCATAACCAGATATTCCAGACACTTCTGTACTCTCTCTGCCCCAGCCCCGGATCAATGGATCAACCGTCTCTCCCAGGAGCCCTGTTTCTCTTTAGTGGAGTGTAGTATTGGCAGTCAAGATCTGGACAGCAGGTGTGCTCGTTCCTAGTGGGGTGTCGGTCTCCCAGGCTCTCTCAGTGGATGGTGCTGAACTCACACATGTTCACACACACTCTTTAACCTCTATATTTCTCTCTCTCTAATTCACACCTCCAATTCCATTCCAGCACCACAGAGTTTATCCTAGTCTTCTCCCTTTCCATAATTGTAACCCCCTCTATGACAGTGAGAATCCAGGCTCCCGTTATCCTCAAAATGTTTACTTATGGAGTCAACCCCCTGTAGGCAGCCAATCTCCTGTTGCCACCACCATCCTCCACGGGTGCCCTCTCACTCTGCTTGGGCTCCCACATCCCATCCTTCTGTACAGGACCCTCCTCACCCTTCTCTCTCTGCTCCAGCTCCGATACCCTGTACTGGGCTGTCCGGATGCCCTCTCACCCCACCGGGGCCTTTGATACCCCAGGTCATTGGCCCTTGACATGGAAAATCTCACCCAGCTTGGATCCGTTCAGTCTGCACACACACACTGGGCTGCTCTTCTGCCTCCCTCTGATCTGGGCACCTACCCTGCTCAGCCTGATCTAATAGCTTTTGGTCTGAATATTCCAGAAGAAAAGAAGGCAGGCAGGCTGCAGGTTAAATTTGAATAGGTATTGTCAAATTGGTCTCCAAAGTGACTTAACCTGTTTGTAATCTCATCCACAGTGTGTGAGAGAATTCCCTGTTCCCCACATTCTCCCCAACACCCGATGTTGACACATTTAAATTTTTGCCAATCTGATGGGAAAAAAATGTCAAATTAATTTGCATTTCTTTTTTTTACCAATAAGTTGAGCATCTTTTAATAGGTGTCTTAATCCTTTATAATTTCTGTTCTGCATCTTGTCTATTCACATCCGTTTCCTATTTCTTATTAAAAGAATTCTTTATATACTTTGGATACTAATTTTTAGTTTGTTATATATGTATATATGTTGTAAATATTTTCTCCTCATCTGCTACTTTTCTTTTAACTTTATATTATCTTTCTTCATACAGACTTTTAAATTCTGTAGTGAAATTTATGAATTTTGCTTTTCTTTAAATCTCGTTTAAGCTTCCTCAAGGTCACAGATAGATTCTCCTATGTTTTCTTCTATTACTCTGCAGGTTTTTAAAAAACATTTATGCCTTTATTTCCTTAATTTTTGTTGGTGGTATGAAGAGAGAATTTTATTTTATTTTTTCCAGGTAGTAAATTGTTCCAGTATTTATTGAATAATCCACATTTTCCCCACTGATTTGAAATGCCACTTGTGTTCATATACTAAATTCCAGTATATACATGGGTCTGCTTTTTTGATTTTCTATTTTTGTTCCAAAGATCTAGTTATCTATTCATGTGCTAATATCACATCATATTTATTAAAATTACTTTATAATATGCTTTGACATCTTGTCGGGCAAGATTCCCCTCTTTGTTTTTTCTTTTTTCAAGCTGTCTTGGCTATTCTTGAGCATTTACTCTTCCGTCTGAATATTAGAATCAGCTTGTCAAATCCCGTTAAAATCTTGATCAGGTTTTGATTGGGATTGTGTTGAGTTTATGGATTTATTGGGGGGATTAAAATGGAGTAAAATACTAATTCTTAGCATTATGCTATGGCCCCGAGAAAGTGTGCAGTCATGAATGGAAGGTGGGCAGCCTGTGCTCTCTGGACCACTGAGGTCGCTCCAGCCCTGGGGTCTAGTCACCTAGTGTGTGGCCTGAGTCATGCAGGGCCACCAGGGCTTCCTCCAGAGGGTCTGTGGGGGCCTCCCTGGGATACAAAATCTTGGCCTGGAAGGACCGATTCCAACACCATTCACTCACCCTCGTCAAGTGCTCACTGACGCCGCCTGCAGGGGACAGCCCAAAGGTGGACTTTGCAGGATGGGTGGGTTTCCCGGGCAGCACTGGGAGCGGAGTCGTACAGGGAAATGACGAGGCGTGCAAGACACAGCAGGTGGACAGGGAGTGGGTGGAGTGGGGTGGCCTGGGTGGAGGGAAGGGCAGCTGGAGAGGAGGCCCCCTCGGGTCATATTGAGACCTGTCTGGGTGTCACGTGTGTCATGCAGGGGGGTGCCCAGGGCAAGTGTGAGGTGGGAGGCTGGGGACTGGATGCAGGAGGCCCTTGAGGGTGGGGACACGGAGCAGACCAGTGGGCCTGCCCAGGGGGTAGCTGAGTCTGTGTGTTTCAAGGGCCAGTGGAATTTATTTCCATGTAAACTTCCATGTTTATTAGAGGGCAAGTAATGAAATGTGCTGACCTGAAGCTTATATATATTATTGAAACTCAATAGTAACTGCAACAGTTGTTTAGGACTTATTCTAACAGAAGATGTTTTTTGTGAGGAAGGGTTATTTATTACAGACATTAGAATTCCAGGCACATGATGATACTAGAAAGCAGACTGATTTTTAGTCGGCTTTATTATGTTTTAAATTCTCCACAAAGAGTGCACCTGGGTGGACCTGTCCACCAGTTCCCCCCTGGGGACCCACCCCCCCGACCCCACATGCCCTCCAGCTACTGCCTCCTTTCTCTACTCCTTTCACAGCAAACCCCTGCCTCCTCATACACCCCAGTCTTTATAAAGTATTTGCTTAGTTGACTAGTGAGACTAACAAAAGAGTATTTGTGGAAGTGCATAAGGTAGAAACAGGAACAATACACAAGCCCTCATGTACCCACCACCCAGTTTAAGAAACAGGACGATACATCAACTTGGAAGCCCTCTGTGGACCCTCCCAGGCCCCATCCCCTGCCCACCTTCCCTGAAAGCAATCACATCCCTTAATTTTTGTTCATTTATCAATCTCGTGCTGTTCTTGTTGTTTTACCTCATGCACGTGGCCCCAAACATGACATTGTTTAGTTTTGTGTGTTTTGAGCATTAGGTAATTGAGTGCGTGTGTATCCTCTGCTCTGTGTTTTTTTTGCTCCACATCCTGTTCCTGAGATTATCCACATTGTGCCTACAGCAGTTCATTCTTTTTCACTGCTGTGTAGCATTCTGTCTCATGAATAGACCACAATTTATGGATTCATTCTTCTGCTGATGAAATTGGGTGGGTTCCAGTTTTTTGTGTGTTTTTTGCTATCATAATGGTGTTGCTTGTACAAGGCCAGTCTTCTGGTGCTCGTGGGCCGGAATCCTCTAAGGTATATAACCTGGGGTGGTTCTGCTGGGTCATGGGGTGTTCATTTCTTCAACTTTATTACATAATGTAAAAAGTGGCTTTGGTGATTTAAACTCTCACCAGTATGAAGTTCCCATGGTTCCACATTGTTATCAATATATCGTCATTGCCTAGAATTAAAAATTTTTTAAATTTTTGGCACTTATATATGAATGATGTCATGACCAAGTACGGGAGTCTGTGGTCACTGCCTATTTTTTTTCTTCAGTAGAATCTCAAACATTTTCAGATCAAAAGTGTACATCAAGTTTCAGGCAGGATTAGCCTGGTGAAATTCCTAAAATCCAGGGAAAACTTTTTTAAAGCTTTCAAAATTCCAGACAGCGGGAAAAAGTTAACTTACAAAGAGAATCTAGACTAAAATTAGACTTCTTGTTTGCCACCCCGGAAGTCAGAAGACAGAGGAATAATGTAATCATCACAACAACCCTGTAAGGTCAGGTCTGTTATCTCCATTTTACAGATAAGGAAACAGAGAGACTGGGTAAGTTCTTTAAGGTTACAAATCTAGTAAGTAACTTACGATTCAGACTTACACTGTCTAACTCCAGAATACACACTTTTAACCTCTGTCCTCTTTTAAGTAGGATGGAATATAAGAAAACCACTTAAACATGTACAGGCCTTTTCCCCAAACTGAACAGCAAACAGAAATGCTAAAGCCATTGCCCTTCAAATTAGGACCAAAAGAGGGTGCCTGTTATTCCCGCTGTTATTCCACACTGTTCTAGCTAATGCAACTGGAAAAGAAAATGAACACAGACAATCCAAATATGTGAAAATAAGTGATAAAATAGTCTTTATTTGCAGGTTATACAATTATGTATCTAGAAAATTCAAGCAATTCAACCAAAAAAGCTAAGGTGGCTGGATATTAGGTAAATAAGCAACAACAAAATAGCTTTTCTTTGTACTAGCAATAAACAGAAATGTAAATGGAGAAACTATCATATTCACAATGGGACAAAACTATTTTTTTGAAATGTTTGAAAAAATATTCCATGTACAATAGCATCAAAAAGAATAAAATATTTAGGAATAAATTTAACAAAAGAAGCACAAAACTTATACTCTGAAAATTACAAAACATTGTTGAAAAAAATTAAAGAAGATCTAAATAAATGGAGAAACATTCCATGTCCATAGATTATAAGACTTAATATTATTAAGATGGCAATACTCCCCAAATTATCTGTGGATTCGATGCAATCCCTATCAGAATCCCAGCTCACTTCTTTGTAGAAATTGCCAAGATGATTCTAAAATTCATGTGGAATTGCAAGGGACACAGAATGGCTGAAACAATCTTCAAAAAGAGAAATAAAATTGGAGGACTCACACTCTTGATTTCAAAACTTACTACAAAGCAACAGTGATGAAGACTGTGTGGTATGGGCATAAGGATGGATATATAGATCCGTGGAATAGAATTGAGAGTCCAGAAATAAATCCATGTTTCTATGGTGAACTAATTTTTTTTACAAAGATGCCAAGACCATTCAATGGGTGAAAGAATAGTCTTTTCAACAAATGGTGCTGGGACAACTGGATAGTCACATGCACAAGAATGAATTTGGACCCTTACCTCACACCATACACAAAAACTAACTCAAAATGGCTCGATATGGGCCGGCTCCGTGGCTTAGCGGTTAAGTGCGCGCGCTCTGATGCTGGCGGCCCGGGTTCGGATCCCGGGCGCGCCCCGAGGCACCACTTCTCCGTCCAACGTGAGGCCGAGTCCCACATACAGCAACTAGAAGGATGTGAACCTATGACATACAACTATCTACTGGGGCTTTGGGGGGAAAAAACTGAATAAATAAAATCTTTAAAAAAAAAAAATGGCTCGATGAACTAAACGAAACCAAACGAAACCTATAAAACTCTTAGAAGAAAAGACAAAGGTAAATCTTCATGACCTCAGTTTTGGCAATGGATTCTTAAACACGACACCAAAAGCATGCGCAACAAAAAAAAGAATAGATCAATTGGACTTCATCAAAATTAAAAACTTCTGTGCTTCAAAGGACACTATCAATAAAATGAAAAGACAATGCACAGAATGGGAGGTAATATTTGCAAATCATATGTCTGATAAGGGACTTGTATCTAGAATATACAAAGAACTCATGTAACTCAATAATAAGAAGACAACCTAATTTAAAAATGGGCAGAGAACTTGAATACATATTTATCCAAAGAAGATATACAAATGGCTAATAAGAAGCTGAGAAGATGCTCAACATCGTTAGTCATCAGAGAAATGTAAATCAAACTACAATGAGATACCACCTCACACCTACTGAGATAGCTAAATTAAAAAGTCAGATAATAACAAGTGATGATGAGGATGTAGAGAAATCAGAATGATCATACTTGCTGGTGGGAATGTAATATGGCGCAGTCATGTTTAAAAACAGTCTGGCAGCTCCTCGAATGATTAATCATAGAGTTACCATATGACCCAGCAATTCCATTCCTAGGCATATGCCCAAGAAGAATGAAAACATTTGTCCACACAAAAGCTTGTTTACTGACACAGATGTTTATCACATCATTGTTCATAATAGCCAAAAGGTAGAAACAACCAAACGTCCATCAACTGATAAATGGATAAACAAAAATGTATATCCATTCAATGCAATATTATTTGGCCACAAAAAGGAATGAAGTACTGATACATGCTACAACATGGATGAACATTGAAATACTATGTGACGTGAAAGAAGCCAGCCACAAAAGACCACCTATTATACGACTCCATTTATATGAAATGCCCAGAATAGGAAAATCTATAGAGACTAAAAGTAGTTGCTTAGGGCTGGGGAGGAAGTGGGTGAATCGTAGGTATGGGGTTTCTTTTTGAGATGATGAAAATGTTCTAAAATTGACTGTGATGATGATTGCACATATCTGTGAGTGTCCTAAAAACCTTTGAATTATATGCTTTAAATGGGTCAGTTTTATGGTATGTGAATTATATCTCAATAAAGCTGTCTTGGCGTTTGTTTTTTAAAGAATGAGTTGGAACAATATATTGACCTGGAGGGATTTTTATGATAAACACTTAAGTGAAAAAAGAAAGTTGCAGAGTGTTATAGGTTGAATTGTGTCCTTCCCCCTAAATTCATACACTTAAGTCTGAACCCCAGTATCTCAGAATGAGACCTTACTTGGAAATAAGGTTGCTGCAGATGTCATGAGTTAAGATAGCATACTGGAGTAGGGTGGGCTCCTAATCCCATGTGACTGGAGTCCTTATAAAGAGGGGAAATTTGGACCCAGACACGTACACACAGGGAAAACACCAGGTGAAGATTGGAGTTGTTATACTATCACAAGCCAAGGAACTACCAGAAGTTAGGAGAGAGGCCTGGAACAGATCCTTCTCTAGCACCTTCAGAGGGAGTAAGGCCTGTGGATACCTCAATCTAGGACTTCTAGTGACATCAGATTTTTGTGATGATGTAATTGTGAGACAATTATGTCCTGTTGTTTAAGCCACTCAGTTTGTGGTACTTTGTTATGGCAGCCTGAGCAGACTAATAAACAGAATAACAATGGAAACAGAAATTAATTTATATTAATTTGCTTTGTTAACACTGGGAATGGACTGGGGTGGGAGAGGCTTTTAGGTTTTTAAACACGCTTTTATTGTTTGAATTGTTATAATGAGCATGTACTATTTTTTTGCATTTAAAAAACAAAAGATTTTTTTAAAGAGAGCTAGCCTGCAGGGTTTGGGAGTTCTCTTCATTTTTTCGTTTACCTTCCTTAATCAGACATTTTAACTTTCTTCTGCAAAGGTCCTCCTTTCCAGCCCCCAAATTTGTTGGCCAAACATATTCTCTGAAGCAGTCAGGAAAGTTCCATAGAACACTGGGTGTGGCGAAAGCAAGGCAGGAACGTGGCTCTTGCTCTTCTGGCGTGGGGAGTGAAGGCTGTCGTGGTGAGGACAAGGAGGATGACCATGGTGTTGGTGATGGCGATGGAGGCGGAGGAAGAGGATTAGAGCATGTTGAAACTTTCCCCTTCCCCATCCAGCCTCATTTAATGCTTCAAGGCAATATCTTCCATCTGAGGCTCAGCAAGATCAAGTGATGTGGGTAGGGGTGCACAGCTAGTAAGTCGTGGGGCTAGGATCCGAGCCTGGATTAGCCTAGCTCCACCCCTCTCTCCTTCCAACTCACAGATGCTTCAGACACTCAGAGGTTGGGAGTGGTATGGTACCCCCCATCCCTCTCCCCCCAACCCCACCCCATTATCAGGCCTCATCCCTAGCCTTGCAACAACCTCCTCTAGTTCAAAACAGTCATGGGTTGGGAGTATAAATTGGGGCCCCACCATGGACCCTTTGTCTCTGCAGTTTTCTAGCAGCCCCTATTGGTTTGTGGCAATGTTGGAGGCCTGCATTATTCAAGCCCATGGAATATTCAGGCTGCTGGGCAGAGGAGCTGAGCCTGTCTCACTAAAGGCCCCTGTGGGCCGGGGAAGCTGCAGGGCTCTGGGAGGCCGCCTGCGCCTGTGCGGGGACAGATGAGTCATCCTAGCCTGACCCAGGCAGGGGTGCCGGCTGCCTCTGCCACCTGATGGATGTCCTCATTTGGGGGGAATGTATTATTGAGCACACGGCCTCTTTCCAACCAGACTCCTGGACGAAATGGTTCAGCTGAGTCCCGCTGGTGGGAGCCCCAAAGAATCCACTCTCAGGGGGAGCTGGCCCAGTGTGCTGGGCCTGGGGGGACCTTTTGGGGTGGTGGATAGCCTTCCCTCAATTCCTGCAGGGAGGTGACCTCCAGCAAGAAAACCTGGAATTCAGGACACCCTGGTTTCAGCCCTGTGTCAGCTATGCGACTGCAAGCATGCCAGAACCTTGTTGAAAACCCTGGTTCTTTGTGATGGTTTGGTCAGTGATGTTGAGGTCAATATAAATGGGGTCCCTAAGCAAGAGGCAGAATACTAGAGCCCATGTTTCCAGAATCAGGGAACTCCTCCTTCCTGAACCTTTGCCCTCTTGAGCCCTAGGGTATGGTTCTAGAGTGCCAAAATGCCATGGTGTAAGTTCTGGAATCCCAGAGCCATTGGCTCTAGAACCCTGGTGGGCAGTACTGGAACCGTGGGGTAGAGGTTTTCCTGGACCTCAGAGTCAGTCACTCTAGAACCCTAGGGGTGGTTCTGGAACCTGGTGCTCCCCAGTCTGGAAACCTGAGCTCCCAGTCACACCGTGCAGAGCTCACCTGCCCTCTCCTGAGCCTTCTGGGACAGAGCCCATCTAAGGAAACATGGTTTATGGGGCCCCTGGCAGGAGTGAAGGCAGGTGCCACAGTTTGCCCTTAAAGGTATGATTAAGGAAGAAATACTGGAAAGTTCTTTGAACTGTGACACAGCTGCTCGCCATCAATTAGGACTGTCACTGCTCCTGCCATCCTGTGCTGATTTATGTGGGGGAGAGAGACCCTGGAGCACCCCTCTGGAGCTCAGGGGAGCATACCTCCCCTGGGAGGCACCGTTGCTCACGGCTCCCTCTTCCTCCAGCTGCCCTCTGGGTAATGGCAGGTTTGGGGGCTTGGAGGCTCTGACTCGGTGGGAGTCTGCCCATGTTGTGATCACCTCGTCCTCCTCCCATTTTACAGATGGGGAATCTGAGGCGCTGAATGCCCTCCTTGGTCTAGATCAGGGTTTCTCAACCTCAGCATTATTAACATTTTGGGTTGCGTCATCCTTTGTTGTGCTGTCCTGTGCAGTGTAGGGTGTTTAGCAGCAACCCTGGCCTCAATCCATTAGATGCCAGTAGTATTCCTCCAGCTTAACAACCAAAAATGTCTCCAGACATTGCCAGATGTCCCCTGGGGGACAAAATCTCCTCCAGTTGGGAACCTTTGGTCTATGGAATGGATTCCTGGGCCCCGTGTTGATTCCTGAGATGGGTCTTATAGCTGCCTTGCCAACCCTGCATGCTGTTCGACTGGTCTCTCTTCCCAACTGAAGATGCTCCATTAGGGTCCCAAGAAAATAATCCACTTATCCCAATTTTACAGAGAAAGAAACAGGTACACAGAGTTTAAAAAGAGGTTTAAATTGTTCAAGGTCACACAACAAGTCAGCAGTGGAATTAGGATCAAACTCATATCCGTTTCTTTCAACTCTAGCACACCGTCTCCCTCATTCCTGCTGAGACCCTGGGCTTGCTTAGTCATTCAAAAAATATTCATTGAGTACATACCATGGACCAGCCCTGTTCTAGACGCTGAGTGAACAGTGGTCAACAAAACAGACACGGACCCTTGTCCTCAGGAGCTGATCTTCCAGTGTGTGTGTGTGTGGGGGGGGGTTGCAACATAAATGCCTAGCTTGGCTTCAGTATTGAAGGCAAATGAGAGGACCCCATGGCTGCTCAAATGCCCCCTCCTCAGCTGCGCTGTGACTCAGAGCTATAAACGCCACCACCAATAATAAAACGGGCTGATCCCCTTTCACCCTGCGGCCCCAGGAAACCAGAGCCCAGAGAAGCCTTAGCTCTAGGCCTCTCCTCTAGCCCCCAGTGTTCAATTTCCCAGAGAACAGGGCTGAGGAGCCAGGCCAGGGCGGCAGCTCTGGGCAGGCCCCCCTCCGAGTGATCTTCCATTCTCTCACATCCGTCCAACTGCGCGCAAGCGGGCGCCCAGCCCGGCTGCGCAGACCCAGACCCCCATAAATTATGCACATCTCTCCCATTTCTAGATGGAGGCACTGGAGAAATTACAACTCCCATTAACTTACACAGGCAGCCCAGCTGTTTCTCCCGCTCCGGCCTTCCTGGGCTGGAAGGGACGGGTTTGGCCGTGGGAGGGCCGGAAACGCTCGGCTACTCTGGGCCCTAATGTGCGGCGCTTGTATCCCCTCGGCAGAAAGGAGCCTTCTGGCCACAGCTGGAATGGGGCTGGTGTCCCTCTAGTTGCTCCAATGCTTGAAAAGCCAGATGGAGACCAAATGGTCATGGAGAGGCAGAGGACGTGAGGCAGGGGCTGCCTGCCCGCTGTGTATATAAGGGGCTGGCGGCTTCAGGCCGCCCTCCAGGGGTCACTTTCCCCTCCCCTCTCCTCTCCCCTCCACTCGTGTCCTCGAGGTCCCATGCATATGATGCCTGACCTCTCCCGGATGCGGCAGGAACCAGTCCCTGCGCGCGCGTGTAAGGCGATTCGAGCAGGACCAGCAGGGGTTGTCCGGTCCATTTGCCCCATTTTGCAGATGAGAGAGGAAGTGACTCGCCCAGATTACCGGGGGGTTAGGGGCGGCTGAAGCCGAGATGACCGAGCTCTCCTGACCGCAGGGCCCGGGAGCCGGTGCCACCTGCGCTCCCGAGGACAGCACCTCGCTCTTACCTGCTTGCGTAGCTGATTGGACCAGGGCTCGGGGGCGGAGCCAAAGACAATCACACGTGGGGGCCGGGCGTAAGCTCTGTCCAATAGGAGCGCCCCATCCTGGAGTGCGGCAACCTGAGCCAATCAGAGTATCTCACGGGGGCGCTATCAATGCTCAGGGGGCAGTCTGCTCTGACTGCCAACGCGTCTCCTCCAGGGTGTGTGCTGTCCGCCTGCCCCCCAGCCCCCTGACCCGGTGAGTGAGTGCCGCTCCCTGCCTTCCTCAGCAGCTCAGGCACCCCGGCCAGTGCCCTGTGACTGAATTCCCAAATGGTGCCGATGCCCCCAGGTGAGACCTCAGGAGGTCCCCGGACCAGGTGGCAGCCGGCCAGGTGCAGGCTTTCAGCAACGTCACTGCTAGTGAGTTCCAGCGTCTGCAGATAGACGAAGTTATATGTGGCAAGGCTCAGCGATATTGATCAGCATCAATATTTATAAAAGAAGCAGCTGTTTCCGTATTGAAGGTGCCTGTCTGCTGGCCCTTAAAGATATTAATTCACAGTCCCGGGGATACTGGAGCTGAGGGCCTGGAAAACCCAAACTCCCCACCTCGCGGGCTGGAGATCTGCCCCAGAGAGGAGCAGAGCCCAGCCCCCAGCCAGTCCTGTGCTGGCTGTTCTCTTTGCATCTGAGTGACCTCTAGGGCCCCTCCCCCTTCACCTGATCTAAGTTCTGTGCGTGTCAATAATGAGAGTGCTAGTCACCGCTCTTTGAATGTGTACTGGCGCATTTATTGTGCTGGACGCTTTATATAAACTCTCTCTAAATATGTAAAGCCCTCAATGGTAAGGTTCCTTATCCTCTATAAGATGGGGAAGCTGAGGCCCACAGAGTTAAATAATCTACCCAAAACCATACCTCTAGAATATGGTGGAAATGGAACCAGCAATTCAACTTCTGATTCCAAAGCCCTGCTCTCGGCTGCCCGTCTGTCCCTTGAGTTGTCTTGAGGGATGAGGGTGAAAAACATTCATTCACTCACATGTGTACTCCTTCATTCATTCAGCAAGCTTGTCTTACAGTCCTCGTAATTTCCTTCTTAGCCTTCACAATCTGTCGTTTTCTTATTTATTCACTTGCTTTCTTGTTTGTCTGTGTCTCTCCCTAGAGCATGAGCTCCATGAAGTCATGTGTGTGCTTTATTCCCCGCAGTCTCCCCAGGGCCTAGCACAGTACTAGTCCTTAAGAAATGTTGGCTGAATGTTGAATGAATTATAGGGAATCAAGAAGTCAAGATTTATGTAGTTGTTGAATGAATGTGAAAGTGATCAAGCATGAATGAATGAATGAACTAGTCATGTCCTTTCTCTGAAACTCAGTCTTCTCATTTGTAAAGTGAGGATTGCAGCATTAATAGCTGCTCTCTATCTACCATGGAGAGGTTTAGATAACACATGCATGGAAGTGGCTGGTACAGACGTTCTAGATCCTCCTCTGAGTGCACATGAATGCAGTTCCCTGCCCCCTTGAAGTGAGATGTGGCCAAGTGCCTGGTTTGGCTAATGAAACGTGAGTGGAAGCGATGAGTGTCCCTTCCAGGTGAAAACTTTAAGAGCCAGTGAGAGATTCACTGTGTCCCCAGCCCCCTCTGAGAACCGTGTATCAAGGTGGACCCTCTGGCTAATTTAGATCCCTGAAGGACCAGGCTGACCGAGCTCCCATGTCGGATATACAGTGTGACTGAGAAGTAGATTTTATTGGGTTAAGCCATGAGAGTTTGTGTTGTTACTGCAGCACAACTCAGCCCATCCTGACTAACGGAGAGTGTGTGCCTGATGTGCGGTGCCAACAGCAGTGTAGGTGTTTCACAGGAGGCAGCTGGTCAGATTCTGCTGCATATCACAGTTAAGAGGGCCTTTTCTTTCCTGGATGATAGGGACGCTGTCTAGGGACAATGGAGACATTTTTCTCCAGCTCTTTCCCAGTTGGCTCTGCCACAGGAAAGCCGAGAAACCCAGACATGAAGTCACCGCTTGTTTTCTGCGAGAGAGCAAGAAAGAAGCCGCCACAGTATTGTGTTTGCCTTATTAAGGCTCATTTTCTCATTACAATTTTCCCTCCTAATTGATAATTTTTCCAGCTTCTCCAAGAGCCATTCGGCTTCTGCCTTGTTCCTTCCCCCCTCCAAGAGCTGGTGCTTCGAGAAACTGACGCAGATGGGCAAAGGAGAAACACACATGCTTGTTTTTAATTTACTTGAAATCCTCTTCTCTTGGTGCTCCTGGGATGGGCAGCTGCCAGGCTCTTCTGGCCATGTGGCTGGGGACTCCGCCCTGAGGACCGGCCCGGCGGAGGGAGGGCCTGCTCTGAGTCCGCAGCTCCATGCCCTTCCTGAGGGCCTGACTTTTTGGGGTAGGGTGGCTGTCTCCTGGCCAGGACTTCTGAGCCTCAAGAGCACCTGCACACAACAAGATGTGAGGTCGGCAGTCATGGGTCCTTGGACTCATTCCTTGCACTGAGCACTCGCTGAGTACCCCCTGTGCACCCAGAGCTGTGCCTGGGGCTGCTCCCCTGTCCCAGTGCATCCACTGTCCCCTCAGTGGGAGGGAGCAGTGGTCACCCCATTTTCCCCTAGGTTGGTCTATCTATCTGCTCCTTCCACACCACAGGCCTGCCCAGACCAGCAAGGAGCCCGTCACAGTGACAGGAACCTGTCTCTGATCTTCCCTGAGCCAGCTCTCAGTCTGACGTGGCCAGTGCCACTCACTGGCCACAGACCAAAGTAGCTCCTTCCCCTCCTCAGGGTCTTGGTCTCCACCTTTTGACTGAGGGGGTGGGATCAGATGATGCTATATGTCTGCTATGTGGGACTCCAGGCATGATATTCTCTCGGGACTCCAGTCCCTGTGAGGCAGGGAGCACGGGGGCTTTGGACATGACGTTATGGGTTGAAGGAGACTGAGAGTAGAGTGGCGTGGAGTTGTCATGCTGGCTCTGCCACTGGTGTGCTCTCTGAGTTTGAGCAAGCCACTTCACCCCCCTGAGTGTCGCTTCATCATCTATGAAAGGAAGGTAGTAATCCTACCTCACTGATGGGAATTAAAACACACGTGCAAAGTTATTGGCCTGGTGTCTGGTAACAAGTCAACATGGCTAAAACAGTAGTTGCTATTGCTGTTTATCATCATCATCATTATTGTTGTTGTTATACAGGTTTTTTTAGAATTGGAGAAAGTCATAGCTGTTACAGACCAAAGGTCACCAGTCCAACTTCTGTTTTGTTTGTTTTTGGTGAGGAAGATTGGCTCTGAGCTAACATCTGTTGCCAGTCTTCCTCTTTTTTAGCTTGAGGAAGATTTGCCCTGAGCTAACATCTGTGCCCATCTTCCTCTATTTTGTATGTGAGACCCTGCCATAGCATGGCTTGATGAGCGGTGTGTAGGTCCACAGCCGGGATCTGAACCCACAAACCCCAGGCTGCCGAAGCAGAGTGTGCAAACTTAACCACTACGCCACCGGGCCGGCCCCCCAGCTTCTGTTTTTCACAGATTGGGAAACCAAGTCAAGAGAAGGGAAATGCCATGCTCAACCCGAGATCAACAGAGAGTTAGCAGAACTCTGCTTTACCCTCCACCTCCTCTCCCCCACAAATGGAAAATAAAATCACCTGCATTTGAAAACAACCACACCAACTTGTCAGGTCCCCGTGGGAAAGGATCCGTCAGGCACAATTCTGCCGAATAATGTATTGTCATCAGAATTAGGAGGGCCCTGTGCTCCTTCGAGGTTACGCAAAGCCTGGGCAGCAGCAGAGGCCTCAAGAGTTGGATCCCGGTGGTCCACATCTGGGAGCTTTGGGGTCGGGCTAATGTCATGAGGCGAGAGAAGGCCCAGCCCAAGATGTCTACCTAGGACCACTCAAAAGAGCTGTTCTTCAAGGAACACAGACCCACATCATTGATCCCTGTTGAGCAGAGTCTCTTTTTCCTTCATTGCACTTACCCAATCCTAGCATTTATGGGGGTGATTGCACCTGCAGAGTCTGTCTCCCGCTGTGCTGCAAGCTCATGCCCACTGCTCGGTACTTCATAGGGACTTGTTAGTTAGGGTGAAAGAAATGACCCCGAGGTTGCTGGGTGGAATCCTTTGCATTTCTTCACCAGTTTTTAGTTCATGAAGTTCCTTTATATTCATTTACCTCATTTCATCCCTCAAATTTCCTGGGAGGTAGGGATTTATAGTCCCATTTTGTAGATTGGAAAACAGAGGCTTGGAATTTGAAGTGGGATTGCCAGTGGGGTAGCCCCATGTGGCTCCTTAAATTTCAATAAAATTTAAAAAGTTCCATTCCTCCGTTGTATTAGTCACATTTCATGCTCTTAATAGGCCCTGTGGCTGGTGACCACCATACTGGACGGCACAGTATTGAATATTTTTGACACTGCAGAAGGTTCTGTCAGGCAGTGCTGGTGGGAAGTAACCGTTGCAAGGCTATTAGTCATTCCGCAGCCGAGTGGGGCCCAGGAACCACGATTTTCTGACTTCTAGTCCAGGGCTCTCTCTGGGGTCCCCTGAGAATGGGGAATTTGGGGTGTGCAGGTGGGGTGGGGGTAGCTCTTGGAAGTTCCTTGTGCCTGGGGTTTCCCATGGTGCGTTTCGGATCTGGAGAGCCTCCTTGCTGGGCAGGTGGGCAGGCGTGAGCTTCGGGAATGGTCTTTCGTCTCTCCAACAAGAGCAATTTCTCTGTCCTGTTTTGTATGAAACTAGTCAGAACTGCTCCACAAATTCTGCTGCAAACGCCGTGGTGTCGCGTCATTTTTCCGCTGAAACGGCATACGCCCCTTCATCAACGGGATGCCTGGGGCCTCCCCTTGGACTCTGCTCCTCTTTCCCCAGCGTCGATCAAGCCTGGAGTGCAGGCATCCTGAAAGGGGGCCAGTTCGTCCTCCTTCTTTGTCCAATTGGACAGAATCTGGCTCTGAGCGCTGTGCTCCCTCCTGGGGTGGTCTGCGCTGCCCAGAACCTTCCTGTCTGTCTGCTGAGGATGCGGGGCCACCGCTGTCCAAGGGAGAAGGCCTCAGCCCCACTTTCGCAGGCCAAGCTCAGCCCCTCAATCCCGCAGGGGCCGTGGTCTGGGGACCCGCGGCCCCGGTGCCGCATCAGAAACAGGCTGGGCCCGGGCCCTGCGTGGGACCACTTCCCCCTCTCAACTGCCTGTCCCCCCTTTCCTATCCTTGAAACCCAGGAGTCCTGGTTTACCCCTTTCTGCCCACCCTCGGGGACACCCCTCTGCCCACAGGACAGGGAGCTCCTAATAACCAAGGTGATTCTCTATCACCTCTCACGTGAGCAGAGCTGGAGCGTGATTTTTAGTGGGACCTCTTTCTATATACTTAGGGGGGGTTGTGGAATTTGAGTAAAGGGCCCAACTGCTTGAAACAAACAAACTTGAAAGCCACTGGTCTGTCCATTTCCCTTGTTTTCTGGATGGCAGGCGGAGGCCCAGGGAAGGGCAGTTCTTGTCAGAGCCAACAGATGACCGAGATGCCGGCACGAGTGCCCGCCCTGGTCGTGCCTTTAGAGTCTCGGGAAGGTGTTTCCTGGACGCAGGTGACCTTACCTTCCTTCCCAACCTCCAGGCCCTCCGTGCTTATTTCATCCACCCTCTGGGCTGCCCGGGGCCCCTCTGCAGGGAAGGGGCCTGAGAGCTCCTCCCCAGGAGATGTGCGGCTTGAACCCCATTCCCGGGGGTTGGCTTGGAGATGCGGCGCCTGGATGGGTCGTAGTTCACTGCAAAGCTGCTGTCGGCCCAAACCGACCCTGCCCTCAGACCCAGGTGTGAATTTGGACTTGTCCCCAACTTCTCCTCCCCCTTGTCTCTGGTTTGTTACAGTGGCCTCCTAGCTGCTATTCCCGCCTCGTCCCTTGCCCCCTCCCAGCAGCGAGTGGTGCCCCCGCTAATGTGCAGACAGGACCAAGTGACCCCCTGGGGGCAGGGGGGTGGGGTGGTCTAGCTTCCCCGGGCAGGGCACAGGGATGGCAAATAGATTTTACCCCACATGTCACCTCCAGTTGTCCTGGCGCATTAATCCTCAGGAAGGATCCTGAAGCCATGAATCCCATCTTGGAGTGGAGGGATACTTGGGTCAATTAGAAGTGTCTGCCAGGGACCTGAGAAGGAAGAACAGTGCGCACACACACGTGTGTGTGTGCGCGCACGTGCTCACATGTTTTCTCCATGCCTGATTACAGACAAACGTTTATCCTTTAGAATGGCACTTAGGCCTTTTATGATCTGACCCTGCCCACCTCCCTAGCATTATTTCCCACTGTTCCCTTTCCCCCACCATGCACTTGGCGGCATGCCTATCTTTCCCGCCTCCATACCATAGATCACACTGCTCCTTCTGCACAGAAGCCCACCCTCCCCCTCGCCACACGTCCAAAGCTGCCCTGTCCCTCCCATCTCAGTTCTAGAACCACCTCCTCCAGGAAGCGCTCCCTGTCAGAACTGGCCTCTCCCTTCTCAGGGTGCCCACGCTCTCTATCTCAGCCTTCCTGTGACCCTTGTGGGCTCTGCCCACTGTTGTCAGTGGTGCATAGTCTCTTCTCCACAGTCAGGGAAGGATGAACAGGGCATTTTGGTTGCAGTGACAGCCACCAGGCTGAAGCCAGCTTAGGCAGAAAGGGGTCCACGGCCGAGCCAAACAGCTGAACTGTGGGGAGGGTGAGGATGCAGTAGGGATGTGGGGAAGATGAACCTGGGGTCTGAGAGGCCCCCAGAGTTTTCTCCCCATATCTCATCTCTGCCCTCCTTTGTGGGCTAGCCTCATTCTCTCTCTATCCAGACCACCTTCTCCAAAGGGTCACAGCTTACCCCCCTACACAAGAGGATTCTGTCTCTCTCTCTCTCTTTCTCTTGTTAGAAAAACCCCAGGGCAGGGCTCTGATTGGCCTGCCTGGTCAGATGCTCACCCTGGACCACTCGGCTGTGGCCAGGAGGTGGGCCGTCTAAGAGCATAGCTCCCGGGAGGGGGATGGAGACCCCAGGGGCAGGGGTGGAGAGCTGCACACTCCAGACCCAGGCCAAGCCCCCCTACTTCTCCTGTATATGCGTGTGGCTGTGCCCAGCATGCACTCAGAGTCCAGCGCTTGGCGAAGGGAGGCCAGGGGATTGAGTGGGTGGGTGAGGCCAGCCATGGGGGGTCGTTTTGAGCCTGCTGGGAGACATTGGGACTGGGGGCTCTCATATACTCTTGCGTTTAATCTTCACAGTAGTCCTTCCATGTGAGTGAAGATTCTCCATTTCCTCAAGATCAGGCAGCTAATAACAAGCCAAGAATTGCTGAGACTCAGGTGCTTTCTTGGGAGGCATTGTGACACTCTCTCCTTTACACATCGGGAGAATGGGACTCAGAGAAGGCGAATGACTTGCCCAAGGACACACAGTTAGCTGGTGGCCGAACCTGGATTCAAACCCGGCTCTGTTTGACTCTCTGGCCTGTGGCTCTTAAGACAAAGGAGCCAAGATTTTTTTTAACCCTGCAGCTCTGTGGCCCTTCAAAGCTTTGAGGGGTGGGGGGCTGTGGGAAGGTGGGAATGGACTTTTCTCCAAATCCGGGGTTACACTGGAGAACTCTCCTTCTAACTCTTGTTTCTACTGCCCTGGAGATTTCTCTGCCTCCGTATGTTAAAGAGAAAGAAAACAATTTAACGACAACAACACAAAAAAACTTAGATCATTTAAAAAAATACGAAAAAGTCTGACTTATGTGAAATTTAATTTAATTTATTTTTATACCAGCAGCTGTCAGTTCAAAGAACAACAACAAAGTAGCCATCTGTGCTTAATTTCATCAATCCACTGCCGATGGTCACGTGAGCATGGCTTTTGGACCGAGGCAGAGCGTGTGGCCAGATCCCAGTCCCCGCCCGCCCCACGGGCCCTCCATCCAGGGGGGTTCTGGCAGGTCCCTGCGGGAAGCAGAGGGCGCAGCCCCGTGCACATGGGCTGAGCTTGTCGCCAACGAGGAAAACCCAGCAGCCTCTTCTCAAGACGCAGTGACCCCCGCGATGTTTCACGTTTGCTTAGCCCTGTGTTATTTCATCAACTCCTCCTGCCAGTGAGTGGGCATCTCAGTCCTGTTACATAGATGGTGAAACTGAGTCTCAGAGGGGTCTCCTGCACAAGGTCACACAGCCGATAAACCTCTTCAAACCCTGGTTTCTTCCGTTCCAGAACCTGCCTGCCGAGTGGCCTCCTGAGCTGGAAGCTACTGCAAAACGTCCCCAGGGCGAGAGGATCAAAGGGAGACGGGGCCCAGGGCGGGGAGGGGCTCTCCCTGTCACAGACCCAAGCCCTCCTGCCCCACGGGAAGAGCGTGGTGATGATGGACCGCGGCTGACCTCTCCTGGTGCTTCCTTCTCCGGGACTCTGGTGAGGCAGTGCCGTGGGTGGCCGCACTCATTCCTCAAGGCCTTGTGAGGAAGGTGGGCACTGCCATCCTTCCCAGTTCACAGACCGAGCCGAAGCCTCCACGTGGGGAACCTGCCCCAGGTCATGCATGGAGTGTGTGGTGGAGGCAGGGTCCGCTCTTAAACACTGGAGCATGGTGCTCGCCCAAACCACTAGGAAACCTGTCCAGAAGAATCCGAGACTGCACCTCCCAGCAGTGGGCCCTCGGGGATTAGCCAGGCTCCTTCCTCCGCCAGCCCGAGAACCAGGGGCCAGAGAGGGAGAAGAACTTGCCCAGGGTCGCACAGGGTCAGCTGCAGAGCCCACCTGGGACGGTGCAGCCTCAGGCTCTGTCCACACTGCAAGGGCAGCTCATCACCCACCGGGGCGGCCTGTCCTCTCTGAAGCGGGCTGGGTTTGGGGGGCTTTCCCAGGCCCCAGTTCTTTGTGACTCGGGGAGCAAACCCTGGGGGTGAACTGGCCCTTCCAATGGCAGTCGGGAAGGGTGTCACCAATGCCCTGAAGCAAAATCGAAAGAAAGCCCAGCGGGGATTCCCGGGCCAATCGCAGCTTTATTTACCGCTGAATTAAGAGAAGGAAGAGCGAGCAAGTCAGAATCATTAAAATATAGAGCAAGAAAGTCACATTTTTCCATTTGCCATATTAAAGAGAAGGGGGGGATGCACGCCAATTGGCTTGTCATCTTCTCATTAAATAACAGATGGCGGCTGAGTCACTGCTCCCGGCAGGCAGGACGCTGCTGTCTGCCGGCTTCCTCGCTGGGGCCCAGCCGCTCGCTGGGGGACTCAGAGGGCCTGCGGGGGGCAGAGGAGGAGGAAGCCCAGCTCCTTCCGCCTGCTCCTGCATCCAGCCCCATTCCCACCCCCGCAACCCCCCAACCTCCGGAAAACCCATCCTTTCCTTCTCGAATGGTTCTGAGCGCCCCCGCGTGCCTGGCCCTGTGCACCTGTGCCCGCGGAGGCCCCAGCCTGGTGAGGGAGACAAAATGGGCAAGAACATGGTATCCTGAAGTAGGCATTATGGGAGAGGACGCCCAGGGGCTGTGTGTACCCAGCAGAGGCCGCTGACCCAGCCTGAGGGGAGCAGGACCGGGATCCACAAAGAACCTGGGCAGGGGGTTCTCCTCTCTAAGGACCACTGAGGCAGCCACCCCTGGACCCTCTGCTGCCCAAGAGGTCTGGGTCTCCTTGCCTGGAATCTGCTCTTTCCTACAGAACGCCTTGCCCCTGGGGGCCCTCCCCCCTCCCCTCAGTGTTCCTCCACTCTTCCCTTCCTCCAGCCCCCCCACCCCCCATATGCTTATATGCTTGTTGGGCACCTGCCCCCTGCCAGGCCCGGGGTGGGCACAGAGGAGCAGAGACCCTTTCCTCCAGCCATTTCTGGCCCGTGGACAGTTATCCGCACGTCCCTCTTGCTGGCCTGCTGACTCTTGTCACTGTTGCTTTTGGGGACTCAAGTGCAGACCCCACTGCTGTGGACATTTCTTCACATGGGCAGTGTGTTTCAGGTGCTCTCTCCACAGAGCTCTTGGTGGACCCAGTGAGCAGTAGCCATGGCTGCAGTCTCTTGTGGGTGGGAGGGGGGGCTGTGATGGGTGATGACCCTTTTTTTTTTTTTTTTGGTGAGGAAGATTGGCCCTGAGCTAACATCTGTTACCAATCTTCCTGTTTTTGCTTGAGGAAGATTGTCCTTGAGCTAACGTCTGTGCCCATCTTCCTCTATTTTGTATGTGGGACGCCGCCACAGCATGGCTTGATGAGCGGTGTGTAGGTCCACACCCGGGATCTGAACCTGCAAACCCTGGGCTGCTGAAGTAGAGCACGTGAACTTAACCACTATGCTGGCCCCGGGTGATGACTTTTAATGAGGTTCCTTTCAAGGAGCAATTTGGGGCATTGCTCCATTGGGGATTTTGATTGGGATTGCACTGAATCTGTTATTGGCTTTGGGTAGATGGACATTTTAACAATATTAATTCTTCTGACCCATGACCATGGACTATCTTTCCATTTGCTTGTGTCTTCTAAAATTTCTTTCATCAAAGTCTTGTCATTTTCATTGTAATACAAGAGGATGGAAAGGATCTTCCACTTTCTTGGTTAAATTTATTCCTAAATAATTTGTTCTTTTGATGCTATTGTGAATGGGGTAGTTTATTTCTTCTTCAGATGTTTTGTCATTAGCGTACAGAAACGAAGTTGATATCTGTATGTGGATTATATAGCCTGCAACTTTACTGAATTCATTGATTAGTTCCAACAGTTTTTTGATGGAGCTTTTAAGATTTTCTATATGTAAGCACATATCATCTCCGAACAAAGATAGTTTTACTTCTTCCTTTCTGATTTGGATGCCTTTTATTTCTTTATCTTGCCTGATTACTCTGGCTAGGACTTCCAGTACTATGTTGAATAGGAGTGGTTAAAGTGGCCACCTTTGTCTTGTTCCTAATTTTAGAGGAAACGCTTTCCGCTTTTCACCACTGAGTATGATGTTAGCTGTGCGCTTATCATATTTATTTATTTTTTTTTGTGAGGAAGGTCAGCCCTGAGCTAACATCCATACTAATCCTCCTCTTTTTGCTGAGGAAGACCGGCTCAAGCTAACATCTATTGCCACTCCTCCTCCTTTTTTTTCTTCCCCAAAGCCCCAGTAGATAGTTGTATGTCATAGTTGCACATCCTTCTAGTTGCTGTATGTGGGACGCGGCCTCAGCATGGCCAGAGAACTGGTGTGTCGGTGCACGCCCGGGATCCGAACCCGGGCTGCCACTAGCGGAGTGCGTGTGCGCTTATCATATATGGCCTGTATTATGTTGAGGTTTCTTCCTTCTATACCCAGTTTGTTGGGAGTTTTTATCCTGAAAGAGTGTTGTATTTTGTCAAATGCCTTTTCTGCATCTATTGAGATGATCATATGATTTTGTTTGTGTGTGTGAGGAAGATTAGCCCTGAGCTAATATCCCTTGCCAATCCTCCTCGTTTTTCTGAGGAAGACTGGCCCTGGGCTAACGTCTGTACCTATCTTCCTCTATTTTATATGGGACGCCGCCACAGCATGTCCTGACAAGCGGTGCATATGTCCGTGCCTGGATCCGAGCCTGCGAACCCCTGGCTGCCGAAGCAGAGAGAGTGGACTTAACAACTACACCACAGTGCCGGCCCCAATCATATGATTTTTATCTTTCATCCCATTTATATCACGTCAATTGATTTGCATATGTTGAACCATCCTTGCATCCTAGGGACAAATCCCACTTGGTCACAGTAGATGATCCTTTCATGTGTTGTTGAGAATTTGGGCCAACGGAGATTCCCAGCTCGCACCCCTTGTTCTTCCCTTACATGTGTCACAGACTCTATTAAAATCCAGGCCTTGTTTTTACAGGACACGAGACTTTGCTGTGACTGATGGTCGATGTCATAACTCTGGTTTCTATCATATTCAAAAGGAAATAACAGGCAATGCTGTGTGCGGAAAACAGCCAGGCACCCTTACGCCCCATCACAGGTACCTTGGGAACCAGTCCAGCTTAACAGAATGTACTTGGGTTTGGGACTCCCAAATGGGTCTTAATTGACCAGACATTCATTCTTTAAGCACTTTAGAAATAATAACTCACTTGATCTCCCGTCCTGACTCCAAAGCTTGTGTGGAAATGGGTTCTGCTGGGTCCCAGCAGTGGGAATTGGGCAAATTCCTTCCTGACCCTCAGACTCCCCCCAGGCAAATGGCAGGAGCGGTCCCTATAGCCTGGGTTATGGTGAGGACTCAACATGAGCCGGGCCAGCCCAGGAGAGGGAATGACCCCTGGGAGGGGCCTGACAACACCAACCCTCAGTTTTAGGTCACCAGTGCACCAGAGGAAGGGTATTCAGGGTGTCCGGGTCACCCAGGCTCCCTCCAGGAGCCCAGCTTTGGGACATTTGGATCAGATGTTGATGTTTTTCGTGGCGACATCTTTGCCCTCGGTGCAGGCATTTATGGAGGTGTGTGTCTGACACTGCCTGGCATCCATTGGTAACGGGCCGTCACACTCCCCACCCCCACCCTGCCGAGAGTTCCTGTCAGACCTGCAACTCCAGGCCGCCTGCTCTGATCTTAACAGGCTCTTCTTGTCTGCGGGATAAATTATGAAATTCTTTGCATTTTTGGTTCAGCAACATCTGGTCTCGTTGATCTGCAGCCCCTGACGAATGGGTGTTGAGGTCTTTTTCTTGTCCACCCTCGCTGGCTCGCAGTTTCCACCTGTTTGAAATCAGTATTCTCTGGTGTAAATCGTGACATGTCCTCTGCACAGTGCCATGGTTCGGGATCTCTCCAGACAGCTCTGCAGTGTGAGGGGTGGCTGGCAGGCACGTGCCCCGCTGGCTTGGTCTGCGAAATGATTTCTAGGATATCGGCAGGCAGCCTGGTGGGACCAGCATTGGTGGGCATTCTCTCCTCACCTGGATGTCCCCCAACACTGACAATTCAGCATGTCCCAAAAACCCATCCCTTCTCCCCAAATCTGCTCCTCTTGGCTTTCTGATCTCTGAGGGTCCCCACCACCCACCCAGTCACCCAACCAAGAAACCTGCCTGCCTACAACCCCGTTAACAAATTTTGTGGAGTTGCTTCCTAAAACGATCTAGAATCCTCCTTCTTGTTTCCTTGTAAGTACTATTGAATAACTGTTTCGCTTGTAAATACTGTTGAATAACTCTGATTTCCCAGCCTCCAATCTTGCTCTTCTCTAAGCTGTCCTCCAGTGGCCACAAGAATAACCTTCCTATGATACACATCTGATAATCTCGCTCCCCCTCTGGCTCTCTGTTGTCTTAAAGGTGAAGCCTGGGTTCCCGAGCATCGCCTGCAAAGCCCCCTTGCTCAGGACCTGCCTTCCTCTCTGCTGCATCTCCCCCTTCATCTCTGCCTTCCGGCTCTCGGTGAAGAATGCCCTCTTCGCCCTCTTGCGTCTGAGAGACTTTGGTGACTCTTTCAAAACCTCAGTCCTTTCCGGACTTAATCAGCTCTCTTCTGTGCCTTATAAATACTTCCCTATCACCTGTCTGCAGCAGAGACAGCCAGGTGTTCACCAAAGACCGTACTCCCTGCCTCAGCATCGAGTCATGGTCAGGAGGGGCTTTCCCAGGTCCCTCCGTGTCTCGGTGGAGCCTCCTGACTAGGTCTCACCACGGGACCTGAGGGGAAGTGGTGTGTGTCACTTCCAGGCAAGGAGCCTGAGGCAGGTCTCCCGTCCTCTCTTGTGTGCTTTCACAAGCTTGATGTCGATGAGCACGGCACCCTCAGAGTTATGCTGGAAGATGCTGCAGCCCCATTGTGGCAGAAGTCTAGGGGTCTGAATCAAAACTTAGAGGAGAGCTGCCCACTGACCAGAAATCAACGTACAGCAGCAGCTAACATTACCCTAAACCAAGGGCCAGCAAACCCTAGCCCAAGGGCCAAATCCGGCCCACCGCCTATGTTTATAAAGGAAGTTTCATTGGAACACATACTCATCCACTTACACATTGTCTAGGGCTGCTGTCACACTACCATGGCAGAGTTGACTAGGTGTGACAGAGATCACATGACCTGCAAAGCCCCCAGATAGTTACATGTCTAAACGTCACTCTCTGTCGTGGTCCCTGATCACCTTTAGGAACTTATGCCCAAGTGTGTCTACCTGGAATGCGGGACTTGGCTGCTCTGCCTTTGCCTCTGGCCTGGCCTGTCAGGGCCTCATGAAGGTAGAACCCCTTCCTTCATTGTCTTCTAGAAAGGCTCTAGTCTCGGCCCTCCCTCCTCATAGATCCTCCATGTAGACCCAGTTCTGCTCTTGGGACCTACGCTCAACCGCTCTTCCCCTGGATAACTGGCCTTGGCTTGGCCAGCGCTGAACCCAGCATGCTGAGCCCTTTACATCTACCACATTCCCAAACCTGGTCTTCTTGGTTTCCCTGTCCAGTTCCATCTGAGACCTAGTAGGGTCTCTCCCCCAGCTTGTGAGACGGTGGGCGATCCTCCACCAGCCTTCCTGGGACTCCAGTGGGGTTTCTGGGAAACCCACAAAAGTTGCCCAGAACATTTCATAGAACCCCATCAAATTCTGTGTGACAATACCAAATGTTATAAAACCCTGGCAAAATGCTGGTATTCTATGATGTCTTGTTTTACCCGTAGAGTACCAAAGTCTTATTTATACCCTTAGGGGACAGTCTTCAGGGGTTAAAAATAATACACTGCTTAAATAGGGTGATGGAATCAAAATGGACAGATGGCATAGGATTCACTTCTTTCCATCTACCTAAAATGGTTTACAACTCGAGCAAGCCGAGATGGACACATAAACAAGCTGAAGCTGGGATAAGCAAGCCAGATGCCTCCTCTGGGAACGTTTATTCATCAATGTGGCACTTAGAGTCAAATAAAACACAAACGTAATCATTTAGTGGGCAATCCTGAATACTACAATACAAGCAAACCCTGTCCTGCCCCCCCAGCTACCCTGCAGAGCTGAGGGGTGAGTTGGTGACATCAGCACATCACCGCGGTCTGTGCAGGCTCTGGAATGGGAGCACGCGGGAATCCAGCGCCGGGCACACCTACCTCCTGGGGCTCAGAAGGCTCAGGTGAGGCAGTACCTGGTTCACAGAAGAGACGATACAAGAGCGCAAGGAGGCTTTGGGCTCATCCAGTGGATGAGCCTCGCACTGCAACAGTGAGAAACAGAGGCCAGAGAGAAGGGGCTCATCCAAGGTCACAAGACTGGAGTCTCCATCCAATTAACTAAAAATCAAATTGAAAAAATGCCCACC
The DNA here is from genome assembly GCF_057802395.1 of Ceratotherium simum simum. NCBI lineage: Eukaryota > Metazoa > Chordata > Mammalia > Perissodactyla > Rhinocerotidae > Ceratotherium > Ceratotherium simum. The sequence goes on from NC_141923.1 coordinate 6,927,470, forward strand.
TGTGCGTGGTGCTTAGTGTCTGACAGTTGGCAAAGCATTATGCTTCCATCCTAACAATAATCCTGTGAGGTAGTCAAGGCAAGGATTTTATGTTCATCTTGCTGATGGGGAAACTGAGGCACAGAGAGGAGAAAGGGCTACCTGGAGACTGAAATTTAGGTTCAGATGCTCAGATGTCCGGATGCTTCCCTTCCTCCCTCCTGCTCTCTCTTTCCTCTCCTCCCCCCTCCTCGTCCCCCACTTTGTCCCCCACTAGGCTGGTGCCTGTCCCTGCTGACTTCCCTGCAGAGAGCAGAACTCTCAGAGCCGCCATGGTCCCTGAGCTCGGTCAGTCCAGAGGCCTCGTGTCGAGGATGAGGGCACAGAGTCTCAGGGACAGTATGTGACCAGCCTGAGATTCCTCAGGTGTCCAGGCTCAGGTCCCTGGGTGCCTGTGCCGTGTCCTTTCCATCAGTCCACGTCCAGCTCCATCTCTGGTCCCTCAGGATAGACATGGAGGACTTTGGGACGCTGGGTTTGGCAGTTTTTCAGGACAGATCCATTTGTCCCGTGGTCACACATGGTCCCACTTGGTCACGCCCCTCTGCTCGGGAAGCTGGTTGGCCATGTTTGCATCTCTGCGGATTTCCCCATTTGCTGAAGTCCGAGCTGGGCTCCAGGGGGCGGGGCAAGCCTCATGGTGTGGCAGTCATCAGGGAGCCCCTCAATGGGCCCCACTTCTTCGGGGACCAGCTTATCTATCTTCAGGAAGAATCATCTCCCACCATCTTCCCCATCAAATGGCAGCTGGAGTTAATTTCCCCACATGTGTAGCCAGGAGGCACTCTCTAGTCCTCTCCCTGTCGGGGCACCTCCTGGTAACGGATTCCATCCTGGGCCACCTTGGCCACATCCCTCCCTCTCTGGCCTCCTTCCTTACCTGTAAAGGAAGGCTGCGTGTGCGAATGTGCGAGTGTGTGTGTGTGTGCATGCACGTGACCTGTACGTGCCCTTCCAGGCTCCATACCTGATGGTGCTGGCTCTTTCTATGCAGGATAAAGTGTTCTTATGCTAATGGTATTCCCACACGCAGACCTGCTCTATGTGGCCCCCTCACACCCTCCTGCTTTTGTGCCTGAGGATTCCCCGGCAAGAAAGGAGCTCACGTCCCACCATCATCCAGACCAAACTCCACACTGCTGCGTGTAGCTGATACTTTCTCTTTCAGCCGCTTGGGATACAAAATTAACACACATTGCTTTTAATATTCAAATTAATCAGACTCAGAGCCCCTCATCCCTGTGGGTCCTGGAGCGAAATGCTGTGCTTCCCTTCCTGAAGTCTGCTCTGGTCGTGATCCAAGACCTCCAGGCGTGGACTCAGCAGAGGCTTTGGTCCCTGTGAAATCTGACTCAGACACCCCGCCTTGAGGCCGGAGGTCTTCACAACAGCCGCTAGAGAAGGATGGTGCCAATAGATTGGCTGAGACTCCCAGTTGGCTTTTTAGATGCTCCCTTTGTGCCAGGGTGGCTGAATCAGACCATATTCCAGCAACAAGCCCCCCGACACCCCACAAGAAACCCAAGGTCACCTGGCAAGATCTCTTGTTTCTCAGCGTGCTTTCCACTTTAGGAGTCCTGGAATCTTTTGCCAGCTGACCTTAGATAGGGCCATCCCAGTATCTTGATTTTTAGCTCACACATTGTTACCCATCCAAAAGACTGCTTCTTAGTTCCCTCTGCAGTGAAGTGAATAATTTAATGCCAATGAAGGATGAGCAGAAGTGTCCTGTGGGACTTCTAAGAATTCATCTTAAAAAGTTAGGAGCATGTTCTTCTTCAATCCTTACTTTGTCCTGCTGTCTGGAACATGGATGTGACGGCTGGAACTCTAGCAGCCATATTAGATCACAAAGGTCACACTTTAGTGATGGGGGAGCAGTACGTCAGAAAGAGCTCGGATTCTTGACGGCCCTGTGTCCTTCATATCAGTCCTGTATTTCCTACTTCTGGATCTCTTTAATGTGAAAGAGAAATAAATTTTTATTGTGTTTGAGTCATTGTTATTTTGGGTTTTCTGTCACATGTGGTTGAACATGATCCTAACTGATACACCAGGCAAGCTCGATTTCTAAACAAAGAGAAACGTAGAGGGTATTTGCGGGCCTCACATGTTCCCTTCCCTGTTGCAGCTATAGAGCCTATCTTCTGTGAGGGGACATGCAGATCCTTGTGTACCTTGCTTAAGAACAAGAGACAATAGCAACAATCTGTTTATCCCATCTGTTTTCCATAAGAGGGGAAATGGTTACATGGTGATGACAGACAATCTCAGGCCCGGTGGAGGGGATTTTCCCTGAGTCTCCCACAGGAGGGACATTGGGGATGGAGGGGACACAATGAGGAGATACTCATGGAGCCAATCACAAGGGATTCTAGCGCTGAGAGAGTTAGTAATTTCTGAAGCCCATTTTCATTCATTATAAACACATTAGCTCCCACTCCTCTTTCTCCTACCAAGTAGCCCCAAAGACAGCATTATTGTCCTCACCTTACAGGCGGTAAACTTGAGGCCATCGGTGTGGTGTGGCTTGCCTGGGTCGTAAATGCCTACGCAGGTCAGCTTGGCTCCATTTTGTTATACTTTCTCTTAGTGGAGGATGAGCAATCTAGCAACCACATGTCCTAGGCTTTCCAGAAAAGTCCCAAGTTCATTAAGTGTTGGGGTATTTTTTTTTTTATCTCTCTCAAAGCACATTTGTTTCAGACAGTTTACACACACACTGAGTTTTGGTTTGGAAAATATATTGGTCATTGGGAAAACGCCTTTTAAAACCATCCTCCAAAGTAGCAAGTGTTTCTGAGAAGGATGGAAAAACTGCTAAAGAGTTCAGAGAAGTCAGAGAAGACTTCCTGGAGGAGATCGTCTTTGATCAAGGTATAGAAATAACAGTGAACTGGGATGCAGGAATACTCTCTGGCGATAAGTAGGGCTCTGGAGAGGAGGTGATGGTGAGGAGATGGCCATGGAAGGTAAGAACATTCTGGAAGAGGGAAGAACACATGAAATGCAAAGACTTAGGGGCTCCGGTGAAGCATGAGGGAGCTGTGAAGCATTCGATGTACCTGGAGTGAGCGTGAGGGGAGCAAAGTGGGACGAGACAAGGCAGTGGTCCCGTGAGGGATGGGGTGACCTCTACTAGGACAGGGGCAGGGGGAAAGGAGAGAGGGAGACAGGCTGAAGAGACCTCAGAGAGGCCGACTGGACAGGACAGGACTTCACCACTGATCAGACGTGAGTGGATGTGAGGAGGGAGGAGCTGAGAGTCCCTGGGTTTCCAACTTCAGCCTTGAGTGACACTGGCACCGCCACACAAGACGACAGGCTCCTTTCTTCTGCACAAGAGGCATGTGGCCAGCACACACAGGTTAGTAATTAATGTTGTGCCCCACCCCTAGGGACATGCTTTAAATATTTTTTTTTAAATTCATTTTATGAGCTCAAAGAGAAAGCGATTTTCTGTTAATAAAAACTGCATACAGAAAAAGGTTCACTTACTAATTGTCTTCCAAATAGGCAAAAAAGTTGAACCAAACATTTCCTCTACTTTTTTGTTTGTAGTTCTTGTTCTCAGTTCAGCTTGGTATATGTGATTGTGTCTTACCAGGAAAAAAACATGAAAAAGATGTGGACCAAAGTATGACTGGTCTTATTTACGTGTGATGTGCTCATAGGTGATTGGTTATTTTTCTTAGTGTTTCCCAAGTTTTCTTCACTGAGCAGAGCGATATTAAAAAACAGGTTACCTGAAAAGGAAGACAAAACAGCTTCGCTCCAGATTTCTCCTCTGAAGGCTACACTCTAGAAATAAAAACTTGCTTCGGAATTTTGAGGGGGAAAGTTTGTGGGCCAAGAGGTATGCAGCAGCCAAGTGTCTTTCATGAGTGAAGGCCACAGGGAAGTCTCCTTCAATGGGCCAAGACTGGGAGAAATATGGCTCATGGTACCTGCCCGGAAAAAATCATGCAAAGACTTACAGCCAACTGAGAGATGAATCAAAACGAAGACTCAGGAATGGAAACTAGTAGTGTAAAGGGACTGGCAAGAGACATGGAGGCCAACTAAACACACAGGTTCGGGTAGAAATGCTGCTGTCTACGATAGAATGAGAAAAGCCAAAACAAACCACGAAAAAGAGATTTATAAAATAAAATCTTTGTCTGAAAAAAAAAGCCTGGGTCTATAACCCCAAATGGAAACAACAAAGACTTGAGGGCCAAAGAGGAAGCAAAGCCTGATAAATTACCACAAATACATAGCAATCAGTCACGTGTCATTATACCGTTCTTGATTTTGGCAAATATAGAAATAGAAGGCTGAGTGTGCATTTGATTATCTTAAAGGAGATCATAATAGAACTAAAAATGTGCTCCAAAATTTGGAGCTCTCTGACATCTCTGCCATGGCAGAGAACTTTTGTGTGAGAAAGAGGAAGATACCTACACCTGTAATGTTTTCACAGAGCTGCATCAGTGCTGGGGAGGGAGGCTGAGGCCCCAAGAGGGTGGTCTCGAATCTTTTAGACCAATGTGGCAGGCGTGGTTGAAAACAGCTCTATTGAGGTATAACAGACGTACAATAAAGCTCACATATTTCAGGCGTACAATTTCATACATTTTGGCATAGATGGACACCTGTGCAGCCATCACTACACTCAAGAGAGTGAATAAATCACCACCCCAAACGTTTCCTCCATAACCCCCCTCTCCCTCCCCACTGGAACAGATAAAGTGAGCAACACTTTATGTAGACAGCAAGACAGAGAGAACGAAGAATAATAAGGGACCAAGAAACATAAAGCATAAAACAAGACAACAGAAATAAGGCTATATATGATTTAAATAATCTAATAAAAGGCAAAGACTCTCAGAATAATAATACCAATAAAGTGTCTACCTTTGTACACACAGGGAAAGAACTCACCTTATTTTCAAGTACCTGTGGGACGCTGACCAGAGCTGAGGGTGTGCCAGGTCATAGAAATCCTATTACATCCAAAAAACGAATTTCACAGATCACCTTTTCTGATCCAGACAAAATTAAACCACAAGTAACTGTAATTTTTTTTAAAAAGTCTTCTTAATAATGATGAGAACACAGGGAAATGAACTACATTTACGGAATATTTGGAAAGCAATGAAAATAAAAACACCATGTTTGATAAGAATAAAGCTATTCTCCAAGGCAGATTCGTAGTATTTAGTGCATTGTTTATCAAAAAAAGCTAAAACTTGTATATGATTTAAGCATTCAATTCAATAAATTAAAAAAGAGGAAAAAGCAACCTCAGTAAAATAAAAAAGATAAAGCCAAACATATTGCTGTAAAAAACAGAGCTGATAAGTAAACGTGAGTTTATTTGAAAAATATAGACGCTTCAGTAATCTGGCGACTCTAATTAAATAAAAAGATACAAAAAAACAACATGGCAAAGAGAATATAATTGCAGAGAGGTGGTTTACAAAAATAATAATATATATAATAATGCTTTGAAAATCTCAGTGAAAATAGGCAACTATCTGGAACACTATAAATTAACAAAAATCTTGAGAAGATATCAAAAACTTCAAAAATGTCAATGATTACAGAATACATTGAAATTTTTATACAAGTACTTTAAAAGAAGGTTGCTGGCCAGATAGTTTTATATGTAAGTTATTTATCATATTTAATGAGCAGATGTATAACTCTTCCAAAGCATAGAAAAGACCAAAAGCTAGCCAAATAATCTCACAAAGCTGAAATAATCTCGTCATCAAAAATCTATCAAAGCTAACCTCAAAATAACCGACCGACCTGTCTCACTTATGAATACAGATGTGAAAATTCTAAATAAAATGCTCACAGGTCAAATTCAATAGCATGTTAATTATTCATCATATTCCAGTAGACTTTGTCCTAGAAATGGAAGAATGGTTTAATGTTAAGGAAAATCTATTAGTATGAAAAATCAATAGGTTACACAAGAAAAAACTTATATGATTATCTCAATAGATGCCTAAAAGGCATTTGACCCAAATGAATATTTATTCCCATTCTTAAATAATAATATTTAACATAAAATAGTTTTTATTCTGTGCTGGCCACCTCACTAAGTACTTGACGTGGTTTATATTATTAAACACCCATAGCAGCTCCTTGAGACGGGTCCATCCTCCTTCATATGGCTGATCCCTTTACCTGTACATCAACCTTATCTCCTCCCCTTCTATCACGTGTGAAAGGATGCTCTCAAGGGATGAAGCACCGTCCTGTGTGGATGAAAACAAAGAAACACGTGTGAGTTAGGGTGAAGGCTGAGCTGTGTGAACACAGGTGCTCCCCAACACAGTGGCTTCATAAGACGGGAGGGGGTCCCGCTTTTCTTCATCGGTGGTGGGCGGTTCCACTCCTGGTGGTAACTCAGGGATTCAGGTTCATCTTTCCATCCTGTCTGTTATTAATGAAAACAATAATCCCTCATGTACAGATGGTGTTTTCCACTTTACAAAGCAGGAGCGTTTTACAAAGCATAGGACCCCTATGAGCTATTGATTATTATCCTGGTTTTGCAGATAATGAGCCTGGAGCTCAGAGGCCCACGTCAAGCAGACAAGCATCGCACAGCTAGAAAGAGGTGAAGCCAGGACTGGAACGCGGGTCCCGCCCGCTCTCCCCTAAGTCACTCTGCTTGTGACGGGACCCCTTTCATGTGTTTACAGCCCTGCCTGCCTCTAACCCACAGCCGAGGAGGGTGCCAGCAGGTGCCTTCCTTAGATTGGAGATTGCAGAACGTCTTTTGGAACTCTCGTCTCTCCCAGCTGGAGTTTTTCCAGAGGGTCTGGCAGCCCCTTCCCATATGCATTCAGGGTCCTGCCAAGAGCCTTTCAAATGTTCCCCAAGAAAAGGCCAGACCTGTTCATTGGGCTCTGCGGCTGGCCAGACACCACCCTCTTATATGCTGCATAGAAATAAAACACGGAGATGACAAACAGCTTCGAGGAATTGAAATGTCAGCGCGACACCCTGAAATCTCCTCTGGGCGTGTAACTTGGAGATGGTAAAGGTTGCGCAGAAAGGAAACTGTTAGCTGGGAACCAAGGGAAGTTCCTCCTCTGGCTTCTTGGAGCCAGCAGCTCCAGGAGAAACAGTGTTGATGCCAGGAGCCCACCCTGACTCTGAGGCAAGCCGTGGGCCAGTGACTGCAACCTGCCCCCTCTCGGTGCTCTAGCTGCGCCAAACCACTTGTAGCTCCTGGAAGCTCTCCCCGTCCCTGTCACCTCCCCTTCTCCAATGCCCCTCCATCCCTGCCCTCTGATCTGCCAGGGCGGCCACCTCCATTCACGCCATCGCCCCAGACCTCGAGCTCCTTAAGGGTAGACTGCATCTTCCATTTCCATACCCTGGGGCCCTGCTGGGGACAGAGGAGGGGCTCAATAGATATTTGTCCAGTGAACAAACGACACTTCCTGGAGCCCAGCTTTCAGAGTGGACAGAGGCCAAGCCCTGACATCCTTTCCACCACCCACTGGCAGCCAGCAGGAAAGGCCACCTGTGTCCTGGCCCCAGAGGCAAGGACACTGGGCATGGAAAGAGGGCCGGCCTGGGGGTGGGCCTCCCACATTCTCCCACTGCTGGGCCTCAGTTTCCTCATTTGCAGAATGATGGGGGTGGACCACCTCTAGGGCCCCCCAGGACCAGTGCTGTGCTCAGATGCAGAGCAGTTTGAATTCCTTCTTCTGGTGGATGTTGCTGCCAAATAGCCTTGCCCCGGCCTGACTTCCTGGCCCTTCTGCTGCTGCTCCCCCAAGCCCGCCACCTCTGCTCCTTCCAGACCTGAGGAAGAGCCCTGCAAGGGAGGGGTCCAGAAGTGTGAGCTCCATGCACTTCACAGAACCTCCACCCGGAGTAGATGCTTGTGTGCGCATATCTGTGTGCTGGTGGGTGCCAATCTGTGTGCACATCTCAGGTACCAGCGTGGGTGTGTGTTGGTTTGTGTCTTGTGTGTCATCCCATAGATCTGATCAGAGACAGATTAGAATCAGGATCACGTGCTCTGGGGGAATGGATGTAGGGTCAGGTTGGGGGTCACACTGAGGAGGGAGGGGTGTGTGTACACCTGCACGGGCGCAGATACACAGGACACCTGTCATGAGTCTGGCCAGAGGACGTGCCTGTGGGTAGGTGAGGGTGTATGTGTGTGTTCGTGGGTTTGTGGGTGTTTGTGAGTGTGTGTATGTTAATGTGCATTTCTATGTGAGTACATTTGCATTCATGCTCACGTGTGTGTGTGTGTGTGTGTGTGTGTGTGTGTGTGTGTGCAGGTCCACCTGGGACCTGTTCAGAAGCAAGAGGAGATGTGCTGGCTGGCAGACGAAGGCTTTGGTAAGCGGGCATACTGCTGGCATCACCGCTCACCTTTCCGTTTTTATCCGTTCTCGAGTATTGATAGTCATGTCTGAGATGTTGGTACGGCGGCCACGGTTCTCTGAGCCAGAGCACCGTGTGAACTGTGAAATCTGTCTACCCCACGTGGGAGGCAGAGCCGGCTTCCTATTTTAATCCTCTGAGACTCCAAAGGTTAGTGGTTTCTGCAGATCGAACCGCGGGGTCACACACACGAGCTCCTCACCAGTGTTCTTAGTGGCCGCTGGCTGGCTGAGGCTCCTTTGCTGAGTGTGAGGTGGGCCCGTGGGGGACTTTCACAATGTGCATTTCCTCCGGCGTCAGACCTTAGGCTGTAAGGGACCTTAGAAACTCGTAGTTGAATCTCTCTCATTAAGGACTGGGGATGGACGTCCAGTGACGCATCCGAGGTTACAAAGGAGCAGAAGTGTAAACCCAGATACATCCAGCCCCAAAGAGGTCATAGAAAGCACAGGACGTGCGTGCACGGCTAGCAGCAGGCACAGGAGGGCGGAAGGCCGGGGAAAGGAGTTGGGGCTTTCCCATCAGCAGTGGGAGCCGTGGATGGTTTTTGAGCAGGAGAGGCGTTTGCTCTTTGGCACATTTTAGGGGACTTCATCTGACCTCCGTGCGGTGCAGAGGAGAGTGTTGGGTGGGAAGGTGAGACAGAAGCCGGGAGGCCCCTGGGGCTCTGGGGAGCCTTGACAGCGGCTTTACAGATGTGAGGAAGAATCAAAGAAGGAAAAGCAGGGCTTCAGCAGGTGGAGAAGGGCAGGAAGGGCATTCTGGGCAGAAGAAACAGCAGGTGCAAAGGCAGCGAGCGGGGAGGTACCAGGTGCGTGTCGGGGAGTCACGCGTTCTGGTGTGATCAGAGGGTCCCTGTCATGACAGTGCTGGTGCCTGAAGCTGCAAAGCCAGGCAGGAGAGCCCTGGATGTTGTGGGGGCTCTGGCTTCTCTCCTGAGGCCCCGAGGAGCCATTCGAGGCTTGGGTCCTGCCCCCCCAGATCTACATTTCAGAAGGACAACCCACAGCGGTGTGTGGGGTGGGTTACGGGGTGGGGAGGAGCATAGCTGAGGGTGCAGGGAGAGGGTTACTTTCCAGGGGGACTTAAGGCTAGGACAGCACAGTCCCAGAGGAGGCAGGTGAGACCCCGATGTGGGAAGCAGCAGCATGGGGAGGTGGCCCAGGGGGAGGCATAAAGCATGCTTGTCCCCCCCAACTTCCCCCATTCCTCCCACCCTCTCAAGCTGTCTTTGGACAGGCCAGGGGGCCAGAGAACTCTGGGTGCACCTGTCCTTGTCCTACGACCCCCGAAGGAAGTCACCTCTGCAGGCTCAGGCCTGGGCACATCCCTCACCTGGCTCCTTTCCTCCCCACCTCTCAAGGAAGGCGTTGGTGGCTCCATTTCATAGATGGGGAGACGGAAGCCCAGAGAGGTGAGTCCCTTGCTTAAACAGCACAGCCAATAAGAGGCAGAGCTGGGACCCACACGCACCTGCCTGACAAAACAGGGAGCTTGCCGTTTAGGAGTGGGGGCTCTGGGGCGGGACGGCCTGGGTTCAAATCCCACCTCCCCCGCAGCAAGCCCCCAGCCAACCTCTGCTTCCTCAGCTCAACACCCTAGAGGGCGGTTCTAGTGCCCGCCTCGCAGGGGCAGGTGAGCAAACGTGAGTATTAGAGGATGTCGCTGTGTAAATGTGCTCACCCTTCTTCCTCAGAAGCAAGATGCTCTGCTGTGTGCGTTGCTTCCCACCAAATTCCTACCAACATGTGTATTCATCAGCCAAGGCTGCGGTAACAAGGAATCATAGACGGAGCGGCTTAAATAACAGAATTGTATTGTCCCACAGTTCTGGAGGCCAGAAGTGCAAGATCAAGGTGTGGGCTGGGCTGGTTCCTCCGAGGGCTGGGAGGGAGGGTCCGTTCCGGCCTCTCCCCTAGACTGGTGGTTGCTGGCAATCCTTGCTGCTCCTTGACTTGAAGCTGCGTCACTCTGATTTCTGTCTTCATCTTCACACAGATTTGTCCCCCTGTGTGCGTCTGTGTCCAAATTCCCCCTTTTATAAGAACATGGTCATGCTGGATTAGGATCCACCCTCATGACCTCAGCCTAACTTGACCCTATTCTGTGTTAGTCTCTGCCTGTGAGCATCATGGTCTGTGAGGGGATCAGACATGTCAAAGGCAGGTGCAAGATGGGGTGATGCATGCCCTGAAAGAGGGGGCACAGGGTCTTGAGTACAGGAGGGGGCGGGGAAGCATCGCTGTGCCCAGTTCTGAGGCCCCAGTGGCTGCCGGCACACAGTGGTGCTCACTGCCTCTTTGTGGACGGATGAGTGAATGAGAACAGATTAGAAGAGGGCACAGGGGTGTCATGGCCGAGAAGCACCGAAGCCACTTAAAGAGGCAGGAAGGAATTTATCACCCCAGGCTCCAGCTCCCTGGGTGTTGAAAGATCAAATTCCTGGAATTCATCTCCTCTGTATCTGGGCCGTCCCTTTATCAAGCACAGGGACCCGGGGAGATGCTGGCAGCGTGTTGGGTCTTGAGGGAGGGGGGTAGCTGGGCTCCACTTGAAGCCTGGATTCCAGAAGCCGCCACAGCCAGCTTGATGTATGTGTGGTCTCAGCACAGAATCTTTCCATCATCCAATTGCCCCTATCTACCAACTGGAGGGACAGTCCCTTTGAAATTGATGGCTGGTTTTCCAGAGCCATATGATTCATAATTACCGGCGTGGGGACTCCCATCACCCTGCAAACGTAAAAGCCCCCACGTGGCCTGAAGCAGGGCAGGCGGACATGGCTTTGCTGCCTGTAGAGATGCTGCTGTCACTTTCCGCACCGTCAAAGCTGGTGTCTTGGTTTCCCAGGGGAAGGGGTCCTGCGACAGGGCCACGAAGTGCTTTTAGCTCTTCATTTGGTTCAGTGACCACAGTAGTGGGTCCTCTGTCAGCCACCCCGCCCACCTGTGCAATCCTGGCAAGTCACTTTCCCTCTCTGAGCCTCAGTTTCCCCATCTGTTCAACATGGACTAAGATATTGGGCATAGGTGATTTATTGGAATTATCCCAGTTTGAAGTTTAATAGTTCTTTAGAGCTTGAATGACTTTTACGACTATTGTGGAGAGTCTGAAGACCTTATAAGCTGTTCTTATGGGGAACCTGGTAATAATCTGTCGTTTGAGGGAAAACTTGGCAGCACCAAGATGACGCTGAACTTCACAGCAGCTGGGAGGAATTGATCCTTGACCCACTCACTGCCCATCCAGCAAAGATTCATTCACTCCGTGTCCTGTATGGTACAGGCAGGAGGCAGATGAGGGTCAGACAGTTCTCCATCACCATCCCAGTCTCTGCCCTCGACCCTCTTTATTTCTGCCTCCATCCCTCAGTCTTCTGTCTGTTCCCTCTAAGCACAACACAAATAAAATGGCAAAATGTGGGCTCCCGCCAATGTCAAGATCAACCAGCCCCTTTTGGCATTAGCCAGAGCGGCGTGGCCAATGTCTAATCTTGGAAGACCAAACCTCTCTTTCCAGTATTTTCACCCTAAATTGGCATCCCTGGAAGTCGGCATTTGTGAGCATTTCAAGTGTGTGGGTGATTTGCTCTAAGCGCCATCAATGAGCAAATCTTCGCTGTTTGTTGAACAAATGGATGAATGTTTATTCTGGGGCAGATTGAATATTAGTTGAGCCTTTCTATCCTGCTAATCTTGACGCTAGTCAGATGATCTGCTTTACCCATGAGCAGAACTCCAGAATTTTGGATGGAGACACAAACTTTAGATTGACAAGCAGGACTCTGGTGATGAAACAAACTTGAAAGGTGAGGCCATCACTCAAGGTGGCACAGTAACCTCATGTGGAAGACGGGGCACAGACACTCTTATGGGTCGTCAAACACAGGCCAGGCGTGCCTCTCTGATCGGGTTTGAGGTTTGTAGGTCCCCTAATCAGAAGCATCTCGCTCACTGGGTGGCCATGACACTAGCATTTCCGTCACAGGCTCTTCGTGCCCTTGGCTCAAGCATCTGGTCTGCAGGTGCCTCTGGGGCCACACAGACACCCTGGGAGGGGTAACCGAGAACAGCTCAGGCCACTTGCCAGGGAAAAGGAGCAACAAGCCCTGCGCTGTGGACATGGATGACAGTGCTCAACCAACGGGGTCTGATTCAGAGCCGACCACCAAGGGAACGCCGCACTGCGCACTGCTGTCCAAGGGGAGAAGAGAGAGAGAACGAGAGTTCTCCCAGGGGGCAGGAAGCCACATGGAGGCCCTGCACACACAGTGGGGCCACACTGCGGGGGATTCACGCAGAGCGCAGGGCAGGGTGGGAAGCCCGGCCCCATTCCTACTCTCTCTGGTCATCCCTCAAACCTGAAAGAAGAGAGAGAATCAGAATAAAGAAAAACTGGTAGGAAAATAAGGCGAACTTAGGCAAATATTGCACAAGACATACTGACACTAAAACAATTTTTCATCATTTCTCTGAAATTCGCATTTAACTGGGCATCCTGCATTTTTATTTGCTAAGTCTGGCAAGCTACACCCAGAGGAGATGGAGTGATGGGGAGGCCAGCGTCCTCAAGGTACCAGCTCACCAGGAACCTTCCAGCAGCTTCTTATATTGTCTTTAACGTGGGCTGGGGGCACAATGCCCAAGTGCAGTCCAGCAAGGCCTGGTGTCCGGGCCCAGGTAAGCACCTGCTCTGATGCTGAGCTCCCCGGTGGGCCCTTGGCGGCTGAGATGGTAATTTTTTTTTTTTTTGGTGAGGAAGATTGGCCCTGAGCTAACATCGGTGCCAATCCTCCTCTATTTTGTAGGTGGGATGCCACCTCAGCATGGCTTGATGAGTGGTGCATAGGCCTGTGCCTGGGATCCGAACCTGTGAATCCCAAGGTGCCAAAGTGGATCACGTGAACTTAACCTAACCACTACACCACTGGGCTGGCCCCTGAGACGGTTAATTTTATGTCAGTTTGACTGCACTATGGGGTGCCCAGATGTTTGATCAAACATGATTCTGGGTATGTCAGTCAGGGTGTTTCTGGATGAATTGGTAGACTGAGTAAAGCAGATTGCTCTCTCTAATGTGAGTAGGCCCCACCCAATCAGCTGAAGGTGGAGATAGAACAAAAAGGTTGACATCCCCTGGGTAAGAGGAGACTCCTGCCTGACTGCCTTCGAGCTGGGACATCAGCTTTTCCCTGCCTTTGAATTCGAACTGAAACATCAGTTCTTCCCGGGGTTTGAGCCTGCCCACCTTCGCGTGGGAACTACAACATCGGCTCTGCTGGGCCTCCAGCTTGCTGACTGCAGATTTTGGGACCTGTCAGCCTCCATAATCGTATGAGCCAATTCCTTACAGTAAATCTCTTTATATATGTATACTCTCTTGGCCTGTCTGTCTGGAGAACCCTGCCTAGTACAGCAGCGATGGTGACAGTGAGTTGGAAGCTCCTGTCCCTGTTACCCCCTGGAGCTGCTGCTGCTCCCTGCGGCCTGCGCCACGTGCCTCAGTGTGCCTCGGGCCTCGCCGAGCACAGGGGGCTGGCTGCGGACAGCCGCGGCGCTGGGTGGCCCTGGCACAGGCTGCCGCAGTAGATGCTGTCACCTGCCTGTGTGATGACAGAGAGCTCTTGGAGCCGCTTCCAGGAGGAAACAGACTGATTTTCAGGAGGGAGACGTGCTCTCCGTCTCTTCTAAAATTTGCTGGGATGGCACAAATCTGCTTTTTAAAAGCAAGGGAAATGTCACATTCCAGGAAGGAAGACGGGAGGAGGCGTTTATTAAGTGCCTCCTCTGGGCCAGCTTCCTGCAGGCACCGTTTCACCCGTTTTAGTTCTTGTGAGGACCTCAGGAACGCAGGACCGGATCGTTATGGTCTCTGGTTTATGCCACACGCTCGTGAATGCCCCAGTGTGTTTACATTTTACGCGTGTGAATAATACATCGATGGACCCACCACCCAACATGAGAACCAGAACACTGTCCACAACTTCCTTCTCCCTGGGGCCTCTGCTCTCCCCCGCCCAGGTGACCACGCTCCTGAGTTTTGTGTCGGAAATTAAAAAAGAAAATTATACAGCTTTTCACATATAAGTATTAGAAAAGGTATGTTGTTTAGTTTTACTTTTTTAAGACTTCCTAAAAAGGCATCTCTTTTCACGAGCTTCCCAGGAACCACGTGGGGTCAGGCTGGCTGTGCCCATTTCACAGATGGGCAAGCAGAGTCCCGGCACAGGGAGTGGCCGGGCTGGGATCTGAACCTGAGCCTGTGCACTTGCAAGGCTGTGCTCCGTTAAGGAGCTCCAAGCAGCTGCCCCCTGAGAGGTGGTCAGCTCCCTCAGACAGGGCCGGGGGGTGGGGGTCTGCTTTTTTCACCACAGGATCACCAGGGTCCGGCCCGAGGAGGGGCCCTAGTAGATACTTACTGAGTAAACAAACAGCATCCTTCTCTATGGGTCTGTATGGAAGAAAGGGCACTGTAGTGGCCATCCTTAGGAGCACAGAGAGGTGGGAGGGCATGGACTGTCTCCACAGGAGCTCATATTGAATTTCTTGATTTACCTTTTTTTCCCCAATAAGGAAAAACAAACATGTTTCCCATTCCATAAAATCAGGGGGCACAAACAGAGTTCAGATTCAGGAGTCAGGCGATATTTCATTGGTCCAGCTCTCCCTGCCGCAGCAGGTAGGATATCTGAGTGCACACGTGGCTGCGCAAGTGTGCGTGTGTGTGTGCACAGGGACACTCCTGCATGTGTGCCCGGGAGGAGGCCCGTGGGAATGTCCTGGAACACCCCAGTGGTCAGCCCTTCCCCTCTCTGGGCTGAAAAGCCAGAGGTAAATGAGATGCTGACCAAAGACCCTTTGGGGGACGACTCCCTCTCACTTTCCCTTCTGACTCTCCCGTTCTGGGGAGGGGGCAGCATCCTGGTACCTGAGCTGAGCACTGGTTTTGGAGCCAGACCAACTGGGGTCTTCATTCAGACTCTGCTACTGTCACCAGGTACTATGGTCTGAGTGTTTGTGCCCCCCACAAATTCATATGTTGAAGCCCTAAAGCCCCAGTGTGGCTGTATTTGGAGGTGGGACCTCTAAGGAAGCAATTAGGATTAAATGAAGCCATAAGAGTCAGATAGGATCAGACAGAAATAGAGTCCCTATAAGAAGGGACACCAGAGCTCGCTCTCTCTCTCTCTCTCCCCACAAGCAGTGAGGCGTAGCCAAGAGAAGAGGCCTCAGAATGAAACCAGCCCTGCCGGCACCTTGATCTTGGACTTTCCAGCCTCCAGAACCCTGAGAAATAAATTTGTTGTTTAAGCCCCCGGTCCATGGTATCCTGCTATGGCAGCCAGAGCAGACGAATACACCAGATGTGATGTATACACCCCCATGCTTATGTGTGTGTTTTCTCATGTCTTCATCTCTGAGATGCGTTATTCCCAGAGGTTTGCACCGACCTGGGAGCTGTAGCCCCGAGTAGCTGAGATGGAGTGGCCAGGCCTGTCTCTGGCCTCCGTGGATGCCACCCCTCTGATTTCAGCCAGAGGCCAAGAGAGACTCCACGTGCGTGCTCCGGGGTCTCCATCTCAGCTCCAGCTGAGCCTGCGTCAGCTGGGTCTTCCTGCCATCACGGAATCGATGGTCTGGGCTCCTGCATCACCTCTGAGCACCTGAATCAAATTGTAGATCCAGAGCCACAGGGGCTGCTGCAGCCCGTGTCAGGCTGTGTCTGCCGGCCACTGTCTACACGGCCCTGAGGGGACACCTGAACTCACAGGAAGAGCCCAGAGCAGAGACAGGCCTGAGGCAGCCAGAATGGCCTAAGTCACTACAGCCGGCCCAGGACAGGGATTCAAGGAGGCTATGACCAAGTAGTCCCGTCTTCAAGGAAGACAAGCAGAAGAGGAAGAGGCCTGGGGTTCGGTTTTATTGTCTAAGTTGCCGTTTGTTAACACTTGCCATGTGTTGAGCCCAGGGACCAGCCGAGCGCTCAGGTGTGTCTCTCCCGAGTCCTCACTGCGCTCTGGAGGGCAGCGCTGGTTTATCCCCATTGTACAGATGAGGAAACCAAAGCTGAGACTGGTGAAGTGATTTGCAGCCCAGAGAGGAGAATTCAGGCTCCCCTGGACCCCCGAGGCCTGGGACACCCCCAGGCAAACCCCTTTATGGGCAGCATGCATTGCTTGGCCTGTGGGCAAAACCCCTCTTTGCCCCCAAAGAGGTTGGGAAGATGAGAAATTAATGAAAGGAGGAGCATGAGGAGGAGCAGGCAGGCTGATGACGCGGCCTTGATGCTAGGTTGGGGGGTCCGAGGGGAGAGCCATCCCTGGGCAACAGGAGGGCTTCCTGGAGGAGGAGGCACTAGAGTCAGGAAGGAGGGGAAAGGGTGGCCCAGGCTGGGTCTGGCCAGAGTCGGGTGTGGGGTGGGTAGGCTGGCAGCCTGTGCAGGGGAACAGAGCAGCATGGTGGGAGGGATAAGGACGGTGCGCATGCTCGTCTGAGCTTCCACAGCCCTCGCTGCGTCAGGGCCGCTGTCCCCATTCTGCACACGAGAACACTGAGGCCCAGGTCCCAGGGAGATGTAACAGGCCGAGTTCAAACTTTATTTGTGGCCCGCTCTCTTCACTCCAACTGGGTGGTTTTGGAGGTCAGGGGCCCGGGTCAGAGCTGCAGCAGGTGGGAGATTTGAGGGAGTACAGCCTCCGTGTGAGCCCAGGAGGTCAGGAGCCAAGGGTCAGGGCCAGTCCTGGGGAGGAGGGGGGCTGGGACCCCAGCGGACAGAGCCGGGCTGGCGGGACCCTCGGATGGGGCCAGGCTCCCAGGGCCTGGCCAGGCCAGGGGCTTGCGGCTCCGGCCAGCTGGCCCCTTCCCAGACATTCTTTCCAACATTTTCCTCTCCCGCCGAGAACTGAGGCAGGAAACAGGGGTGCCAGGGAGGGAGAGCCGCCTTGGGAAGGGGAGCCCCCTTCACAGAGTCCCCAGGATCCAAACTTCATCAGGCAGGAAGATGCCTCCTGGAGCCTTGGAAGGAACAGAGAGACATGGAGTCCTGGGGTCGCTGCCAAACCCCAAAGCTCTCTCCCCAGGCGATGCCGCGGGAGGGGCAGAGAGCTCAACATATGGGAACCCAGCACCTTCCACATTGCCGGAGAGGCGCCCGCCCCCCACAGCCTGCCGTTCCCAGCTTCCTTTCTGTTCCCTCCGGGACCTTCCAGGGACAGTGACGGGGGTCTCTGCAGCCCGGGTCTGCACGGCCTCCAGCGGTGGGCACCAGGGTCACACCAGCCCCTGCCCTCAGGGAGTCACAGCGTGTAGAGAGAGACACAGGAACAGAGGCTGGGCTAGGGGAGCGGAGAGGAGGCGGCAGGGAGAGGGGGAGAGAGAGAGCTGGGGTTCCAGACACATCACGCAGCAGGGCCTGAAAACGCTGACTCTTCTCTCCTGAGGCTCTCAGTGTGCCTTCGGGAGGAGGTGTGTGTGTGTTAACACAAGTGTGCAAGTATGTGAATGTGTGTGTCTGTGGGCATGCATGTGTATGTGTGCATGCATGCACGTCTGACTGTGTGTGTGTAATGCATATGAGAGTGTCTGTGTGCATGCGTGTGCATGTGTGTGCGTGTGCGTGTGTGCACACGCATGTGAGGACCCTCCATAAACCAGTGACGAATGAATGGACGCATGAAAGGACGAGGTCCAGCAGACCAGCCTCCGTGGCGCCCGCCCAGGGTGTGTCTGGGACAGACTCCCGGCGTGTAGAGGCTCTCCAGGTGGCCGTGTGCCCAGGTCTCGGGGGCAGGCCTGTGCCCTTCAACCTGCTGATCACCGGAGAGTGGGAGAGGACAGCCGCCGGGCAGCCGATGCCTGTGGTTTGGCGGCAGTGCCACGTGGCTGCAGCATCCGCAGGGCTGAGACCAGCGGGGTGTCCTCGGCTGGCTGACCCGCGGGCCCTCTGTCCTGTCTCCTCCGAAGAGGAGCTGGAGCAGGACGGGAGTCCTGAGGAGGTGTGGGGGTCTGGGCGTCAGCGTGGGAGAGGGCCCCGGGGAAGCGCCCCGACTCTGGGCTCGCTGTACTTGCAATGTGAGCAGGACGGCGCCCTCTGTCGAGCCCTGACGGGGGCGGCAGGGGAGGTGTGTCTGGGTGCGGTGCCCTCTGGCGTGTCTGCTCAGGGCAAGTGTGTTCTCCCTCCTGGATGTCCTCCTAGGGGCACGGACAGAGTGACGGGTCAGGGCCTGGATGGCTGAGGACAGTCGGGGCAGGAAGTGGACACCTGCCGCAGGGGTGGGCGGAGGTGAGAACCCAGCCCGGACTCAGCAGCTCAGGGGCGTTGTCTCACCTCCTCCACAAAGGCCCTGGCCCCGCCGCCCGTGTGGTCAGCCGGCCGGCCCAGGCTCCGAGTCCGGAAGGTCACCCTCTGCGGTCCCCCGGCCCCCAGCACTGGGGGAGGGGTGCTCCTCCGCAGGGCGTGAGTGACAGCTCCACAGGCCACAGCCGGAAGCTTTCCTGAGCCCTCGGGGCGCTGAGAAGCCGCCTGGTCTCCCGGGGACCGACCATTTCCTGCCCATCTGCCTCCCCAGTCCATCCAACCCAGCCCATGGGGCGAGTCCCGCTTGAGCCCCTCCGGGTGGGCCTTCCATCCCCCTCCGTGGAAGCTACTGCACAGGGCAGGGGGTCCACGGGAGCGCGGGTCCGCACACCTCCCCCTGGCAGGGCGCCAGGACCAGGGCTTACCGGCTAAAGTGGCGCCCCCGTGTGGCAAGAGCTGGAACACAGTTTACTGTGCCCCCTGCGCCCCCTCGTTGAAATTATGTGATTTCTTTGTCTTTCCCCATTTAAAAAAATTATGTAATTTCTTGATGCGCTTTAAAATGGACGGGTGGGGTTTCACCTTAATTCCACTTTTGTTCATTCACTGAGACTTCATCCACGTGGTTACATCAGGCTGCAGCAAGTCCTGGTAATTTGGGTTTCCGTAAAATGCAACTCACCCATGTGTTGTTTTGACCTTTTATTTAACAATCACAGCCCCAAAATTATTTATTAAAAAAGTAGAACGTTATTGTCAGAAAGCATTGACCTGTGACTTTCTCCTAATTACCGTATAAGACCCTCGGCTCGGGCCCCGCCCTCCAGAAGGTGCAACAGGACTTCATCGGCTTTTCTGTTTCACGTCAGGAATAAAAAAGAGGCTGTGTCTTTATCAAACTTTGTGAGTTTCCATAGTGATCTGCATGGAATGCATAGGGGTTCCTATTTTGATTTTTTAAAACAGTAGTGTCAAAAAACCCAAAGTCAACCCAAACGTTGTAATAATCCTATATTGAATACAACTATTGGGAAAAAATTACTATTATAAAAAATAAACAAAATAACCGGGAAAAAAAGTAGAATAACTGTGTTCATTTGCCCAGCAAACACTTCCTAGGGGTCCCCCCATGTCAGACTTTACCCATGGAGCTGGGGTGCAGAGATACACAGGGCAGGTCTGTGCCCTCAGAGGGTCCACAACCCATCAGGGAGACGTTCACAGACACTCCATGTCCAAAGCATATTGATCCCCTTAATCCTCAGTCTAAGACAGTCACGTAGGTATTATGAGCCCATTTTATAGATGAGGAAACTGAGGTTCAGAGACATGCAGTCATGCAGCAAGGGAGGCACTGGGACTATGGTGGGAATTAAGTGAGATAACGTGTGTAGAAGGACTCTGTACATAGTAGGTGTGCATTAAATGTTTAAAAATTGCAGACAGGTAGAGGACTGCTCCATACCCAAGTCTTCTGACTCTGAAGTTTAAACTCTTCTCTCCTCCGCGCGGTGCTCTCCTTACCATGGACTATACATGGCACAAGGTAGCACATTCTGTAGGTAACTCTGCTGTATTCGTGCAGTCATAGCGCTGACAATAGGGTCTATTACTCTAGGGCTGTGGCATTAACACAAGACAGTGGACTGGACGACATGTGTCCAAAGAGGGGACAGAAGACAGAGGGGAAGGAGCACAGGGGCAGGCAGAGGGTGTCTAGTCATTGCTTTATTTCCAGCTTCTCTAGTCGGGATGATTTTCTCTTCGGTTTTTCAAACTCTGCTGTGTAAAGCTGGGGCACCTGGTCCTTACGTGACTGTAATGGATGTAGTGACCAGTCCCAGCTGGGTGGGGCGCAAACACTAAATGGCTTTGCTTTTCTCCACTCTCTGGCCCCATCTGGACAATGTCACATCTCCCCTGCCCTCTTTAACCCCTTGGCCCCTTGGGAAAAATCCAATGCAGCTGAGATCTCCAGTCTCATACCCAGTGCAGGGCTCCCCTCTCACTTGGTGGGATACTTGATGTCCCTTGGGTGGCTGGCCCTGTCCAGACACTGGCTTTCATGGGGGGAATATGAGTGCAGGGATAGCCCCATGGCACAGCTCCCTGGCATGGTAGAGCTGGCTCTATTCAACCCTGTCCAGCCCGAAGCTGGCCCCTGGGAGCAGGTCATCCTATGGCCTCTGGCTGCCTGCCAGCGTCCCCTCTCCTCCAAGGTGGCTGTCTCGGGTGAGGAGGCAGCCAGAGCTCAGCCCTCAACACCGTGCTCCGTGCCCTACTGGCCTGTGGGTGACTTGCGCATGCCCCATCACGCACAGCTGGCTCTGCGTCCTCTCTCTGCCACTGTCTGCCCTCTTGTTCTCTTTCCCCTCCCCAGAGAGGCCTGGCTGGGGCAAGGCAGCCAGCCTGCTGCCCAAAAAGATGACCGACCAGGAGAGAGAAGCTCTGGCAGGCAGGTGGGGGAGGGAGGAGGTCACCTCCTGCTGTTGCCTGGGGTGAGGGTCAAGGGCAACCGGGCTGCTGCCAGCCTCTGCCTCCCCGAGGAGGGACTCTGGTCCTCACCCAGCCAGGGTCCTGCAGTAAGCAGAATCCCATGCAGGAAGGGAAAGTAACGCTGGGACGTTTCACAGAGGTGTGAGCCGGGTTAAAGGAACCCACAGGCACCTTGCCACACCGGGGGGCTGCAGCAGCGGGAAGCTGGGAGCCCCAGCTGCAGGGGGAGGGGGCCGCCTGACACAAGCTGCAGACATTCGAGGACAAAGCTGAGAAAGCCAAGAAACACCCCGGCCTCTCCCTCCACCCGTGCCCCCATCCCCAATCGGGGCTTTCACTGGCTGGACCCGACAGGAAGTCAGAGGGCAAGACTGCCCAGAAAGTGCAGGCTGTCGGCCCCTGGGCTGCAGAGCAGGACAGAGAAGGGCAGAGAATGGACTGCAGCAGGGGCAGGTGGTGGCACATGGAGAAGGGTGAGCAGAGTCAGTCACCGAACCTCCGGATGGCTCTGGGCCTGGCTGCCAATACCACGGCATCAGGAAGAGCCCTCTTCCGTATCCATGACCTTCCTACTTATTTCAGAAAGACCCTAGAGACGGAGGGCCTGAGGCCACCATGCCCACTGGCCTCTGGGGTGGTGTGAGGACCCTGCCATGCTCAGCCCTTGGCTGGGAGCCACCGGTGGGAAGCCGGGCCTTGGCATTGTTGCAAATGCAGCGACGATGGATTCCACAGCACTGCAGGGAGTGACGGGAGGCGTAGATCGATTGAGCCCCCTGAGATTGGAGGCCTGCACGGTGCATTCCCGCAGGCCCCAGATAGTAAGGCACATCTCCAGGCCTGTTGCAAGGATTATGATGAGTAATGACAACATTCACTATTTATCTTGCACCTACTGTGTGCTACGAGCTCTTGTGGATGCTGCCAAGTTATTCACAAAAAGCACAGAGCACCTGTCACATGGTAGGCCCCAGATCCCCTTTCCAGCAGGATCCTTGCAGTCCAGTCGAATTTTACACTGAAAACGATGACCCCTGACAGCTCGCATGGTCCAAAGAGAGTGAGGTCCTTGCCCCACTTGGACCACCACCTGCAACAGAGGCTGCCCAGGCCTAGAAGAGACCATATTTTACCGGAAACATCTAGGGCCATACTGTTCAGCAGCTGAGGGAGGGGGCTGACTGGCCCAGGGCCTTCCAGCCTGTGGGCAGAGCCGGGTGGAGCCCCTCCATCCTGGGCTTCCCTTTGCCGGATGGCTTGGTTCCCGCTGTGTGGCCAGCACAGCTGTCGTTTCTGAGGCCAGTGGTGGACTCTGGGTGATCATTTACAGATCCAGAGGGGGAGATAAGGCTGTCGCTGATGCCTGTTTATGTGCCCTTTATGGGTCATAAAGAGAGGGCACCACCGGGGGCCACACTCCCGTGCCAGCCTCCCCCTCACTGTCTCCTTCTGCCTATCTTTTATTGTCCACTCTTATCTCTTTCCCTCCCCATGCCCCACCCTGGAGCGGGTCCCAAGACCATAACCTTCTCCGAACTGCTGCTGGCTTCTCCTGACCTTCTGCCCTAGGCACAGAAGGTAACTTTATTAGTAGGGCTGGTGAGGGCTTGGCTGGGGCCCCAGCCCAGGATGGCCAGAGAGGAGGAAATTCTGCCAGCGCAGCAGAGACCTAGAGCTGCCCAGCTTTGTGGAGAAAGGGGATTAAGGAATCCGATCCAGACTAATAACATCCTGTCTACTTCTAGCGTATTCTCCCCCTGTCCACAGCCCCTGCCCCTTGCGGTTGGGAATGGGTGTTGAATTCTATCCATTCCTCCTTGTATGTCCTTTCCTTGCACAGAGACAGCTGCTTTGATCAGACAGCAAGGCCACTGACAGGGACAGGCACACCCACATCATCAGGCACTTTTGGGTCTTTGTCTTTGCACATTAAAATGGATTCAGGCCCTGGCTCTGTGTCTAAACCTTCTCATGATGGTGACAAGGATAGTTGCCCATGGATGTGGGCAGCCCTTCCCAGGTGGAGTGGAATCAAATGACTCAGGTGTAAACTGGAACCCACTGTTCACCTACACGGGGACCAAGCCTCATGCCCTCATCCTCCAAATGGAGCCATGATCCCTACCTCACAGCCACCATGAGCGGGATCAGTACATTTGCCAAGAGGACTCTTCACGTGCAGCCGAGTGGACAAAGGGCAGCTCGGGAATCACAGAGACCTGGGTTCAGATCTCGGCATCACCATTGGGCAAGTCCACCTCTCTGCACTCTGGTTTCCTGTTTGCAAAATGGGGGCAGCGAAGCCTACTTCTTGGGTGTTGTAAGAATTGAAGCAAAGCATGTCCTTGATGGTGGCAGTTGCTCAGCAAGTGGCAGCAGCTGGTACCAATGCTGAGAGGAGATGTTAGTGTCCTCTTTTCACAATTGAGGAAACTGAGGCTCCAGGAGGATGGACAAATGGTGGGACTGGGTCAGCCCCAGCCTGTCCGATGCCCATGCATGCCTCGCTCTGTGGGCCAGTCTCAGCCACAGGCTGGGGGTGAACATGGCTGGTGTGGCACCTGCCTTCTTTCCCTGAACCTTTAGTGACAAGGTAACAGCCATTACCCAGGAGTCCTGCGTTTCACCGCCAGCAAGGGAGAGATGTTGATGGCATCCCAGGGGACAGGTCTCGGGCATTCTTCCCCCAGCATTCGGACCAGCTGTGTGGGCCTAGGGGTGTTGGGAGGGCACGGGGTGGGTGGAGGGGTGCATTGCCTCCCTCCAGCCCTGGTTCCCTTGAGTCACTCAACTCTGGTGCCCCACCCATGTTTGTTTTGTCTTTCTGGGTTTCAGCCCTTTGGCCAGCGGGAGGTTAAAGATTACTGAGGCGGCTGACAATAAAAGTGCCCGGCGCACTGGCCTTTGGCCGCCCACTCGAAGGCAGCGGGATCGCACTCGACAGCCGCTGCAACGGCGAAAGTGGCGAGGGTGTGGGCGAGGGGCGCGCCCTCCTCGTATTAATATTAAGAGGACAGTCACTCCTGCCTGGGCAAGCGGGCCAAGTTTCCCTTTCATCTGAAGCCAGGGCCACAATGTGGCATTGTTCTCTGTCTCAAAGGCCACTGTGAGGCCCCAGAGTGGACCCAGACGGACTCCACCTGGCAGAGTAAACACCCACCCAGAGGTGGCTGGTGGCACTTGGGGAGAGGAACTTTCTTTTCCTCCAGGAACAGATATTTTCCTTCCAAATGAGTCTGGGAATCAGAGACCTCGAGGTGTCATTAAACCTCCTTCTGGGCCTCAGTTTCCTCCTCTAGACCATGGTGGTCAGCTTACACTCCACACCCAGCCAAGGTTCCTAATCATTTCTGTGCTGTGGAGCTGGGGACGTCGAAGGACCTTCTTCTCAGAACTATGTTTTCTTGAGGCATAAAATAGAACCAGAAGGTTATGAAGGAAACTGATAATATTGAAATATAGTTATCGAGATATTTAAAAACAAATTTGAGATAGAGAAATACGAGCGCTTCTTTATGAATGCATTTAAATAGCAAGATCTAGCCGGTTCCAAGGTCTACCAACTACAGTAATTTCAAAGTAGTGAGGAGTGGAATTAACTTGTAAGAGATCTATCACGGCAAAGTCACAGGCACTTCCTGGATCTCTGAGGTTGTTTGTTTTGTTGTTGTTGCCAGTATTTATTTTTTTTTAATTTTTATTTTGAAATAATTATAGACTCACAAGAAATTGGGACAACAGTGGAGAGGTCCCATTTATCCATCACGCAGCTTCCTGCCGTGGTGAAATCTGACATACTCATGTAAGTAGCAAGACTGGGAAATTGGTTGGCACAATGTGGTGAAGTAGGCTAGAAACATTAACTTGGATTTCACCAGTTTTTGCATGCACTGGTCTTTTGGGCCTGTTTTTGAGTATAAACCTATGACATTTTGTCACACGTGCAGATTCGTATCACCACCATCACAGTCAAGATGCAGAACTCCGCTCGTGACCAAGGACCCCCTCATGCTGCATATTTATAGTCCTACGCACCCCTCTTTCTTCAACCTCCCAATCCCACTAATCTGTTCTCCATCATGTACAAATAGTAACAGTTAAGGTGAGCCAGGCACCAACCAAGCCCTTTCCCATGCTCTAAAGCAGTGAAAACTGAGGCTCAGAGAGTTCGGGTGATTACCTGAGGTCACTCAGCAGTAAGTGGCAGGTAGGTGTCACTTGCCTCCTGGTCTTCTCCCTTTGGCCTCACCCACGAACCTCACAGTCTCTAGAAGAAACATCTCAGATACAAATCGGGAAACCTGGACTCAGTTTCCAGCTCTATCTCCTGGTAGCTGTGTGATTTGGGGCACGTTCTGAACCTCTCTGAGCCTCGGGGTCTTCACTTGGAAGACAAGTGTTTCAGTGTCCGGGTAACTCGAAGGGAAGGCGTGATAAGCTCACCTTGATGAGGATGCGCGCCGGGTGGACTTGGTGGGAACAGGCCTCCCACCTTGCTGGAGTTCCAAGTATGCCCTCAGGGTTAGCTACCACCACCCAGGTGTGTGTGCGTGTGTGTGTGTGTGCGCACGCCTGTGTGTGTGTGGTGGTGGTGATAGTGGGGGTTCAGAGCCAGAGCCTCCTGGAAAAGCTCAACTCTGCGCACACACATACAGGCGATGCTTGGGGGCAAGGTCATCCTTACTTTCCCATCATCTCACATGTCGCTTGCTGCCAGAGCACCTGGCCCGAGGTCCTGACAGTCACAGGAGGCTGGAAGAAGGGCCGGTGGAGATGACATCCGGCAAAATCTACCAGTTGCCTGAGGAAATTGGTGAAAAACTGCCTGCGTTTAGTCTACACAGTTAGACTAAATAATGAAGTTATTTAAGGTTTTGTCCAAATCGCAGCTATAAATTGATTGAACAAATAAATGAATGAGTGAACTCGTATCTTCGAAGTAACACACCACGAAGAGTTTTCTGAATTAGTTGAAATCCGTTTGATTGCAAATGACAGAATTCCAACTTCAGTTGCCTTACGGGGGAAAACAGTGTGATTTATTGGTCCCTATGATAAAACACCCTCCAGGGGAGGGGTACAGCTGACCTCAGGACCCCGGAGAAGGAGGCTTGGACAACACCGCTGACTTTGTCTCTGTCTCTTTCATTCTCTCCATCTTCTAATCTCTGTTCCACCTACACGCTGGGTGCAGAGCAGACCAGGAAGGAGTTGATGGCCTCAGGCAGTTCTGGAATCACATTCTTCCAGCTTAGCGACTTGAGAGCCAAGATGACTCTTCTCCATCAGGAAAACATTCTGGGGAAGGACTCCACTGGCCACCTGGCATCCCACCGCCAAATCTGGACCAATCACGGTGACAGCAGGCTCTGCCTGGGCTGTGAGCTTGTCCCCATGGCTAGGGGGTGGGATCTGTTCCCCAAACACCTAACTGGGGAGCTGTGCTGGGCTGAAAAAGACAGCGGCAAGGCAAGAGTTGTCAAGAAGGCAGATGGGTGTCCAGGGAATAGCCTGGGAATGAAGCTCTTCAAGGACAAGGGGGGAATTCTGGGACCGCCAATGAGTAGCCAACAACAGCATGGATCCCTCAGGGAACTCTGAGTGCAAGCTTGGAAATGGTTGTTGAAGTTATTTAAGGTTTTGTCCAAATCGTAGCTATAAATCCAGACTAAACTAGCAAAGACGTATTATATGGCCTCAATTTAAAGAGGCCAGGCCAATAGACTTCATTCATTCATTCATTCAATCATCCATTCATTTGTTCATCAAATGTTTGTTGAGTATCTGTGACGTGCTAGGTGTTGGATATAAATTGATGAGTGAAACAGACATAGTTTCTGCCTCAATTTGCTTGATAGTGTCACTCTCCTGCTCACGAACGTGCCAGAGCCTGAGGATAGAGTGGAAACTGCCCAGCCTGGCATTTAAGGCATCAACCGTCCAGCTCTAGCCTCTGGATGGCAAACCTCACCCATCTCTCCCCTCATGGATGACTCATGGTTCCCTGCATTCGTCATGCCTCTGCGGGCCTCTGTGCTTTTGTTCCTGTTGCTGGCTCTGCTTGGAACGCTCCCCCCAGTCTCTCCCTAACCCCACCTGAAGCCCTCTGCAAGGCCTGACTCATATGTCACCTCCTCTCTGAAGCCTGTGTTCCCCCAGCTCTTTGCTTGTAGGGAATAGAGTGTCACGGCATGAAGATGCTAGGGGTCAAGTGGGCAGAGCACAGGGTCCATGTGGCACCGAACGATGGCCTTTCCTTGGAGCTGGATTCACTTTGAGCCCTGGAATGCAGGCCTTCATGTGTGTCCCCACTGCTTTCTGAGGTGTTTGACCCTGGTTCCTCACAGCAGAAACATTGGTTTACTGCTTATTTTCAAAACTGTTAGCTCATTTGGTCCTTCTAATAATCCTGAGGGGCAGGGATAGTAGCCAATTTTAAAGATAGGAATACTGAGGCCCAGGAACTTCTATTTCTGGCAACACAGCGGACCAAAAGGACAATTCTCTTACTGGAAACAATTAAAATCTTGGATTGAAAAAATCTTAAAAGCATCCATGGGCTGGTGAGAAAATATTGTATACCCAGCCAGGAAATAAGTGAAGACAGAGACTCAGGAAGGTCAGCAGAGGACTAAAGCCAGCTTTTGACTTGGGGACATTTGTTGAACCAGGTGAAGTTCAGTATTGATTTTTTATATCCCAAGGCAAAGGAGTAAGAGGACTTAGTTCAGGACCTGCCCAAGATGAGAAGTTCGACATGAAGCTAGGAACACGAAGCTAGGTATACCCTCCATGTAAGAGTGAACTGGAGATTGACACCTGCCTCCTGAGACTGCGAGGAAAACTGCCTGTCCTGGACCTTGGGGCTGGCGAAAGGGAACATGAACGTTCCTCAGAGAATTTGTAACCAAGGATAGTTTGTAGCCTGAATTCATCCTGCCTGGGAGCCTGAAGAACTTCAAGACAAGACTTTAGCTTAAAGTTGTCCCTCCTAGTAGTGAGCCCAGGTACCTGACAGAAAAGAACTTAAATTCTCTCAGGAGGAAATCACTTTCATCCCAGGCTTTAAACACTTTCCACAGGGAAACTTCCATGGAAAATTAGCAACTCTGATTTAAAAATCGCTAGACACACAAGGAAACAGAAGAGAGAGAGGGAAAAGGAGAGAGACAGAGAGAGAGAGAGAGAAGAAGCAGATACTGCATAATAAGTCTTTCAAAAACTTCAGATATTAGGATTACATAAAGAATGCAAAAAATTATGTTTAATATATTTAAGAAATAAGAGGAGGATTACAATGAGCAGGAAGCAAGTAGATAAGAAAATGAACTCCTAGAAATGTAAAAAATATATAATAATTGGAGTTAAAAACTCAAAGGATGGATTTATAGCAGTTTAGACAAAGCTTAAGAGAGAATTGGTTAATGTGAAAATAGAAATAAGGAAATTATTGATAATGAACCCAAAGACACAAAGATATGGAAAATAAAGACAGGAGTTAAGAGGCCTAAAAGGTGGGGTGTGACAAGTTCAAATGTAGTCTAAGTGCAGCTGCAGAAGGAAAGGAGAGGAGAAAAGGGGAAGATAGAAGGGGAGGAGTGATGGGAGACAGGGAGAGGGAAGGGAATGGAGCAGAGCCAATAATGCGAAGAGATAACAGCTAAGAACTTTCCAGAACTGAGAAAAGAACAATCCTCAGAAGTCCCATAAATTCCAGGGAAGATAAATTAAAAAAGTAATAACACATTGAAACTGCAGGGCACCAAAAATAGAAAAGCTTCTATAAGCAGGAGAGAAAAGATAAATTATACATAAAAGAAGGACAGACAGACGGTTGACTTCTCAACAGAAACACTAGGAGCCGGAAGATGTGGAACAGTATCTTAAACGTGCTGAGAAAAAGTAATTGTCAACCTGGAATTCTATACCCAGTGAAAATATCTTTTAACAATGGGAATTAAGAACACTCATTTTCAGATAAACAAATTTCCACCAATAGACCCTTACTAAAGGAATTCTAAAGGATATACTTTAAGCAGACGGAAAATGATCCCAGATGGAAGGTCTCGGGTGCAGGAAGGAATGAAGAACGAAGAAAATGGTAAATTGTGAGCAAAAATAGTTTTCTATTGAATATATCCAACAGAGTAGGGGAGCACCTGGCATGTGCATATCGAGTAGGTTCTGATAAATGGTAGCGAGGAAGATAATGATGATGATGATCATGACGGTGAACACAACTTGCAGGATGGGTATATAGAAAGAGCACAGTATTAATATCAGAAAAACTTAAGTTTGATCATAAAACTTCCATTTATTAGCTGAATAAGTTTGAGAAAATTACTTCAACTCTCTGTAGTTTTGTTATATATTAGGGATAAAAATAGAGTTTTAGGGTTTTTGTGAGAAATTAGATAATGCATACAAAACACTAATCACGGGGCTTGGCACATAGTTGGAACCTTGATCTCAAAATTAGAATCTCTACTTCTCAGACAAAGTCTGGAAAGGCTGAGGAAGGTGGGAAGGGGACCAAGTGCTCATGAATGTTACTAACAAACGCTACCATGCGTTGAACATCTACTATACACTAGGCTCCATGCCATGAACTTTGTATACATTTTCTTACCGAATCTTTACAATATCCTTGTGAATAGGAAGCAGCATACCTAGTGTATTTAACACCTGAAGCAGATGATTTTTAACACTTTTCCTCTCAATATAATAAATTATTTCCAGTAACGATCATACAATAATTAGTAATAATCATTGTTTCTTTGATTGTTATTTAGTTCAAAAATAACAATTAAAAGAGAAATATCAATGTTAAATGTACAGTCATGTACCGCATAACGACGTTTCAGTCAATGATGGACCACATACACAACGGTGGTCCCACAAGGTTAGTACAGTATAGCCTAGATGTGTAGCAGGCTATACCATCTATGTTTGTGTAAGTACACTCCATGATTTTCACACAATGGCAAAATCACCTAAAACGCATTTCTCAGAACATATCCCTATCGCTAAGTGACACATGGCTGTTTAAATTTAGTAAAATATTTTATTTATAAACTAAAATTTGTACTTATCAAACAAAAATACTACACCTCTCAGTTTGCAAGCTTGAACGATTCCCAACCATTACGAACTTGTTTTCCAAATGAACACATGT